>NW_006494614.1:41132892-41133985 GCF_000325575.1 Pteropus alecto | reverse complement strand
GGGGCAGCAGGTCCCTAGTTCTCCCCACACCAAGGTTTGCTTCAGCTGGAGTCTGGGGATAAAGTAACAGGCTGGGGGTGGGGTAAAGGGAAAGATTCAAATACCAGAGTCTCAGAGAGCAGTCCCTGGGGCAGGAGGGAAAGGAACACTGAGGAGACGGGCCTTCAGGGATAAAGACAGGAACCAAGAGAACCAAGAGCATTAACTCAGACGGTCCCTGGGAATAACGACAGGAGCAGGTTAGTGGGGCCAGGGGTCGGGATGGTTACCAGGGGAGGTGATGTTCTGCACCAGGGGGCTGACCAGGGCCTCCCAGCAGGTCTTGCCCAGTGCTTGGGCAGCTTCGTTGTCAGGGAGGAAGTGATCAGCAAAATTCTGCTCCTGGCGCAGAGCCCCGTTGAGTCTGGGGAAAAGTATGGGTGAGGAAGGTGCCAGGGGCTGGAGGCTTAAGTTACCTCAGTGTCCACCCAGACTAAGATTGCCAGCTAATCCCCAGCAACCAGACCAAATCTCCTCAGTTTTGATAACTCCCCTATGTTAACTAGCAGATCCCATTTCCAACCCACCTGAGAAATCTCTTTATTCTTTCTTTCCTTTCCCAAACACTCCAGCCACTCCACAAGCATGTTCACTCTCCATCTTACGCCCTCCACAGAAGCCACCCAGTGGCTGCCTTTAATACTTATGCACATAGGCACACACACACATGCTTGCACACACCTAGAACTCAGGTGCAGGAGGCTCCTACGGTCCTCGGCTATGTCCTGGCTCCAGGCCTGAGCCCGAACCATGTAGAAGAGGCGTGTGTGACGACACAGTTGCTCCCGGAACACTGGCCAGAAAGTGGGCTTGGGGCCCAGGACCTCCAACCCCCGAATGCGTGTGTCAATACCGCCCTGCAATGCACACAGGGCTGTTTTTGCCTAGTTCGCATTCTCCTCAGGATGACCTGGGGTCAGCCACACCCTCATTCTTTACTCCTGGAGCTGCCCACGACCCAGGCCGGAGCTCTGGCCCAAGATCTGCAACAGTTACAGGACCTGGAGCCCCATGTCCAGGAGCCTGCTCTACCTGCTGGCAGCGCTTTATGCGG
>NW_006494614.1:41108740-41132879 GCF_000325575.1 Pteropus alecto | reverse complement strand
GGTTCTCCAGGAGGATCACCCGGCTGGCAGAGGGCATCACGTTGACCTGGTAAAGAGCAGAGAAGGCTGTTACCTCCACAACTGTAGATAAGAGTGCTGGGAGCCCCAAAGCTGCTCTTGGCCCATCACTGTGTCCCTTTCTTCCCCAGCTCTGGGGTGTGTGGGGTCCTGATAGTCAGGTCTTAATGCCACCCTCTCTCTTTAGGGCCTGATGCCAACATCTAGGCACAGGGATAAAGGACTCTACTTTCTATGGGGTGCAAGACAGGGAGAAATTCAGGAGTTTAGGAGTCTGGGCAGAAGGGTGGATTCTTTGAGTAGTGGTCTAGTGGCACAGGGGTCCCTACCGAGTTGAGCTCTGTATTAAGAGAGCTGGTGCTGTCGCCCCCGAACACCACCACCCTGGCCGGCATGTAGCTCGAGTCTTCACCAGCCACCAGCAGAGTCAGCTGCCTGGGAGCAGGGAAGAGGAGCCAATTGGAACCAGAACCAGTCATGTCCTTGTAGATAGGAGCCAAGGAGACCCTCTGGTTATGTTCAGGAGGAAGACGCTTCGACCAGACAAACACAGAGAAGTCAAGATAAAGTGTAGGTGTATGGCTAAGCATATGCATGAAGCATGTTACCTGATGAGGACACCCTGGTGCATGTGTAAGGTGATGTAGTGGGAGCCGGTGCTGCCATTGGACTCCCAGTAGGTCTTGGGGTTGCGGTCCGTCAGCTTGCTGGCCCGGTGTGGGTTGGAGGACACTTCCACCTTCTCCCAGCACTTGTCCTCCTTCACTTCCACACTGGAGCCTGGGGGCAAGTGGGAAGGGGTGGCAGTCACAGCCTGGTTAGTATGGAGGGAAGACAGATGTAGTTGTGGGTACATGGAGTAATGTGGGGACAGGCACGAACCCTGGCACAGATATCTGAGAAACACATCAAAGAAGGGGATGTTGATGGGTTGGTGGGTTCTTCTGTGGTCTTCGATCTGACCCAGCACCATCTGCAGCCGGAACATCAGAGAAGGCGTGAGGAAGAGGAAGGAACACAGGGAAGCATGTATGGAGAAAGATTCAGCAGCAATGGGACTTCCTCCATAACACTAGCAGAGCAGGACCAGATGACGTAGGAGAGCGGAGAACAAATGACCCCAGGTTCACTAGACTCACCTGCCTTTCTCAACTTCAGAAACACACCCGCTTCCCCTCCACTCCTTGGCTTTCATATTCTTACCCAGCTGTGAACTCACAACTTTCCTTTGCCATTCCTCCTGACCTGGATGCAGCCTCCCAGGATGTTAGTGGTGAGTTTTCGGTAGAGGTGGGCATGCTTCTCGCACTTGAACACCATGTCCCGCAGTTCTTGAGCCAGCTCCAGCTCTCCCAGGTGCTTTTCCAGGGCCCTGGAGATGGCGTCTCGGGCTCCCAGCTGATTCAGCACCACAGCATAGTCCCTGCTCACTGAGGCCAGGTGGTACAGGAAGAAGATCAGTTCCTGGAGCACCTGAGATGGGGGCAGGGAGAGGTAAGTAAAGGGGACAAGGCACGGGCCACAAAGGCATCTCCAGGAGTATTTACTACACACCTACGGTGTGCTGGGTGCTGGGACTACTGAACAAGACATAGTGAGGAAGTAAAAAGACAGGCATGGGGGAGACACACGAGGGCTGGGTGGAGTTAGACAACGAAAGACAATCTGAATTGAAAAAGCCAAGAGATGCCCTGCCCCACCCCTACCCCCCCAGGGTTCTCGATTACAAATAATGTTGGCAATAGGTGCAGAGAGCATCCCAGCTTGTTTCTTTTCAGGCCCCGCTGTCCCAAGAACCAGCTGTGAGGCTGCATTCTGAGATCCTCAGTCCCTAAGCACAGACACCTGTCAGTGGGAAGAGGGCTGAGTGGGACTGGATGTGTGCATCTGGGTAACAACCAAAGGTGTATACTATAGACACGCACTGCCACTAGTTCTCTGTCCCCTTCCCAAGCCTTCCGTGCCCAGGATGTCTCTGTGGCAGGGGACTCTGGGATGTGATGGTCCCCTCTGCCTCCTTCATCCCCTTTTCCCCCACAGGCCAAGCCAAACAGGAGGCTCTTAATGCAATATGGAGATAACCTTTTGTGTAAAAAGATGGCAAATAAGATCCCATGTTTGGGTTTGTTTATATTCACATAAGGAAACACAAGGAGGATACATAAATACAGTGGTTACCAGTATGGGGCATGTGGGGCACTGGGAGAATCGGGATTCCACTGGGAGTGACAGTTCTCAGTGTACACCTTGTTATATCGTTTTGATTTGTGAAGTGTGAATGTACTACCTATTTAAAAAAGTAAAATCCAATTTAAAAAACAAAACCCAAACCATGAGCACCAAGGCTCCATCATGCCCTTCAGAGCCCCACCCAGGTCTGCCTCATCAGAGGCTGCCTTATGTCCTCCTCAGCATCTCCCCACTGCAGGGCAAGGGTACCTCTCGGTCAGTGTCTGGGGACTGCAGGCAGGCCATACAGGCATCCATGGCCTCATGCCAGGGCAGCAGTAGCGCCTCGGGGAAGTCCACTAGCCGCATCAGGATTCTGGAGAGCAGGGAGCAGGAGGAGAGATGTGCAGCCAACCTCGAAGACTCTTTTGCCCAACTACGCCTCTCACCACCCCCTCACCTCAGAGCAGCAAGGTGTAAGGCCTTGTTGGCCACTGGAGTGTCCAGGCTCCGCATCAGCGTGAGGAAGGGCTGGGGTTGCCGCTGCAGCAGCAGCAGGAGCGGCTTGACCTCATTCTCCTGGGTCCCCTCTGAGCTGAGGGCTTGCTCCAGATCCAGGATGATTTTCCCAGCTGGCCCACAGCCCTCCACCAGACGATGCAGGGGAGTGTTGGGGCACTGAATCAGGGGTTCTTTTGCTACAAGATGGGGGAAATCATAAGGGCTGGTCATTGTTAATGATGTGAAAGATCAGAAAAGGGCAGATTCCTAACTCTCAATCTAGTTTGCTAATTTCTCCTAAAATTGTTTTTGGTTTCTTTTGCCCCACTAAAAGTGAGGTTTGGGGATCTCGTAGCATTTTTAAATGTATTTATAAGACAGCTTTATGACAAATTTTATATACTTAAAATTGCAAAGGATATTCCTGTCTACCAGCAGAGAATTTCCCTATATCTAAAAGCATGCGATAATTTGTTTTTCTGAACAATAGAAAAAATTAAATATGGGAGGGGGGTGCTTTTAAAGGCTTCAGATCTCTTGCAATTTTCTAACTTTACTCCCTCCTTCGTTCTTTGGAGGGAGTACAATGTCTGCTTCTCCAATTCCTTGCTTATCTCTAAGTTTCAGTTTATTCCTCAAGTGCCGTATCTTCCAGACAGGAATGCACAAAAATCATCACAGACATCTCTCCTGGGCTTGTGCCCTCCTAGAGCCCAGCCTGCAGAGCTGCTGTGTCTGTCTGGCACCCCACCTTCCACTCTGGATGCACCTGCTGATTCCTGAGGCTGGGCCTGGGCTTCCGGCAGGGATGGGTAAGCCAGCTGCCCTGCCAGGGCCTGAGGCCCATATTTTCTGTAGACACGACAGTTGCGCAGGTCCCTGAGAGCACTGTCATCGAGTCGCTGTGGCAGAGCCAGCAGCAGGTCCTGGGCCAATTCCATGGGCACGGCCAGCTCAGCCAGGATCTCATCATCCAGAATCTGTCATGGGGAGAAGTTCTCACTGCAGGTAGCCCTGCCAGCACAGAGGCTCCAGGGGCACTTGGTAGTGGTGCAGATTTCTGCATATACCTTCTCCATCCTGAACCTCTCACGGCTGCCAACTAACTCCTCCCAAACAGCTCACCAATGCCTCTGAACATTCTAGACCCCCGCCCCTGCAGCCCGTTATGCTATCAACCTCCACTTCCCATCCCGAGCCTTCCAAATGTTCTGTCACAGTGCAGTCCACCCCTTGCAGTGGAACCCTCCAACTTCCGTATGTCCTGGGCCAGCTCTACCTCCCCATCCAGGTTCTCCTGGAGGATCTGGAGAACCTCTTGATGGTCAGGTCCATCCAGCTTCTTGATGAAGAAGAGGAGCTCCCACCACTCGGCCTGGGTCAGGTGTTCACTCTCCTCAGTGTCTTCATCCTCAGGCAGCACATAGGGCACAGCGTAGAGCTCTGTCATGGGCTTCCATCGCCAGGAGGGCAGAGCTATGGAAATGGGTTGTAGGGCACAGAGATGTCACTACCCACCCAGCCATACCACTGCTCCTGTGCTCGAAACTGACGCTTGTTTCCTCTCTGGGCTCACCTATACCCTGCGCTCCACTGACCACTGCACCCTGGTACTCATCAGCCTCAACCACATCCTCAGTGTCTTCCTCAAAGCCCAGAATCTCCAGCATGTGCCAGTGTACCCAATAAGTGCGGCCTGTTGATTCCCACAGCACCTGGAAGACATGGGGGAAAAGAAAGGGAAGTGGGGTAGAGGGTTTACTTAATGACTGTCTGTGGCCCAATGATGAGGACGTATGGTCCTCAAATGACTACCTGGCCAGGTTTGAAAAAACCTCCAAATAGCAAAACACTGGCATATGGAGAACAAGAACACACACACAATATGCCTTCTCCTACTGGGACTGGGCTCTGCCTCTTCCTCTCATCTATCCCTGACGGCTTATGCACCTACATATCCTCCTGGCCTTAACTACCCTGTCTCCCTGACCCCGACCTTTGGGAAAGTTTTGTTATATCAGTTTCTTTCCGGGAGAGTCTTCCTGACCTCATAGCCTTCTAAACCCAGATTTTTCTCAGCCTACCAAACGGCCCCACTTACAATTGCTGACCTCCCTTTAACCATTTCAATTCCCTTTGGGTGACCTGCCAGAGTTCCCTGTATGGAAGCCCTAGCTTAGCACTACCCAGAAAGATCCCCAACAGCCCTTCTTCCTGGCAGTTAGTGCTGAGAGTATGAAGTGTGTGCTCTGGGCTTGGAACACACATCTATTATTTAAAAGCCCCACGAAAGCCCCAAAATAAATCTTTTAAAAAACCCTCAAAATTTTATAAAAGATCCCTGTCCACCACCATGCACTTACTCACCTGCACAGGGGGCATGCCACTGTTGCTCTGCCGGAACTCGCCCTCGTCCCCAGCACTGATCTCCTCGAAATCATCCAGCATCCGTACTCGCATTCCTGGCTGTAGCGTATCCCGCACATACAAAGCATAGGTATTGCCACTTGCGAACTCAGGGCGCGGGCGAAACCGCCTTGACCTCCTGAGAGAGGGTCGGGCCTGGGTGGGTGGCAGCCCTGGACCTGCTTCTGCCAGCTGGGGCTGGAAGATGGAACAGGAAGACCTAGCCGAGGGCCCCTGTCTGCTCGAGGCCCAGTCCCAGCGCATGGCCTGCACCAGCTCTGAGATCAGGGTACCCACAGCCATGCTGAACTCCAGCTCTAGCCGACCCCTTTCTCCACTCGACTCCTCAGGAGCAGAGCTGTTTTGGGCTCCTAGTTCTGCAGCACTGTCATTCAGCTGATCCAGGAGGGAGGTGACATGCAAATAGCGCTTCACCAGGGAGAAGAGCAGCCTTCCTGGGACCTGTAGGACACATCTGGGTGTTGTCCACCTTGTCCCAGCTTTAGCCCCGTTCTCCACACTGTTCTCTATGAACAGGTGGAAAGGTCTGGTCTCTAGATCTTCACAGCCCCACTCCCAAGGTCCCCAACAGAATACCTGTGGCAGCTGAATGCCCTCAAAAGACATGGGGTGTTCAGAGAGCGTGGCCTGTGCAAACAGAGCCAGCAGAGCACAGCGGCTGTCAAAATCCAGGTGTTTCTCAATGGCCTCTTGCTGGCTCAGTGACAGAAGGATCTGGGTCCGGGTCCCTGTAACCCAGACTCCAATCAGTAACTGCTCCCTCACCTCACCCTTCCCAGGCATCTCTCCTAGACCCCCTACTCTCTCAGTCTCATCATTTGGCCACCATATACTAGGAATGACATGATTTGCTTTGAAAGCCAAAACGTACTACTTTTTTCATACACGTGTATACATACATATATATGTGTATATATATTTATACCCTGCAATAGTCTAAAATCTAAACTCTTCCTTTGTGTAGAAAGCCAATTAATGAGATTCTTGGGGAGTCAGTCTTCCCTCTTTCTGCAGAGATGCCCACACATACCTTCCCACCTCCTTTTCTTCCAACTCTAAAAGCGCAACAGTCATTTACATACTGATGAGGTCAGAGACTCCTTTTGCAGCATCCTATGAGACCCTAAGCAAACCCAGCCCCTCTCTTGCTTCCCCTTCCTTTCCACACTGCTCCTCACCAGCATCATGGGAGGCCAAGGCTTGTATCATCCGGCCTGCGCTCCATCGAATCTGATAATCGGGACTACTCAACATGTGCATGAGCAAATCCAGGACCCTTGGGTCTTTGAAGACCCCAGTTAGGGGCTCAATGCTGGCGTAGGCACTAAGCACATGGACAGTGTGAAGCAGAGGAGCAGGAGGAGTGGTGCCCACACATTCCTCCAGCTGCCGAAGGGCCCTCTGAATCAGGGACTTCACATCGGTTTCCATCTCCCCCAGCACGGATTTGTCCAGGGCCCCAGCCTCTCCTGCAGTCTCCTGGGAAGGCCCGATAACTTGGCCATCCTCGCCCAGCATCTTGTGGCAGTTGGCATAGATCTCGTCATTGGACATCCACAGCAGGATGTGCTCAGCCTTGCAGTCCACTTGGCTAGAGCTCCCTTCCCCATCCTCCCCACGCCTCAGGATGAGCCAGCGGATCTGGTACTCAGGATGCCCATCGTGGCCCACCCGCTGGCGGATCAGCTCATCAGGATAGGCATGTAAGCCAGGCCCCAGGGGCACTCTGAATTCCCTGAAGCGTAGTTCCCCCACCATCCTGGCACCTAGGACACACAAGGAAGAGAACAGGCAAGCTAAAGTGAGAAGGGAGATCAGAAAATCAAGGACATCCAGGAGTGGAGAAGCAAATGTGGCACCAGGTGTTGGGTTGGATGGGGTAAAGTGGGGCCCAGGAGTTGCCTGCTGTAAGGTTGGGTGGGGCCAAGCCTAAGCAAAGGAACATTGGGATGTTTGTTCTGAGAGAACACAAAATCTGGGGGCTAAAAGGAGGGTCTAAGACCCTGAAGCCTGGAATGGATTGTTTTAGAGCAGTGGGAAGAGGACAGTGGGGGCAAGGCAGCCTTGGAGTTAAAAGCGAATCTCAAGGACCTAGAACAGGCGTAGCAGCCCTGAGAAGGGAGTTAAAACGGGGTGTGTTACGGGGTTCCTGGAGAGTGACACCCGAGTGTGCGTGGGAAGGGATGCTACCTCCAATGCTTGAAGCACAGGAGTGTGAGTCGCAGAGGCAAGAGACCCAGAGAACTGGTGGAGGGAGGGTTCAAGCCTCAGTGGGCTGGGAGGAGGGGGCTGGTGGGCTGCAGGCGCTGATGACTGGAGGCACTGGAGCAGCATGGCCCATGGCGGATATGCGAGGCCCGAGAAAAGGTTTGCAAGAGACCCGGTGGGTAAGGGGCGCGAGGCTTGGTGGACCAGGGTTTTAGACTTGAGAAGCAGAGGGGCGCGCGGCAAGAAAGGGGTGGTGGGTGGCTGGGTCGGATAGATGAGAATCCCGAAGCACTGTGGAATGAGGGGACGCGAGGTCGGGTTCCGAGCGCGGCTTGGTGGGATGGTGGGCAGAGGAAAACCCAGGGTAGGGGCAGGGGGCCGCGGTGGGGCTCTGGCCACCTCAGAAGTCGATGGGGGTCCTGGCGCGAGGCCTGTCCTTCGCTGAGATAGGGACGCGGCGCAGACGATGGCGGCGACGCTGGCGGAGATTTGGGCCCCGCCTGGGCCCCCGAAGGGGGTCGAGGCGAAGAGGCGGGAGGGGGCGTGCCTCTGCAGGACAGGCTGGCGGGCAGGGGGCGTGGCGCGCTGGGACCTAGCGCACTGGGGCCCGGCCACTGTCACCGCCAGCGAGCACAGGTTGCGGCTGCTGGGGCAGGGCAGGGCGGGGCTGGTGCCATCCCAAGGCGCCACTCGTCCAGCTCTAGGGGGTCCGCCGCCCGCCCAAAGTCGCGGCTCATTTCCGCCAGCTCCAGCGGAAAGCTTGGGGCCTTGAGAGAGCGCCGGGGCGGAGTCGCGGATGCCACCTCGGCGACGCGCGGCACCTCCTCCTCCGCGACGCCCTTTCCTCTTCCTTTTTGTACTCCCTCCTGCCACCGGAAGTGCCTTCCTGGTTTCCCCCAGCCAGAACTGAAAGAACTTGGAGGTCATTTATCCCCCCTCTTTCCTTATCTATAATAGAACTGAGAGAAGGTAGGCGGCTGGAAATGAGGTTGCATCCCAGCCCCATATTATCCTTCCCTTTCTCCTCCCCCCTACATTTGTTTGCTCCTGTCTTTCTCCCGGTCCACTGTGTAGCATCTCTCCCGGCAGAAAACAGTAACAGATAAAAACGGGGTTGGAGGCGGGGAGGGGGGGTGCATTTTATTAGAGTCCAGGGATATCAGCTTTGGGCAACAGCTGAGGGGAGCTTCACATAACTCTTCATGGGGGGCAGCGGACGAATCTTTCGGCCCGCCCAGCCCCCCTTGCGGTGCCATAACCCGCTGGAAGGCCTCTTGCCCAGCCAGCGGTTCCGTCCAGCCTTGCCGATGACCCGTTTGTTATGATCAACGTTGGATACTCGGCCTACTGTTGCTATGCATGTTTCCAGCACCTGACAGAGAAAGCAGATGGTGGAGAATGCACAGTGGGTGGAAAGAGCCTGACAATGTTGAGGGAAGGACTCTTGGGAGGGTTCTTATACTCAGTGAGAGAAGGGAGAGGACAGGGTAAAAGCACAACATAACTGAACCTGAGTGCAGGTCCTATAGGAGTTGAAAATGAAAGACACTGTTCCCTATTTCATTATGGTGCCAGCCTGACGAGCCATGCCTAGTCAAGCAGAAGAAAAGGACAGAGCCAGCTGGGGGCAGTTCTTAACATAAAACACCTGGGAGCTATCCTGGCCAGGAAAGGCATATTTCAAAAATTCCTCCTTTGCTGAACCCTCCTACCTGTACCCACGCACATACCTGCATCTGCCTCTTAGAGGGCAGCTGGATGATGGCCGTCCCATTCACTTTCCGTAGCAGCACACCACATGTCCCTGGGGAGAGGAGAAGCAGCAGCTTTGCCACTCTCCACAAAGGAGGAGGTGGGGAGTATTTACAAGGGGGGGCCACACACTGCCCTTGTTTTGCTCTTTAGGAGCAGATTACGAGTAGGATGCATGCAATGTTTTAGGTCAAAACAAGCACCTCTTCATCCTCGTTTTCCTTCTTTTTCTCCACCAGCAAACCAGATGTGGGCCCATGGGTACAGAGAATTGTGACCTGGGGTAACCCCTAGCCTTCCAAACTATAAGACCCTAAGCAGCTCCTTTCCTCATACCTGCGGCACGAATATACTGGGCCCCCCGGCCTGGCTCACTCTCCACGTTGTTGATGAGGGTCCCCACTGGCAAGGCCCCAAGAGGATGTGCATCCCCTTCCCGAGGAGCAACTAAAAGACAGAATTTCATCAGCACCAGAACCCTTGCAGCTTCACAGCCCACATACATCCGGTGGCCATCTCTCACCTGCCATTCGGCCTATGTGGTCAGAGTTCAGGATTATATCTCCAGCCTGCATGTTTTCAGTAGCAATGATCCAGCGTTTCCTGTTGCCCCCAGCAACCAGAGCTATGTCTGCTGACCTGTTCAGGGTGAGGAACTCGTGAGCAGACCATCTGGGCAGCCTCATATCTTTTGAAAAGCCACAGAGCTCATTCACCCATACCATCATTACCCCCACACCCCAAACTTGCCTACAGGGATCATAGCGGACGACAATGACCTTTTCCTCAAAGGGTCCTGACTTGGTTTCCTGCTCAGGCCGGAACCGAAGAAAGTCAATCATGCGATAACGTTGCTTGTGGCCCCCGCCAATACCATGCACTTTGATTCGGCCTGTGGTCAGGAGAGTGAGGGGATATGACCCAGGTCAGACGAACAGACTTTTCCTGGGCAGAGAGCAGTGTTTCCCAAAATTGTGACACACAGAAAATGATGAAAATTTGGAGCTCAATGGGCAATGGGGTAAATTGGGAAGGAGAAAACACACGGACTTTGGTAAAAACACAGTTACATGATTACTGAAACTATAAAACTATAAATTCTCTACAAATCAGTGAACTAAGGGCCATGTAAACAGTGCTCAATTTCAACTGTTATCAATTTTTGAAGGGTCTGAAGAAAAATGTTATGACGCTTGTGTATGTTGTTTTCTTCAATAACCTAGAATTGTCCTTAGGAGCACAGCCCACTTGTTTGTTGCTTTGTAGTCTACTCTCTTGCTCTGAAACACATACTACATGCAGGAGTGTTTCAACTACATTTCTCTACCTGTATCAATACAGGCTTAGGGCCCTACCATGTTTTTTCCCTCTACTGCTTATATCCTCTTGCCCTTGCTCCCACCTGTGTGGTCTCGGCCCCCAGACTTCCTCATCTTCACTGGTGTAATGGTGTACTTGGTACGACTCTTCCAGGACACAAACTTGGCACTAAGGGCGACAGAGGTAAGGACTGGGCGACAGGGGAGCAACATCGAGGCAGAGGGCACCTGGAGGAAGGCATTGTTTTTCACCTAGAGATAAACAGAAATCTCTTTCACTTGAAAGCTAATTGAAGGAGAAGCATCATAGAACCAAGGGAGAAAGCAGAAACCAAGTTTAGCTTGTAGCCCACTTCCTCCTGGAAGTGTCCCAGATGAGCTGTCCAAAAACTCTACCCTTCCCAGCTTGCACAATACCAGTGTGGAATGTTTATCCAGGTGTATGTGTGTTGATTACCTCTCTTCATTTGATCATTTGACCTCTAATGTATTTCTTCAATGGAATGTTCTCCCCTTGGTGTATCTACTAGAACTGGCTCAAAACTCTCCTCCAGGAAACTTTTCTTTGCCTAAACAACTCCCTTCTCCAGAGCTGGCAACTTCCACACATCCATGTACCACGATCAGGACAGATGCCTTTTTCTCGTTTGCATTATGTTTCTGGGAGTTTTTCAGACATGAATAGAGAGGCAGGATCATTTCTGTCTTGTTCCCTGTGGTATTCCCAGAATTTCACAGAGTAGGTTTTGAATTTTAAGTGTGCATCTGCCAAACTCTACCATCAGCCCGAGAGGTCCAGAAGAGCAAGACGTACAACTACTTTTTCTGTGACTCACCAATTACCCACTAGGGGCCTTGTAATACCTTCACCTTAGGCTCCTATTCTTGGTATCTTGCCCTGCATTCTCTAATCGCACCATCCTTAATGGATGTCATAATCGTTAAGAGCTCAGGCTTTGAAGCCAGACTACCTAACTCCAATAGTTGGTTTATGACCTTAGACTATTTATCAGTTTTTTCATATGCAAAATGGGAACAATAACTACCTATAGAATGGTTGAAAAGATCTCATTTATTTCAAACTTCTATTACTTATGCCTGGCTTGTGATAGGCACCCCCCAAAATATCAGTCATTACTGAAACCTGTACAACCGGTGATCCGTAATGCACTTTCTCCTCCAATATCTTGTCTGAGAAATCCAGCGGCCCTGTGTAAGCAACACTTATATAGGAGAAAGCTGAGACAGAGTGACTTATCGAAGGTCATAGGCCGGCGTGACTCCTGACCAGACTCGCGTCCCCACTTATCTCCGGTTGCCCTCTCTCCAGCGGCCTGAACGGGAACAGCCTCATTCCCGGGTAAGGTGGATTACCTGGGCGGCCGGGAGCAGGCTCAGACTGGGGGAGGCGGAGGCCGAGGGCGCCAGGTTCAGGGAGCCCAGAGCGCGGGTCAGTGCCCGCAGGGCCATGAGGGTAGCCAGCTCCGCTAGGTTCAGCACTCCACCATTACCTTTACCCAGGTCCCCTGGCGCTCGAGGATGACGTTAACGACTCCCCAAGCCGTCGCTCCCATATGACGTAAAAGGAGGCGGGAGGAGAATCCGAGACCAATCTGGATACACACCTCCTTTCCGCCCTGAGCGTGCTCAGGGCCAATCCTTGGGCGGCTCTTAGGTCGCGTGACTGGGGGACATGTCCCGCCCCTCGGAGCCGTCAAAACAATGGCCTCGAGCGGCAGCCATGATGAATTTAAAGGGGCAGTACCGGCAGGGCGGCAGCCAGATCGACAGATCGCGGGTGAGTCTTTGAGATTACCTCTGGGGCTGAGGGTTGACGTCCCACTATCTCTTATTCTCGCACTCTCGGACAGATGAACAAACCGCCTCCGACTGACCTCAGACCTCACACGACTTTTGACAGACTCAAAAACTCCGCCCCCCCGCGATTCTTCCCGCCCCTCAGTGTCCAGACAGACAGACTGTCGGCCTGCCCCGCCCCCTGCGCTAACAACTGACTCAGTGACCTCGAGATTGTTGTGCTGCGGACCTCAGTAGTCCACCTGCACCTTCCCCCGTCGCCCCCGCCTATTTCACTCTATCCCCTCCCTGGGCCCCAGGGCAGGTCGACAGCCTGGGACACTCCTTAACCGCATTCCAAGGCCCCGGGAGGCCAACTCCCAAGCACCGCATTTCCCTGTGACCCTGAAGCAGCTCAGCAGACCTGCCATTCTTCCCTGCATCCTCAGGCGTCTGGGAGGCACCTTCAGGTGACTTTCTCAGATCCCGTTAGTAGGTGATCATAACAGAGCTATGGAAGTGATTGAGCCAGGAGTGACCAAGTCTTCTTCACCCGTAACCAGACACGCCCCTTGCCGCAGGTCTCAGATCAAGCAAGTCTCACTCCTTTCTTGGGAGAAAATAGCTCCTCAGGCCTGGAGTGAGAGGTTGGCTTGGGGAAGGAGGAGGGACATTGGTCGTCTTTGAAGACCTGCAGGCAGGGGGAGGGAGGGTGTTTATCCTGGGTGGGGCTCTGTGCCAGGTCCTCTGGGTGGCTGTGAAGTGGTGAGAGAAGGGGTGGAAACGCTGGACTTCTGGACTTTGGGCAGGGCAGATCCTTCTGAGTCCCTAGCTGCTGAACAGTTTCTTCCGCGCTCTGGCCTGAGTGCCACAGCCAAGGGCTGTGCTCTGTAAACAGGTAAGAGAACTTCAAAGATGAGAAACAAGGCCCTTTTGAGAAAGTAGGAAGCAGTCTGAGGCCCGGGGATAGGAAATTTGGGTTGAAGTCTAGTGGGGAAAGAGGTAGGGCTGACTAGGTTTGGAGAGGCTGGGCTTAGCTCTGTAGGTGACTCAGCCTGAAAATCTCTAGTCTTTTGGGGCCCTCTCATATGGGTCCTGCGATGAAGGCTCCTGTTTTCCTCTTTTCTCTGATATAACTTTGAGACTTACTCTTTTCCTTTTTCTGAAACCTCTGCACTATTTTCTGCTTATCTCCTGTCTGCTTTAACCCTGTTCCCTTTGCAGCTCTCCCCAAACACCCTCTGTGTTCCCTGTAGTGCTGTCTCTCATCTCCTGATTCCTTTTCTAACCCAAGCCCTCTCTCTCCAGCTCCTTTTCTGTTCTGCTCTTAAGTGTTAAATTCCTCTGCTAATTCTCAGGACCTTTGTTCTTTCTATTGTCTTTTTTTCGTTCAAGTCAGTTCCTCCCCCTCTCTCTTTCCCACAACCTGAGTTTTGTGTTTAGTGTTGTAGGCTCCCTCCCCACTGGTTACTCTCTCTCCATTTAACCCACAGGGTCACCCATGCTCTGTCTTATCCCTTCGCTTGGATTCCCACCATCCTCTAACCAAGACGCTCAGCCTCTCTTATCTTTACCCTACCTGAGCCCTGTTGTTTCTCCCTAGCCCAGGCAAGCTCCCCCTGGCCAGGATGTCAGGCCTGGTATTGGGGCAGCGGGATGAACCTGCAGGACACCGGCTCAGCCAGGAAGAGATCCTGGGGAGCACGCGGCTGGTTAGCCAAGGGCTGGAGGCCCTACACAGTGAACACCAGGCTGTGCTGCAAAGCCTGTCTCATACCATCGAGTGTCTGCAGCAGGGAGGCCATGAAGAAGGGCTGGTGCATGAGAAAGCCCGGCAGCTGCGCCGTTCCATGGAAAACATTGAGCTGGGGCTTAGTGAGGCCCAGGTGAGAGGGAGTAAGTAGTGCCAAGTAGCCCATAGAGGAGCAGTTGTCTGATCGGAGGTTTGGGGTCACTTGGGATCCCCTTGTCCTAGATACTTGCATTTATTCATTCATTCATTCATTCATTCAGTAAATATGTCTTAAGTTCAGGCACTACTCTTTTAAGCACTGGAGACACATCATTGAACACAACAGTCAAAAATCTTTTCCATCTTGGAACTTACATTCTAACTAGGGGAGGCAGACAATATATAAATAAATAAGCAAATGATTCAGTATTCCAGAGTGGTAATTGCTAAGGATAAAAGGATAAAAATAAAGCAGGGAAGGGGATTAGGGAGTATGAAGAGAGGATATGATAGGGTGGTAAAAAAAAAAAAAAGGCTTCACTGAAATGATAACATTTGAGCAAAGGTTTGATGATAAGGGAATGAGTCATAAAATAAATGGGAGAAGAGCATCCTAAGCAGAGTGGACAGCAAGTGCGAAGGCCTTGAACTGGAGTTCGATGAGGGGCCAGTACGGCTGCAGAAGAATGAATGAGGGGAAGCAAAATAGAAAACCAGTTTCAAGAGGTAATGGGGTTGGGGAGAGGAGGACAGATCATTTGGAATTTGTAAGTCATCATAAAGACTGTTTTTACTTTGAATGATATGGACACTTGGAATGTTTTGAGGATAGGAGTGATCTGGTCTAACAACATTTTAAAAAGACCATCTGGCTGCTAGGTTGAGAATAGACTCTAAGGGAACAGGGCAGAAACATGGAGGCCAGTGAGGAGGCTATTGTAATCTAGGTAGGAATTGATGGTGGCTTGCCCTAGGGTGGTGACTTTGGAGGTGGTGAGAAATTAGATTCAGGGTATATTTTGAAGGTAGCGCCATCGTTCCCCAACCTCATCTGGCTCCTGCTAGTCTTGCTGCCTACCAGTAGGCTCCCCTCTTGCCTATCCCTGAACACTCCTAGCCAGAGTCTGGTGCTCACAGAATGTGCCCACCTAGGTGATGCTGGCTTTGGCCAGCCACCTGAGCACAGTGGAGTCAGAGAAACAAAAGCTGCGGGCTCAGGTACGGCGGTTGTGCCAGGAGAACCAGTGGCTCCGGGATGAGCTGGCGGGTACCCAGCAGCGGCTACAGCGCAGTGAGCAGGCTGTGGCACAGCTGGAAGAGGAAAAGAAGCACCTGGAGTTCCTAGGGCAGCTGCGGCAGTATGACGAAGATGGGCACACCACGGTAAGTGTGCACAGGTGTGGCTGGCTACCTGGGGGGCGGACAGCTGGGCGTCATCATAAACATTGAGCAATTGCTCCATCATCTATAGGGGCCAACAATGCTGCCCAACCTGCCCCCACCTGGCAGAATTCAGGTCCTGACCCCAACTCCAGATGACAGCAAGAGGGAAACAATATTCACTCATTACATCAGCATTTAATTAAATGACTATTACATATGCCAGGCACTACGCACTTACTGTACTGGGGATGCAACAGTGAATGAGGCAGACAGAGTTCCTGCTCTCACAATTACAGGTTTCTTGAGAGAGAGACAGATAAGCACCTGGACAATTCCAATCCAGAATCCTAAGTGCTACAATTAGGGAAAGCATAGTCCAGCTGAGCAAGACCCTCCTAAAATTTGCTCTCAAGATGTATGAAATTTAACCCTCAATAGGCATTGACATATCTCTGTGCCTTGAATAGTTCAAGGAAAATAGGGCACATGTGAAGAACTAAAAAAGAGAGTTCCTGCTTTTCTGAGCTTATAATGTAGCTGTAGGGATAAGGCTTATGCATGAGTACATATATGTGACAATGCAAAGCAGCAAGTGTTATTCAATGTTGAGTGAGTGGTTCAGTCAGTGTGGGAGAAATTCCAAGTAGATAGTTTCCTGGGGGTTGGAATATTTGGAAAGATTCACAGAGGAGGTGGGCTACAGGGGTGGGTAACATTTAGGTTGGATTTTTTTTATTGGAATGGATTAGGAATTGACATGGAGTTTGATGGATAATGAAGGAGACGGAGAAGTTTTCTAGACCAAGGGTAGGGGCCGTCATAGATAAAGCTCCAGGGCTAGAAAGTTGGTGTGTCCCAGGGAAAGTAGGATGATGTACATGGGACACATTAGCAAAGCTGGGCATAAGGGTTGGAGGTGTTTGTATAGGGCTGCAATGCCTGGTGGGCACAGCAAATTTGCCCAGTATTGAAGAAGGTTAGACATTAAGGGTTGGACACTAAGTCCGGTGTGAGCAGATGATGGGCACAAGGCTGAGCTAGACATTTGGGTACGTGTCAATAAGATCAGACATACTCCCTGTCTCCAGGAGAGACAGGACAGACATATAATCAATGTAAACACACAGGGCTATAATTATAAGAGTTGAGGGGGAGAGAGGTGGAGGCTGGAGAAAGAGTGCTTAAGAAGGAAACTCAGTGTGAAGGAAGGGAAAGTCTTGAGATTGTTAAACAAGAGAGGCCTGAGCTTGGCAAGACAGACACTGGCCTTCCTAGGGTTCTTCTCCTAGGCCCCACTTGTCAGGAATTTCATGGTTTAGAGGGGCCCTGAAAAGGTCACTGGGGATATCTTGGCCCAGACCTGCTGCTGCTTTCTTTCTAGGAGGAGAAGGAAGGTGATGCCAACAAAGATTCCCTGGATGACCTCTTCCCTAACGAGGAGGAAGAAGACCCCAGCAATGGCTGTGAGTCTGTCTCTGGAGTTGGAGGGTGAAGAAAGGCAGCAGGAGGCTGGTCCCAGCTCTGCTCCCCACCCACCTCAGGACACTCACTATCCAGAAATAGGTTCTCCACTTCCTCTGGAGATGGGGCAGAGACTAAGCTAGTACTTTGATTTCCTCTGTCTATCCCTTATTCTTTATTCATCAACATTTATTAAACACTTAATATGTGCTAGGTACTGTGCTAGACACCAGGCACTCGGTAGATGAGAATGACATGGGTGTCGCCAGTAAGGAGTTCACAGTTGAGTGGGAGAATGGTCCTGGGGTGGAAGAACGTGAGCTCCTCAAGGGAAAGAACCATGTCTTTCTTCTCTTTGTATCCCTGGCATAGCCCCTGGCTCATGCTTAATGAGTAAATGTTGAGTGTATGAATTAGTATTTGAGCAAACAGGTGCAAGGGAGTGGGCAAAAGAATAGCAGTTGAGGCAGGTCTCTAGAGAGAGAGCCTGGTGGGGGGCAGGTGCAGGTGTGGAATAAGACATGGAGTGGGGGTGAGGCGGGCAGACAGCAAAGGAGAGAGGAAGAGTCCCCTGAAGAAGTCTCCTGTTCATTTTCTGGGATGATTTAGTGTCACGTGGCCAGAGTGCCCAGCACAGTGGATATGAGATCCCAGCAAGGTTACGGACACTGCACAACTTGGTGATCCAGTATGCAGCCCAGGGTCGCTATGAGGTAGCTGTGCCACTCTGCAAGCAGGCACTGGAGGACTTGGAGCGCACATCTGGTCATGGCCACCCTGATGTTGCGACCATGCTCAACATTCTTGCTTTGGTGTATAGGTAAGTATTGTCTTCTCGCCACTAGTCTGCCTCCAGATTCCCACGTTGAGCTGCCTTTGGCTCCCATTCTTCCTTTCCATTCTACCTCTTCTCCCTGCTGGGCCTCCCATATACATGCCACTAGGGGGCTTTCCCCTGTACCAGAACTCATTCTTTCCATACCTGACCTCAGGAAATACTTCTCTCTCAGGCTCTTTGCTTTTTCAGTCTGTCTTTTGGCAGGGTCTCTTTCTCTGTTTCTGTCTCTTATGTCCAATAACTTGAGGCCTCCTCTTGGCATGGCAGTGTTATGCATCCAATATGGGTGTGTTGGTGAACCCTTTTCACTGCTCACACCAGGCTTCCTGTCTCCTCATGGGAAGCCCAATCCATAAATGTAGCTCTATCACCCCAAAGGAAGGGAGGAAAGGAGATGGCTTGGGAGCAGAGTTCAGGGTAACTCCTTGTCACTTTTGTCCTCTTCCAGAGACCAGAATAAGTATAAGGAAGCTGCCCATCTGCTGAATGATGCCCTCAGTATCCGGGAGAGCACCCTGGGCCGGGACCACCCTGCTGTCAGTATTCTTTGCCCTCCTTCCCCCATGCTCCTTTGGCCTCTCTTAGCTCATCCATCCTCTGCCCTTAGCCCAGTCCTTGGGGTTGCTTAGGGAGGAAACAGGAGGAGTCCTTTCTTTTAGGCACTGTCCGCCAATTCCAGTGGTTCTCAACTCTGAGACCCAGCGACTCCTTCCTATAATGAATATTTCCCTGAAACTGAATTCATAGATAATGTAACCTACTTACACATATAATTTCCAAAAAAAGTTGAAACATACCCTATTAATATAAAAGAGAAACAAAGCAATTTATAGTAAAATAAAATAACATAATACATTACAATAAAATAAAAATACGATATAATAACAGTTGTAGTATTGAGTACAACTATACTAGAAGACATAACTTAGTAGTCTGATATATAATGAATAATTTTAGATTTAGAAGTAAGACTAGTAAGCCATTCTATATAATGACAGAGCAGAAGGATTGGTGGATATGAGATTAAAATGCAGGGTTAGAATAAGTAACGACAGACCAGAGTTATTTGTATGTGGTAAGAGAAATAGAGAAATAAGTTTGGATACTATACTAAGACAAACAATAGATTGTCAAAGGGGAGAAAATGAAAAATATTTGTGAAAATGAGCTAACTGTGAAAATAATTCTCTATGTTATGACATGCTATAGGCAGGAATGATGTATCTCAGAAAATATAACTCCTGTCTTGATATCCCAAGTGTCAGAGCTTACATTCAGTGTTTGAATGTCTAGCAGGACATTCAAAGTTGGCAGAGCTGTCCCATACATGCAGAACATCTGTAGCATTCTTGCTTCCCCCAAAGGTAATAATGCCCCCAATTTTCATGGCAACCCCCACACCCCTGCCAAAAAAAAACCAAGGGAAAAAAATATAAAAACCTCACCTCCAGAAATGTCTAAAAATGCCCCTAGGTGGGGATACCACCCCCATGGAGAATCACAGAGCCATTCAATTCAGCAGTTTCCCCTCCCCTGCCTCTGGCTAGGGCAGCAGAGTCCATTTTTCTTGGGATTGTGCAGCTTTGGGGAGGACTTCCGATTGTTAAGGTCCTTAAAAGCACCAGCATCTGAGGGAACAGGCCTGTTTTCCTAGGTGGCTGCCACACTCAACAATCTGGCTGTGCTCTATGGCAAAAGGGGCAAGTACAAGGAGGCGGAGCCACTGTGCCAGCGGGCACTGGAGATCCGAGAAAAGGTGCCTATGTCCTCTCCCCATTCTTTTCTGCTGCTGTCACCCCTCTTCTACCATCTCTCTTCTGGTTTATCCTCTTCTCTCACTTTATTTCTCATCCCCCTCTCTCTGCCTCTTCCCTCTTCCGTCATTTCCCCGTTCCCTGCAGGTGCATGTCATGCATGCACTTGCACACACATGTGAGTATGCACATACGTATACACATAATTATACTCATCTATCACTCTTTTGCTCCCTTTCAGGTCCTTGGCACCAACCACCCAGATGTGGCAAAGCAGCTGAACAACTTGGCTCTGTTGTGCCAAAACCAGGGCAAGTATGAGGCTGTGGAACGCTATTACCAGCGGGCATTGGCCATCTACGAGGGACAGCTGGGGCCAGACAACCCTAATGTAGCCCGGACTAAGAACAACCTGGTAAGGGAGGAAAGGGGCAAAGGTGGTGGAAGGAGGAGAATGGAAAGCATCATAGTCTGGTATACTAACCCCACTGCCTTTGTGCCCATCTCTGGGGCTGTTTTTGGGGCCGAGGGATCTGCTTCATTTCAGTGGGAAGGCGGAAGTTCCATAGCCTCTTGGAAGTAGAGCGGGAACACTCTCGACCCTGCAGCTAGGAAAGGAGGTGTGAGGAGGATCTCTGGGGAAAACCAGAGAAGTGGAAATCCCAGAGCCTGGCTGAGGACTTGTCTCCATCTCTTACTCCTTGGTTTTTGCCTTCCTGCCCCCAGGCCTCCTGTTACCTGAAACAGGGCAAATATGCTGAGGCTGAGACACTCTACAAAGAGATCCTGACCCGTGCCCATGTGCAGGAGTTTGGGTCTGTGGATGGTGAGTGGTGAGGATTTGAAGAGGGAACTGCAGGAAGGAAAATAAATATATAGACCAAAGGTGGGGGGTTAGGCCACAGCAGTTCCCAGGGGGAGCCAAACCCCTTAGTCTAGCCCTGTGGGCTGCTGGATTCTGGCTCCCCCCATACTGTCCAGCTCAGTTCTCTAACCTTGCCACCCCATCCCATGTATCACCCTCAGACGACCACAAGCCCATCTGGATGCATGCAGAGGAGCGGGAGGAAATGAGCAAAGTGAGTATCAGGGCGGGCAGCCTACCAGGACCTCTGTTTTACTCCTTGCACTAGCCCACCTCCTCAGTCCCCACCCAAGGACCAGCCCCAGATGCATGGTGCCTTCCCTAGCCCAGTCTACACCCAACCCCAGTACCAGCTTGTACCCCAGCATCTCTGTACTCTCATCTCTGGCTTCCTCTTGCCTGCTATCCTAATGCAGAGCCGGCAACGTGAGGGCGGCACACCCTACGCTGAGTATGGAGGCTGGTACAAGGCCTGCAAAGTGAGCAGGTGAGCTGCCAGTGAGAAGCTGGCTTGGTCTTTGATGCCCTCCATCCAAGCCCTGATCTTGGCCTCCTGGACTGTTTCTCTTCTTCCCTTTGACCTTCCCTTACTCAGCCTTAGCTCTGCTCCCTCTCTCTCCTGTTTCTTTTCTGAACCCATCCTCACTTCTTTCCCTGTTCTCATTCCCCCTCAGCCCAACAGTAAACACCACTCTGAGAAACTTAGGAGCTCTGTACAGGCGCCAGGGAAAGCTGGAGGCAGCTGAGACCCTGGAGGAATGTGCCCTGCGTTCTCGGAAACAGGTCAGAGACCATGAGGAGAAGGGGCCCAGAAGGTAGGGCTCTGGGGACAGGGGACCACTGAGGCTTCTTGTGAGTCTCTGATGAATAAGAGGAGGGGCTGAGGAGGAAGACTTGGAGAGGAAGGTGAGACACTCTTGTGGTTATGGTTGTTTTTAAGTGTGTTCTTACTCCCACCTACCCTTTGTGGTCAGGACTCCAAAGTTCACTTCACTAAATGTTACTATTAAAAGGGGAGCCCTGTGCTTTCACAATTTGAAGAATCTACTGAGGAGGGGCATGGGTGGTGTGGGTGAAGGGGTTGAGGTTGAGGGGAGTCCTATATCAGAGTTTCTCAAGTTGTGAGTCTTGGCTCTTTAGTGGGTCATGAAATCAATTCTGTGTAGGAATGTATTGCAAATAGAAAAGATGAATATCATTCCAGTATGTGTGGTAAGTACTGGGACTTCATAAGGATAAGGTCATCCTTTTTTTTTTTCCTGATGGTGAAAAAAAAGTTTGAAAGCCCCATTCTGAGGAGTTGAGGAGTGGGAAGTCTCAGCTTCTTCTTTTTCCTTCCAGGGCACTGATCCTATCAGCCAGACCAAGGTGGCCGAGCTGCTTGGGGAGGGTGACAGTGGAAAGACCTCCCAGGAGAGTCCTGGGAGCAGTGTGAAATTCGAGGGAGGTGAAGATGCCTCTGTGGCTGTGGAGTGGTCAGGGGTAAGTCTGATGACTGCTCTTTGATCTCTCCTGCCCCCTCCTGCTGGTGGTGGTGAGAGGCTCTGAGCCCATCCATGTAGGATGTGAGAACATGTTGTTCCCATTCCAGTTCAGTCAGCCCATCACTCACAGAGGTATCTCTGTGAGCTGGCTAGTGACAGGGCTCTCGTCTTCAGTCACTGGGCTTTTCGGGTATGTATGTGCAGAATAAATGGCAGGAGTAGACCCAAAAGCCAGTCTGCATAGGATCCCCTTAGCTTCTGTTCCCCATCCCTCTCCACCAGGATGGCAGTGGGGCCTTGCAGAGGAGTGGCTCTCTGGGCAAGATCCGTGATGTGCTTCGTAGAAGCAGTGAACTCCTGGTGAGGAAACTCCAGGGAGCCGAGCCTCGGCCCTCCAGGTACAGAATGAGACTGAGATATGGCAAAGCAGGCAAATAAGCCCTGGCCTCCAACTCCTTGACCCCTCATCTCTGAAGGAGAAGTATCTTGGAGAGAATCATGGAGGAAGTCAATGGGATGGCCATGGAGAGTTCAGGAAAAATGGGTGCCCCAGTGGGGAGAAAAGACACCTAAGGAGATGCTCTTAACCAATGGGGTTAACAATAAGAGAGAGTGTGTGTGTGGTGGGTGGGTCAGATGGTGGGGAGACTGATTTGATTTTGTGTGGCAGGCCCACAGCTTTAGGGTCACTCAAGGGGAAGAGAAGAGGCCTCAATTCTTTATTTTCCATTGTAGCAGCAACATGAAGCGGGCAGCCTCCTTAAACTATCTGAACCAACCCAGTGCAGCTCCCCTCCAGGTGAGAGCTGTGCTCGTGAGCATATTGGTGGGTGAGAAAGAAGGGGCAGCCATGGAGCAAGCCCAGCAGGAGTTAGAGAAGAGTGGAGAAGCATCTGGGATGAAGACTCTAGCTAGGGAATTGGAGTTGGCAGACAGAGTCAGGCAGACAGCTTGCTGGGGGTGGTGACTACAAAGGGACAGTTTCAGGCCAGAGATAGTAGCAAATAAATCAGGAGGGGAACAGGAATTGATGTTCTCTAAACTGGTACTTTGGAATTAGGAATAGTTTAAGAAAGATGTGGAGACTCTAACTGCTCTTCCTCTTGCAGCCACCGTATGCCTTACCTTGGGAACTCAGTAGTAGAGATAGGAAAAAGAAAAATAATAATCACATCCACATTTGAGAAAACAGTAATGACATTTTAATGGGAAATGACCACTTGTATCAACACATTCAAAGTATATGCCAATATTCACATGGCTCTCTCAGGTATTTTCTGCACCAGATTATGGCCTTCTAGAAAATCCTAGCAAAGGCTGAACAAAGCCCCAGAGCTTAGGGTTGAGGTTACAGGCTCCATCCTGGGTACCGAGATAGATTACAACCACGAGATAGATAGATTCCAGTCTTTGGGAACCTGAGGTCCCTGGGCTGATGGATTATGTTGTTTGTTTCAGGTCTCCCGGGGCCTCAGTGCCAGTACTGTGGACCTCTCTTCAAGCAGCTGACATTCAACTCACCCTCCAAATCTGCTGGGTCCCCCTATAGCCCTCACAGCATTCCCTATTGCTCCTGGCTCTTCCAACCTCACACTGGGACAGTGGAGGGAGAGCAGTTAACCAGAAGATTGCTGCTGCCCTCAGGGTCTCGGCTCCCTCCTCAGGAATCCCTCTCAAGAAAGACCCTCAGGACATCCTCTCCCCATCCTGTGGTCCTCTAGAGTAGCTAGCTCTGAGGCCCCTAAGGTGGATAAGGAGCAGGTATGCACCTCAGAGATGCAGTCTGCTGCTGGCTTTTCTGTCAGAGGATTTGGGGCTGGCCGAGCAAGCTGCCTTGCCCTGGCCTCTCTTGTCCCCTCTGCTGCCTCACTTCAGGTCCATGTATTTCACTTTTCTTAAATAAAAGAATCAGGTAACTATTCTGCCACTTGAGTCCTGATTGAAGAGGGTAGGAAGCAAGGGTTGTGTAGGGGCCTTTCACAGAAGGATGAGGGGCAGTGATGGATGGGGCAACAGGAGGAGTGTTGATTCTTGGATTTCTCTTCCTTCCCCTGTTTGTATCCTCTCCAACAGGGCCTGCAGGAAGGCATCTGGGGGATGGGGGAGGAGGCCCATAACCCAAGGAGAAGGTGCTGTGGACTGGGTTGTCAGGGACATGTGGTGGCCATGTGGCAGGACCCTGGAGTCCTGGCGCCACTGCTCCTGGCCTGTGAGGCCCTCTATGGCTGCCCCTCCTCCTCCCAGCTGCTTGGGGGAAGGGAGGTCTAAGCAGGCCTGGGGGGCCCTCCAGAGCCAGAGGGGAACTCACTATCCATCCCCTCTCGGCATATCCTGGAGGCCTGAGCAGCAGCTGGGGCCCATCTTCTAAAGCTTGACTCCTCCTGACCCGCCTCCTACACCCCTTGCTGCTTTCACAACAAAGAAAGAATGT
>NW_006494614.1:41108094-41108724 GCF_000325575.1 Pteropus alecto | reverse complement strand
GGTGGGGGGTGGGGAGGTGCCTGGAACAAGGGCTGTGCTGGGCCTCCCCACAGCTGGAGACTTGGCCATGCCCTGACACAGCCCAGACTGCCTGGAGATGGACTTGGGACGAATTTGTCTGTTTAACAGCCTTCGGCCTGCCCTTCTGAGCCCAGTCTGTTTTCTACCTTTGGGTTCAGGTTGGTCCAGTGCCAAACCAGACCCCAGCCATGAGTGGTCTTCATTTCTCTATGCTACATCTCCCCTGGGGCTCCATAGTATCTCAAGGTTACCTTGCTTGGGGAACACCAAGGTCACTCTTCCGTTCCAGGTTACGCTGAGGATTTTAGGTTGCTGAGAACTGAGCCACAGCCCACCTTTTCCCCCTCACCCCCAGAAAATTTGGGTGAACTGTTGGTCAGGTCCCAGGAAGGCCCAGAATTGACCATTCTCTGGGGCTACGGAATCACAAAGGTCACTTTGGTTCCCCTGAGTTCCTGCAGGTTGGACGGTAGGCACAGCCTACCTCCCCTACCTTGCTCAGGTCCCCCATACTTCGCAGAGGCTCCCTCCGTCCGGGATCCATCTCCAGACCCCTCCCCCAACTGTGAGCTCCACCCCGCCACCGCGGGGAGGGGGCGCGAGGGGGCG
>NW_006494614.1:41065217-41107881 GCF_000325575.1 Pteropus alecto | reverse complement strand
CGCTCCCCTCCCGGAGCCCGCAGTGATGGGAGCTGCGCGGGGAGCCCCGAGCAGCCACCGCCGGCTGCCTGTGCTCAGCGTCCTGCTGCTGCCGCTGCTGAGCGGTGAGTCCCGGCGAGCTGGGGGAGCGGGGCTCGGGGAGTGCGTGAGCCTCGTGGGCACAAGGGGCACCGAGGAAGTGGATTTGGGCGGCTGGAGAGGGGAAGACACCCTGGAGTGGTGGAGAGGCTAGCTGGGGTGCGAGGTCCCGGCGGTCGGGAGGTGGCGAAGCCCTCGCGGACTCTGTCGGGGCCCGTTTCCCACCCACGCCCGCGAGGACGCGTTGCCAGCCTCCAAGGAGTTTTCCCGGGCTGAGCGGAGAGTTTTGCTCGAGAGCTGCCGGGAGTTGCCGGCGCCCGGGCCCTGATCGGGAGTTTCTTTTCGGGAGAGAAAGGACAACCCCCCCACACACACACTTAGCGGGGTGCAGTGAGGTGTCTGGCGGTGGGGGGACACGGAGTCCACCCCGCAGGCTCAGCCCAGGTGAGGGAGGCCGGCCTGGGGCCGGATGCGGGACCAACCTGCGGCGCGCAGAGCGCGGAGCTTTGTTACCTACGCCCGCCCGACGCTCCCGGCTTCCCTCCTCCAAGTTCCTGGGCCAAGCCGAGACCCCTGATGGCCCTGCTGGTGAGGGCGGAAGAAGGGAAGAATTAGGGGCCGCCTTATCTCCTCTCGTTCCTGGGCCAGAGCCTCAAGCCCACTCCCTGCCAGGATCGAATCTGGAGAGCGGAGTCCCAGGCTGTCTCGGTGACTAATGTGTGAAGGCCGCTGCCAAATCGGGCATGGCTGGCCTGCAAAGGTGCGGACGGGGTTTGTTCTGTTGCTTCCTGGATTTCCATCCTGTGTCTCTTCACGAGAAAAGAAAATCTCACTACGAGCAGTACATTCTGCCTTTTCTTGGAGGGCTCCGCATTTTGGTGAGGGTGTGGCCCAGTATCTCCAGGACAGACAATTCGACTCCTCCTCACCCCCTCTTCTTGACTGTATTTTCTGGCTTGGTCACACCTGAGAGTCACCAGGGAGGCATTGAACTGCTTTAAAGTGAAGCTCCAAGCTACCCGCAGGACCTGGACTGGAAATATGCCCCCCCACATCCCCTCCCAGCCCTTCGCTGCCAAACCACAACAATCTTTGGTGATGATTGTGTCAGCAGCCCTCTCTGGGGGAGCTCTGCCCAGGGGACCTGGTCCTAGCTGATCACTTTTCTCCTTTGAAGAGTAGCCATGGGGAGGATATGGGTAGAGAATTGCCTTTCTGATATCTTCCTAGCCTACCAGTTGTTAAGGAGTTTTGGTGCTGATGGAATCAACATCTCCCCTACCCCCAGTTGTAAAAGGAGAGGTAATTGTAACTCAGAACCCAGGGTTAAGAACAGGCTCAAAGGATTTGTAGAAGGTGTTTCTGGAGCTGCCTTGTGTTCCTTGTGATGTGTGGGGTGGTGATTGTTCATGGCAGAACCCACATCTGCTCCCAGAGGAAGTATGGAAGTTTTTTTGCACAGCCAGGATCGGAGGCCCAGCCATGTGGGCGAGCATCCTGAGCTCACAGGCTTCCTAGGTCCGCTGGCTGTTTGGGTTTTGGTGTTCTGGTCGCCAGCTATGGCTGCGTTCACTGCTAATGTTTAGAGTTCTGGAGTCAAGAGATTTCTGGTGGAGATGGGGCTCATGTTCAACAAATGCTAAATTCCTTCCGTGAGAAGACGACTCTCATGTTAATCGATGTTAATCTGGTGATGGGTGTTAAGCAGAGGGGGGTTCCTGTGGGGGAAGTTAGGGCAGGCCCAGGGCTTGGGACTGGAGGTCTGGAATCTCCTCTGGGGGTGGGGAGATGTCTTGTGCTCAACAAAGGAACATTTTAATGAGAGCTTTAAATCAGTTCCACCAAATGTGCCTTCGTGTGGAACCTGTCCATGTGCTGTAAACAATTTCAGCCAAGATTGAGGCGCCTGCTGTCTTCTGGTAAAATCCAGGAACTCAGTCCACCCCTGGTCAGCATGACTTCAGGGGGCAACAATTTTTAAATAGACTACAGTAGATTTTTCCATCTTATTGTTTGTGTAATTAGCTGGAGTTGTACTGAGACCCTGCTGTTAATAAGGCTGGAGTAAGGGACCTAGGCTAGCTAGGTTTGTGGATTAGACCATTTTCAAGTTTGGGTAATTATGCTGTAAATGGCTGAGTAACTTTCCAAACTTTGATCCCCATTATGGTAAATATGGTGGTGGGGCAGGAGAGGGCTTGACGTTTGAAACCTGGGATTCTGTGCCCCAACTCCTTGAATGGTCAGTTGTGGTCATTCCCCATCCCTGTTCCCATACCCTTCTCTGAGTTCTTTCCTCCAGACTCTTGTTTCTTTGTGGGAAATAAAGTTATCACGTTCTGATAGAAGCTGTTCTGCAGAGTCCTCGAGGCTTTGCAGCCTATAATTCAGGCAGAGGAGTTTCTTTTATCAATGATGGGCTTCTCAGATGTAGGGAAGTACAGTGGGAGGGCAGGGGTAATCTCTGCACATCGTTTGCCAAAGGATCTAGTCAAACTTCTGGCGTTCAGAGCAGGGTTGAGTGATAGAGAGAGCTCAGGCTGTGGAGATGAAGTGTTTGGCAAAACAGCAACTCTAACTCTTGACAGGCCCTGTGGCCCTGGGCAAATTTCTTGACCTCACAGTTGGCCTCCTCTGTAAAGGGTCTTACTTCCTGGAACTATGCTGAGGATTAAATGTAATGAAGTATATAAAGGGCCCCTTTCTCATTCTTCTCTCTCCTATGGTGTGCTTCCAACATACCTTTTCAGCTTTACAGTCATCCCCATCCATAAAACATTTTCCATCTTATTGGAACACTTCATTCTAGTCCAACTAGTGTCTTTCCCATCCCCTAAAACATACGTGATTTCTCAGACCTTTCTTTCATCTCTGGCTAGTACCCCCATATGTACTGCCTCCCCTATCTCTCTTTTGTCCAGTCTTCTAGTCCAACTAGTGTCTTTCCCATCCCCTAAAACAGTGATTTCTCAGACCTTTCTTTCCTCTCTGGCCAGTACCCCCATATGTACTGCCTCCTCTATCTCTCTTTTGTCCAGTCTCACCTCTACTTCCTCCTCAAAGCTGTCCTCTCTCTCCTGCCAGAAAGTAGATGCCTGTAGAACTTCTGTACTCTTAGGACACCTTCCATGTTTTTGTCTCAGTTGGGTCTTAACTTACTGAAGGTCTCTTCCTATAGATTCAGTCCAGTATCTTATTTATAATGGGTCATTATCTAGGTTTATTAAAAGGTGAATGAACCTTTTGGGTAGAAGGCAGAGTAACCAAGGGCAAGGGTGAACAGCCTCTCTGCCTCCTAGGCATTGAGGGTCTTTTGTACCCTCTCTAGCTTCTCTGAGTTGGAGTGGCCTGTTTCCCCTTGGGCCTGCTTTACAGTGACCCAATCAAGGGACTAGCTCCTACTTCCCACTCCAGAGCTATCTGTTCTTTGTGGTGCTTGTTTTGAGTTTTGATGTTTCAGGGATCCTGGCTTTCTTCAAGAGTTCTGGGTGTGGCTGACCACCTCTACATATGAAACTGATCTGCCTAAAAAGGCCACAGCTTAAAGACTGTAAATTGGGTAGGGGCCTCAATTATCTACAACTTTGCTACTCCAAGTAAGATCCAAAGACAAGTGACATCAGCATTCCCTGGGAGCATGAATCAGAATCCCAGTGCGTTTTAACAAGCTCCCCAGCTGACCACATCCCAGCGTTCCAGAAGTCCTGCTCTAGGCATCTCTCCTTACATAGAAACTCCTGTTGCAATGGGCAAATCATGGACACTAGATCTTGCACAGTATTTGGAGACTTACCTTAAATAACTTTTAGGTTATGTGACCACTATTCTGTGTGATGTGTGCACTTAAAAAATGACCTCACTTTGGGTTGAATTTGGATTAGATTTTGTCAGGAAACTTGTCCATTAAATGTGTGACTCTGGGTGGTTTGCAACATGAGTGTAATGTTCATTTCCTCTTGGAGCCTCAGCCTTTCCTAGAGGAGCATGTGTCTCATTTTATAATGAAAGCCAGTGGAGAAATTAGATTTGTTAGGCAGAAATTTGGTCGGTGAATGGCTTTTCAGGAATACATTTGGTCCCTAAAGGAGGATGACGTCTCTGCTGGGCTTCGACAGTTGTCGTGTTGTTAAGTCTTTGGAGGATTTCATATTTTGGAAAGAGGAGTTTGTGTGAGTTTGTGTTTAAGCCAGTGCAGCTTCTGTGAGATTCATCTGGGATGGAGGTTGGCCGTTTCAGACTCTTAATTTTTGAGCCAAGAGCAGTTTGGGGCCAGGGATTCAGCCTTTGGTGTTTTCCTGATGGAAGAAAGGGTCATTAAACAGGGTTGGGTATCCTTGGCCTGCGTCCCTCAGCCTCCTCTGTTTGCCTTAACCTCAGTAGTATGCCTCTCTGCTGCTGTGCCCCTGGCACTACCCCTGGCAGAGCCACATAGTGGTGTTGCAGGCTCCGAGCCATAGTTGCTGGTGCTGGCTCTAGCCTTGCCCTCCAGCTGTCTCTCTCCTATCTTCCTCCTCTGCCTCCTACCCCACCCCCGCCCTGTCCTTTTTTTCAAAGATGTGGAAGTTCTGCCATGGTGGCTGGGTTAGAGTCCTATCTTGGGGTTCTCTGAGTTCACCACTGAGGGCACATTCGGTCCCGCTGAGCCCTCTGGCTCTTTGGCGGAGCTGGCGCAGGAGCTGCTACAGCTAATCAGTGGTTTGAGGAAGCCCTCTGTAGTCTGTCACATTTTCCATCCTCTTTTCTTTTCTGCATTTAGGTCATTTCCCTCCCAGTCATGCTATACAAGTAGCAGTGGGGCAGGGAGGAAACTTTGACGGACATATGCGGGCGCCTTTCCCCTCTTGCTGCTTGGTTTGGGGTCGCCAAACTCTTGCACCCCTGTGAACATTAACACTGAACGAATACACAGGTGAGTGGAGCACAGTCTGCTAGGGGTCCTCCAGATACCAAGTTCCTGCCAGAAGCTTAGACCCATCATGATAAGCAGTATATGCACTTGCTGGTTTAGGAGTGTATGTGACTTCTGAAAACAGGGTCCTGAGTCGTGGGGTAAGGGTTATGAGTCACGTGCTAGAAAGATGTAGAAATGTGTTTTTTAGAAACGTGGTCCAGAGACCATCTGGGAAGGCAGGTAACTAGCCCATCAGAATCACTGGGGGAGGAGCCAGAAAATATATTTTATTTTCTTATTTGTTAGATTATGTTGTATTTTTTGAATAGCCAATCCAGTCACATAGTTTGAATCTCAAAAGGAAAGTGCATTTTAAAAGAGTTTCCCAGGAGATTCTTATCTACACTCAAATTTGAGAACCACTAGGCAGCTGTAAGAAGAATTTGTCAGTGTAAAGTGGAGGTGTGATGAGAAAGAGGTTGGTATTAATATTGAGGGGCTTAGGAAGGAGTCAGTTCAAAGTGTTAGAGTGTTGTCTCTGGGTGATACTGTCTCGGGTGGGGCAGGAGGCAGGAAAGAGACAAGATGGAGAGATGTGAATCAGACGAAGTATAATGAAAAGACATTTGGAAAAGTGAATGTGTAGGACAGTAAGTCCATGACGCAGGAGCAAATGGGAAGTGAAAGGGCTTCAGAGAGGAGAGAGGATTGACATTGCTAGTAGGTGTAGGCTGAATAAAGGCATTGGACGAGGAGTCTGAAAATTTTAATGGTTCTTTTCCAAAATCACACACATCAATGCACAGTAAAGGAAGAGAGATGTCATCTGTAGTCCCTGTGACACCTGCTTTTCTGTGTTTGGTCCTGGCTCGGTTGCTGCCTAGCCACATGACCCTGAGCTGCTTCATTAACCTTTCCAAGCTTCAGTTTCCTCATCCGCAAAATACAAATGATGCTGACCCCTGCCTTGCACCTGGTGCTCCTAGCTATGGGGATGGTTGACCCAGGGAAGCAGCCCCTCTGGCCAGCCCTGATGTCTTTTCTCAGAGACTCTCCTGACCCTTTGTCCTTCCGTTAAGGTGTTAGACTTTCTGGCCAGGCCTCAGTCTCTAGAATGGTTTGTGAAGGCTCAACAAAGTCGCTCTTGACTGGAAACTTTAGAAATGGTTTCCTCATTCTGAAGCACAGGTTTTCTAAATAGGTCTCAGTATTCATTTCAACAGCAGCTCAGAAATGTGGGCACAACCACTTTGCATTTCCTGGTGGGAATTCTTCCTCCCTCTATCCCAACAGCAGCTTCTCCCTAGGGTGGTCAGTGCTGGCTCAGAGCCACCATCTCCCCTGGCATGCTGACGTTCTTCCAGGGAGTGGGCAGTAAATTGTGCTTCTTGCAGCCTAGGCAGGCTTTTATATTACCCTAGGGAGGGGCTTCTGTCATCATGGGATGGCTGTGAGGGTTTCCCCAGTCATTCACTCTGTGTAGCTTGCGGGAACTTCTGTCAGCACCATGGGAGGTTCTTGAGGTACTGTGTGGTCTCCCTATGGGTGGTTAAGGTGGTCAGAGCGGGCGCTAACATACACTGGCTTTCTCTTGTCCACTTCTTGGGGTGGTGGCAGTGGTGGGGCAGTGAGAAGAATGCTTGTCTGCTTTTGGGACTACTGAGGTGTCCCAGCGGCTAGCTAGCTCATACAATGCCTTTGTGTAAGTTAGAAATAGGCGCCCTTCCTCCACGTGAATGCAGCCTTGCACTGGACCCAGGGCTTTGGCTAGTGGGGCACAGGCAATGTTTCGCTTGGTTGTACATCTTGAGCATTGTACAACCTGTACGACAGTCATAGGTGGCTGTCTCGTCTTGCAACTCGTGGCTCTTTGCTTCCTAGATGTGGGCCAAGATGATTTTGGTGACCTCTATTCTAATAGTATGTTTCAGATGAATCCTATTCGCTACTGTTCTCCTGCCTCCTGTCGTGGTGGGATGGGGCACTGCTGCTCATACAACAGGAGAAGCCTGGGAGGCTGGGGTTCCATAGCACGTGTGTGAGTGCTGAGGTCTTGGTCAGTTTCTGGGCATCTCTCTATGCCTTGCAGATGCAGGCTTTTAACTTTATGTGATGAATGATAGGAAAGGCTGGTTGAGTCTTCAGGGAAGGGGGCTGCTTAGTTTACTTCACACTTCAGTAAGTAGCTTCAGGCTTGCCTCTCTCCTGGGCACACTGGGCCCTATGTAAAGTTTGTGGGTATTCCTGATTTAGAGGAAGTCCTGTAGTAGAAGTGGTATCACTTCAATTGCAAGGATGGGTTCTTGGTCATGATGACCTTTTGTTTTGGGTACCCTGGAGGTGTACATCCCTCTTAGCCTGAAGAAGCACTGAAGGAACACTAGGCTGGGAGTTGGGAGACATGGACTCTGCTCCCACGTTTGCCCCAGACTGCTCGTGTGACGTTGGGCAAGTCTAACCTGCTACTTGGGTCTCAATTTGAAGACAGAAGACCTTGGAAGACCTTTACTGTGGTCACCTTTGAGGCTGACCTGACCCAGTATTGCCATATGCACCCTACACCTGTGTTCTGCGGGACTTACAGGCTCTTCTTGCCCTTGGTTCTGGGGAGAGCCCTTTAACCTGAGGACTGCATTTTATTCTGGGATCTCTAGTGTGTGGGCTCATTTACACTCGATCAACTGGTGCTGTGGGTTTTAGGGTATAATTCCCTGGGTGCAAAGGAGAACAGAAAGGTTTGAGTAAATTTAGAGGAGATTTGAGAGGGAATTCTTAGGAGAAAAAAACGAGTTTTTATCTGAGTAAGAGAAGGCAGAAATAGTTACCTGGTTAGTCCTCAGGTATTTGAGGGACTAGTGCCTGAGTGGGAACATCTTTTCTTCTTTTGCACAGAAGGGAAAACAACCAAAGGAAGGCTTAAAGTTGGGAAGAAGGGATTGGGTGTGCTTTGGGAGAGCCTCCTCTATAATAACCGGCGACTGTACCCAGCTTTGCAGCTTCTAAAATGCTTTCATTCACACTGACATTTAACCCTATCAACAAGCCTCAGAGGTTGGCAAGATGAGGGTGTTGGTTTTTTGCGGGGGCGGAGGGGAGGGAGGAAGGGAGGGAGGCATTTGATGATAGGTGAAGAAACTGAGGCACAAAGTATGATTTGCTCAGGACTGCAGAGCTGGTAAATAATAGCTGATTCCGTGCTCTCGTGTGTCGTTGTATGTATGTCATCACCTATGAAATGTTGCACACACATGCCTTGGAACCAGGTAATCATTGGGGAGTGGATTTTGCAGATCAGATAACTCTGAGTGGATTTAAGAGCAGTCCTGCTAGAGTCAGAGGGTGGAATAACTTTTGTTCTTTCTACATAAGGAACATATCAGTAACTTACACAGAGATCTTTAGGGCTACAGCATTCAAGATTGCCAATTTTTCACCCTGTTTTTGTTACAGAACAGGTTAAGGTTTTCAATGGCCCATTCTGAGGTTTGTATGCATCTTAACATTTTTAGAGTTATGGTCAGACTATATGTAATCCAGAAGACCAGAACACTGTACCCGAATTTCCAAGATTTGAGCTTTTCTCATGAACCCGTGAGTCTTTAGACTCTTCTCCCTGGTACTTCTAGAAGGTCACGGGCAGCTACAGGCCCTGGCTTGCAGGTGTGCTGCCACATTCCAGACCAGTGTGCCTGCTGGGAGTTGTACACTGGGTGATGCTGTGGTGGAAACCACGTAGGTGGTAATAGAGTCATCCCTGCTGTGATTAATAGTTCACCATCTCTAACTGCTTTCATATAGGTAGATATGCCTGCGATTGGTGGCACAGACCCTGACACGTAGTAGAGGCATGATGGATGTCGGTTTCCCTTCCACTTCTGACTTTTGAGGCCAAGTCTTTTAATACTCAGGAGGTTTTGGAAGAGGTTGGACAGTGACCTGTCACATTCTGGGAGATGTGAGCTTTTTTTATGCCAGGTCTATCTCTCCCTTTGGCTAAGTTGTTGACTGCTCTTGGCAATCCTGCCGAGTTTGTTCTTCTGCTCTTGAAGTTCACAGATTCCGACATGGGAACTTATGTTCTATCATGGAAAGGTGCAAAGTGACACTTTGGTGTTCTGATTCTGTCAAGCTCATCTGTTAAAAAACACAAAGCAGAGCTGTTTCCTGCCTGGAAGGATAAAGAGAAGAAGGATCTTTCAGGCCAGCTGTGCTAAGATGGCATTTGAGAGCCCAAGTTCATTTCCAGCCACCTGAAAAACAAAACAAATCACAAATAAAACAGTTGTCTTGCAGCCTTGTGGGGGCGGGGGAGGAAATGCCGTTGGTTTTGTAGCTCCAGCTATAAAGAGCAAATTATTCTATCCATATCTGTTTGGTTAATTTAGCAGGTTAAACCAATTGTTAAACTGTCTAATTTAAAATATGCCCAACTCACCAGCAGCTTTGTGCGCTGTGTTCTGGGCTCCTCTGCCCCAGGAGTCAGGGCCTCCTGCTTGAGTTGCTAGTGATGAGGGGAGATGTTGGGTCCTGGAACAAACAGCCTTGGGGGCCTGAAGGAGGATCTCTGTCTTCAATCCAACTCCCTCCTTCCTGAAAACTCCTTCTTAAAACAAAAAGCTTTTATTTAGTAAATGCGTGCCCCTGCCTTGATAAAGTGCCCTGAGTTGCTTAGTGGGGGATTTGTCACTTTATTTCTGTGTTATATTTCTGTGTTAGAGGCCGGAGTCCTGTCAGTTGCTTCTGGGCCCCAAGTGCCTTCCTCAGACTCTCTTTACCTTTGTTTTGAGGGCGTTTGAAGATGGCATGAGAAGTCCTGCTAGCCGGCCTCCTGTCTTTGGCAGCAATTTTAGGCCTGGGCCCAGCCTCGCCTGGGCCTGGGTGGCACTTCTCTCTGTCCCCTTCCCACCCAGCCCAGATCAAAGGAGCCTCCTCAGGGAGCAGGGAAATACCTCTCCCAATAGCCCCACCAGTGAGTCAACAGCCAGGGCCTCTTGCAGCTTTTGAAGCACAGTGCTTCAGGCCTGGAGGAATGCAGAACATTTCATTTTAGGAGTGGACTTAGGTTTCCACTGCTTTGGGTATTTGCAAATTTGAAACAAATGCCCTCATTTAGCAGCAGGCAGGCCGGGCAGTAAACGGGGGCTGTTTAAGGGCATTTATGGCGGTCACAGGTATTTGTGGGAAGAGGGACCCCAGCAGGTTTGGAAAAGGACAGAGGGTTTATGGTTAGGTGGGTTGTACAGAGACCCAAGCCAGGTCTCCAGTGGAGGGTGGTTGTTAGGTGGGCCTTGTCATAAAAAGCATTGCTGGCTCCTGCCCCCCAGGAAGTATCTCCTTCTGTCAGACAAAGGGGTTTGGGATGGTGTTTATCCCCTGGGGCTGATGCTAAGGGCTTTGTCCCTCCCACTTGGCTGCCAAAGTATCAGATTTCCAGTGAAGGCTTCTCCCACTCTCAGGACTTGAAAAGCTTGTTAAATGTGCTTTATATATAACAAGTTGGCTGAAAGGTTTTCGACTTCCAGCTAGTTTCATGAGGAAGGAGCTAGGGAAACCTGTTTTCCTTTTGTTGTTGTTTCTGGAAGTAGGATCTGTGAAGGTACAGTTGTAGAAAGATCCTGATTTTAGGAGTCAGCCAGGCAAGTATTGCTTGGCTTTGATGGGGCAGCTTAACTAAGGGTGGTCTGTTTTAGGCCGGCAGCCACCTCCTCTCTCCCAGGGAAATTCAGAAAGCTGTTTAGGAACTGAGTTCTGGCATCACAACTTGTTCCCCAGAGACCTTAGACAGTTCACTTCACCTCTCTGAGCCTCGGTTTCCTCTTTTGTAAGGTGAAGATAATAACAACAGTCCCATTAGAGAGCGTGTGGGAATTAAGTGAGATAGCACTGTTATTTCGTTTACTCTAAAACGCTTTTTCTCAGTTTCACATCTTTGAAATCAGGTTGCGACATAATCAGTTATGTAGGATTGTTCTTAGTTTAACTGGTACCATTCCTTTTAATGGAACACAAATAATGGTATATTTTAAAATCAGTGACATCTTTGAAATTCTGTATATGTGAAGGGATTAGTCTGTCATATAGTGAATGCTTAATAAAAGATAGTTATAATGTGATGAGTGTGATTTCTTTACACGCCTGTTTTTTTTGTTTCCCATCCACCAGTAACTTTCAATAGAAACTGTTTTTCTTTAAGCCTGGCACATAAATAACAAATGATGCTCAAGGTATAAGGCATCATGGCAGGTAGTGTGCATGGAAGAGGGTGTAGAGGAGGGACTTTTAAGTCCTTAGAAGGCAAGAGATGTGTAGAAGAGGAGGTAGATGTCCCAAAGAGGGTAAACAGCCTATTAAGGAAAGAAAATGCCTCTCCGGTGGCAGAGTCTCTCTCCATTTAAGAAGGCTGAGCTGTTCCTGAGGGAGACTGCAGACTCATTTCCGGAGTGGATTGTCTGGTAGGTAAATCGAGACAGAACTAGAAAAGAATAATTAACGAGGATGTCAGGACGCACCAGAGAGGGGATACGGTGAATGCCGGGCTCTCAGAGGATGGAGACCTGAGTGGGGCAGGTGGGAGACAGACAGGAGATGGTAGCATTTTCCTCCCCTCCCAGGCAACACAGTTGCGTGGGGTTGATCCCAGCTTTGTGAAGACAGCTGGTGCTATCCATTCTGCTTTGTGCTGTCCAAGCATTTGCTGCTAAATGGCACTTTTTCCTTTTCAGGACACAAGTGGCCCAAAGGCAAAGGAGTTCTTCATTCCATGGAGTTCTGGTTCATGTGGTAGTGGGGTGGATTGGCTGTGGGGTTGGGTTTTAGCTGATAGATGAAGAGAGAAAGATGTCTCTTTTATATATATTAGTGAATGTCAAGAGCAAAGCCTTTTTCTCCTTTTTAAATTAATAGATTTGTTTCAAGCCTTCCAGATGTTCAATTTTGTCGGCTTAGGTACTCCACCTCATAGGGGTTTCCGAATGCGGGATTCTTTCCGTGTTCTCACCCAGCTAGGAAAGGTGCTGATTAATCGATCACCTGGAAGGCAAGAACTTGAGTCCAAGGTCTAGGAGACCCAGCCCTTCCATGGAATGAGTGCCCCTCTTGGCTGCTTTTAGCAGCGTTTTGGAGGAGAGTTAAGGTACTGTAGATGATGGGCCTTGAACAATCAGGAAGAACTGGGTTCAAGTGTTAAGATCATTCTAGTGCTCTTTTCCTGACAGCCTTTGATAGACTGGGTAAGAGCATTTTGATGATATAGAACTTATTGTTGGAGGCCCTCGAAATTCAATGTGAAATTTTTTTCTGGGGTGCCTGAGCTTCCCATCTTCTCTGTCCTTTGAGAGTTGAGGGAGACAGTGGTTCTTTCTAAACCAGATCAACAAATACTTTGAAATCATTTTTCTGTCTCAGGCACCCACAGTGATACCTATGGGCCCTCGGTAGTCCTGAATTCCAGTTGTCCAGTTTGGGTCTAAGCCTCCCCATTCCTTATTTACACCCATGACCAGAAAAGCCTGGAGAAGACTTGCATAGACCTCCATGGGTCTCCTGCCAGCTGCTGGCTTGTAGGTGACGACTCTGGCAGCTGAGTTAGCAGGCTGCGGCCTCAGCCCTGGGAGAGGTGTTGATCAGGCAAACTGATGGGGCAACAAATCCCCCCTGAGCCCCAGGTTGGAAGTAAATTTGTTAAAAGTTGCTCTTAGACTCCTGACAAATTGCTTTCAGTTTTTGCTGCCAAAAGAGAACTCTGAAAACAGGGTGTAAATTGGGTTATTTATACCGTCTCTGTTTTTGTTGCTTCCGTGAATCTGGTGAAGGAGGGCGCCCATCCAAGGGAGCTTTTCAGGTTCCGGTTGCTCAGTTCCTCAGGTACCTGGCATCAGGTGAAGAGGTAGTGGGGGTGGTTTTGTTAGGGTGAAGTGCCCTTGATTGCAGGATGTATGGTGACCAGACGGGCCTTTGAGGTGCCTGGGACCAGCCCCTTTCATTAGATCAAAGAAATACCTTTTGTTTTCCCTCTCACACTTTCCTCTGCCCTGGAGCCAGAGTCGTAAAGAGGTGGAGTTGTGAGGATCTGCATCTGGTGGCTGGGGTGGTGGGTGGAGTGGGGAAGAGTGGGAGGTAGGAGTGGAGTGGGGGTCTTCCCTGGTGCTGAGCACTTCCTGTAGTGTGCTCCTGCAGCCCTGGGTGTGTAGGGGTCTGCCTGGGCTAGCCTGGGCACCTTGGCGGGCTGTCAGCCCAATTGGGCCCTGCCTGAGCTGGGCTGTAAGCTGGTGAAACCAGCTACACAAAGACGGATTTCACTCCAGGCTAAGTGTTTTGTTGCTGAATCATTTGCATTCATTAAAAGTAGTGAAGGGCGAGTGATATTTAAGGCAACACGTAGGGTTTGCTGGAGGCTGCTGCCTCAGGACATCATTAAGAATTCTTGGGGCTGGGGAGAGGATGGGCGCAGCTCATTCAAAGCTTACTTAACTTCTGACTGCCTTGGGCATAGGCCAGCTACTAAAATATGAAAAATGTTTGCCCAGCAGCCCCCAGAGCTTGGCCAGACTGCCCTGGCCAAAGAAAACACACACTTACAATTCATTATTTAGCCGCCTCCTGTGCGCTCGCTCCTGTCTCTTCCTCCTCTGGGACCTTGCTGAGTTGGCGGGGGTGGGGAGGGTTGTGGGGGGGTGGTGGAAGGCCCCTTCATAATTAAAAGGAAGGCTGGCCTAAAGCATGTGCTGTATACATTCACCCTACCCGACCCCTACTCCTCTTCCTAAGTTGTTTCACATGATCCTCACTGATGGACTTTAGGGTGTTTCTGAACGTTTGCTATTTTAAACAGTGCCACCACAAATATCTTTGTATCTAGTTTTGCCCTTGTGCTTGTATATCTGTAGGATAAATTCCCAGAAGTGGAGCTACTCTGTCAAAGGATATGAACGTATCAAAACTGCACAGACTTCTATATTTATGTCATAATTTTCCTGGGGAGGAAGTTTATAGCTTTCATCAAATTTCTGAATCTGTGCTATACAGTAAGCCTGTGAAAATCACACGAGATAATGTACGAAAACTGGTAAGCATGGTCCAAGTGCGGGGCATTGCTAAGGTGACCTGAGAACTTAACATCCCATACTGAAACATCGTTAGTACTTATGCCAAGACAACCAGCATAAGCCAGCGTTGTTCAGGTAACTTGGGAGTATGGTGGCCCAGTGCCCACCAAGGATCTTATTCCCTGATCTCTGAGACCATGTATGTTCGTTCTCCCTTCCACACTGTGGAGCTCTGAATGACCTGCTCCTTTTTATTTTCCTTGCTATCAGATATATCCTTTTTGTTGCCCCCAACTTGATGATGAGCTTGATGGGGTAGGTAAAGTTCTCGTCCTCTGTTTTCCCACAAAACCTAACTCAGATGTTCCAGATGTTCAGTGGTTGCTCAGAAGTTCTTGGATTCCCAAGACCAGAATTCGAGTCCTGGAAGCAGTTTAACTTTTCTGAGCTCCATTTCTTCATCTGTAGGATGAAAATGATAATATCCACCTCATGTGGCTATGGCAGGAGTCTAATAAAGTAAAGTTTGGCAGATGTTGCCATGGGTTGTGGTTGGTGAGCTTCAAGGACACTCACATTGATATATGTTGTTACTTCTTCGTGGACATATACTGGGAAGCCCTGAAGGCACTGCTGACTGTCTACAATTGTTTCTTTTGCTTTCCATTTATTACTGTCTCCTTAATTGCTCTTGTATCTGTTCCCTCCCTTTATATCCCATTGTCTGTGGCTTATTTCAGGTCTTGTCATTTTTCCCTTGAAATACTGCTGGAAAAAAAGAAGGGAGTTTTTGAAGGCAGCATCTTTTTTCCCCTCAAAAATGTCCACAAGACATGTACTTTATGAAACCTGAGATGAAAAAATCAGATGAGAAACTACTGGCTGAGATGGAAAGGAAGCTGACTGAGAAGGAGGGAGAAAAAAAAGGGAGACCGGCTGAGAAAATAAACAAGTATAGGGAAACAAAAAATGCAACAGCAGAATTAAGTTTCCAGTATAATCCCTAAAGGGCCAAATCGGCTCTACAATTAATCTAATCAGTGCCACGAATTTGTTGAGCTCTCATAATCCAGAGGAAAATGTACAGAGATGGGAATGATGAAAAAAAGTGATATTTAGAGAAATAGATTCAAGATTTTAAAAAGTAATAAAAGGTATACTAGTAGAATTAAAAAGCAAGAAGTCTGCCTTGCAAATCCTAAGAAGTGATGAAAGCAAATAAAACAATACATACAACAAAGGAAGAAGCATTGTAGTATTAAAACATAAACTAGATAAAGCCAGGACAAATAAAACAGCTGTGATTTTAAAAAATTTCAGGAGAATAAGTCTTCCTACTGAGTTAGGATAAAATTAAGATTGAGTAAAAAAGTTTCATGCTCTTTACATGAGGCAGACCTAAAATAATGACAAAGATTGTTTTATTCTTTTTCTAACTTTAGACCAATAGCTTAATTTGTTTCACTCATCATTTAAGAAATATTTAAGATTAGTTTTCTTCTGAATATAGCTTTGAAATTAATAAACTTGAAATGAAAGAAATATAGACTTGATTGCTTTTAAAAAACAGAGTCTACGGCATTGCTACCCTGAAGAAGCCCGATCCCGTCTGATCTTGGAAGCTAAGCAGGGTCAGGCCTGGTTAGTACTTGGATAGGAGAACACTTAGGAAGACTGGGTGCTGTAGGCGTAAAAAAAATAAAAATAAAAAAATAAGGAATTGTAAGATGACAAGGTCCTTGCAATCTGTGAGGTCGACCAAGGGTCGCCTCACCTAAAATAAATAAATAAATAAGAAACAAAGAAATAAAACTTTGGCAAGTCCAATCAAGAAAAAGAACATGTCAATAGGCAAAACGAGAAAGGAAAAAGAGGCTTTAACCTCATTCCTGGCTTCACAACAATTTCCTGAGTACATACTAGGTACCTGGTAGATACTGGGGATGTATAGCAGGGAATGAGATAAAGCCTACTATTTAATGGGAAATGCTGAAGAAAATGTTTACTAACAATTACAGTTGTGATCATTGTGATGGAAAACATTTTTTTTAAATTATTAAGGATTACCATGATCAATTGCTATGCTAAGAAATCTCTGCTAGGAAAATATAAATTACTGAAATTTATTCAAGAGTCATTAGAATGACTAAAAAGACCAGTAAATATTAAAGACAATTGAAAGATAGTTTTTTTAAAAAAATGTTGTATCAGAGGGCTTTGAGGGAACATTTAGAAAAATGTTGAGGAAATAGGGCCTTGTAATGCTTTATAGACTGTCAAAGAACCAAGGAACAGATGGACAGCATGTCACAAAGTTGATATATCCTTGCTCCCAAATGCTGACTGATAGTGCAGAAAAGAAAACTACACTTCTTAGAAATATTGATGTAAAATCTAATATAAAATACTGGTAAATTAAATCGAACACTATGTTAAAAATAATATACTATAAACAAAGGATTTATTACAAAAATGCACAGTTTAATCTTGTATAATTCATCAAAATAGTTCAGAGGAGTCAGTATCTCAATAGATGCAGGAATGACCCTAGATACAAATTAACATCCATTCTTGTTTTTTAAAAAATCTCAAACCATAGCTAACGTTATACTTAAGAATGAAATTATAATGTTGTTCTCTTTAAAATGAAGTCACTGCATTAAAATAATAAAGTCACTGTTTAACATTCTGGAAATGGTAGCTGAAATAATACTATAAGAAAACAAAAGTCAAAATAAAATTAATGTTCTTTGCCGATGGTATCATTTTTTACAGGAGAAACTCAGATATCTAAAATGAATAATACAGTTGAGTCATTTGGCCAAATAAAAACTACACAAAATCCAGAAGGTTCAATACACATCATCAAGTAACCTTTTAGAAAATACAATAGAATTGTTTATTTCCTTCACAAAATCAACAGATATCCATGAAATACTCAGGTGTAAAGCATTATAATGGAAACTGTATGTTGAAGGAGCCGGTAGATATCACCCTTCTCCCCTCTGAATTTGAAACTGTTGGAGGCAGGGAGGAAAGAAAAACAGACAGATATAGGAATTAGATGGAGATCAGACTGTCACCTTTATTATTGATAAAGGCTAAAGCTGAGGACAAATTTTTAATCCGAAGAGGATAAGCTTGTCTAATTCACCCTGCTTATCTAATTCACCCTTGAATTATGTGTATGTGTACCTGCCCCCTAATAAAATGTGACCTATCTTCCAGGGGTGGGGTGGTTATATTCTTTCCCCCAACCTTAAGTGGATGTGAGAGGAAGGGTGAGAGTCAGACATGCCCAATTAGACATCACCTCTCCCTGGGGCTTGTGGGAGGTGGTGGAGTAGGGCTCCAATGTTATCCCCTCTACTGAAACGGGGAGAAATTATTCCTCCTTAAAACTTACCTCCTTTGCTCTCTGAATTCACTAGGCTTAACCTTTGAAAGCCGGGGACACCCAGGGTATGGGTGCTTGGGGGTGTGTCTGGTTCTTCCCTTCAGGGAAAGGGTACAGCTGCCCATCAGCTATTTCTGATTCCACCTTCACTGACCACACTGCTTTATACCACATTATCTAGGACACCTGGAGAACAGATTTTTCCCCCAGAAGGCTCTCAAATGGATCAAAACAGGACGGTATTTACATTAATTCCAGAGTAGTTCTGCACCCAAGGGTGAAAATTCACTTCCTATGTATTGCCCAGCCCAAATCCTATGCAAAGACAGTTTCTTCTGAGAAGTTAAATAACAGTTGAGAACAGGAACCTTTACCGCCTTGTTCACTGCTGTATTCCCAGCACTTAGAGCAATGCCTGGCATACAGTAGACAGGCATTCAGTAACTTACTGACCATTCTCAGGGGGGAAATGTTCAACATATAATGAAGAAAAAGCCTTATTCTTGATTTTATTGATTAAAAATTAAGAAGAAAGATAACAAGGAAAAAAAATAGGCAAGTTAAATAGAAAATGGATGATAAGAAATTTAGCTAACCAGTAAAACATGAAAAATTGCTCCATCTTGTTAAGGACAAACTAAATGTCTCAAATTGCAAATTACAATAAAGTATATGTCTCAGATTGACAAAGGTTAATAAGTAGCAGTGTTGGTAAGGAAGCACAAATAAGCACAAACTTTTTAAGAACAATTTGTCATTTATCAAAAACTTGAAATTGTATTCTCTTTAGTCCAGGGGGCATTCTGTTTCTAGGAAGTCTTCCTACAGAAACACTCATTACCAATGTGCATAGGTCCCTGTACAGAGAGGTTCAGTTGGAGCATTGTTTGTAATGGCAAAAAAATTAAAACCACCTGAATGTCCATCCTTACGGTGTTCAACAAATAGATTATGGGTCACCGATACAATGAAGTAACACAGTGGTTGAAATGAATGAGCTAGAACCATGTGAACAGACATGGAAAGGTATCTGTGCTTAACCGTGAAGAAAAAAAAGGTTGCAGAATAGCAGGTTGCAGAATGTTATACGTTTAACAGTGACCTCCACCAAAGATGTGTTGAGGTCCTAAGCCCTGGTACTAGGGAATGTGACCTTATTTGGAAATAGAGTCTTGGCAGATATAATGAAGTTAAGTCATTAAGGTGGGTTCTGATCCTGTATGATTGGTGGTGTCCTGACAAAAAGAGAAGAGACGCAGATGCACGCACGCACGCGCGCACGCGCGCAGAAGATGGCCACGTGATGATGGAGGCGGAGATTGGAGTGAAGCTACAAGCCAAGGAATGCCAAGGATTGCCAGCAGCCACTAGGAGCTTGGAAAGGGGCATGGAGCAGACTCTCTCTCTCACTAGAGCCTCCAGAAGGAACCAAGCTTGCTGACACCTTGATTTCTAACTTCTGGCATTTAGAACTGTGTGAGAATAAACTTCTGTTGTTTTAAGTCACCCAGTTGTGGTAAGTGTTACAGCAGCTCTAGGAAACTAATAGAACAGGCATGGCATTATCCCACGATCTTATGCCTTCTGTGAATGCTCCTGCTGCTCTCTCCATGACAAAGAGCTTCTTCAGTCCATTTTCTACACTAACAATCACCTCTGAAACAGGGACTCACTGTGGTGGTGATTTTTTTGTCAGGGCACAGCCTGAGCAGGATAAATTTGTATCCCACCTCCTTTGCCTCCTCACAAACCAGTATTCTAGTGGCCTCTTGCTGTGTTCTCCCCCATCCTCATCCCCGAGTCATCCCTTAAACTCTGAGCATCCTGAATTCCCCGGAGTTCTCCGACCATGCTTTGTCTTTGTGCTTCTGTCTTATTTTATTCGGAAGCCCCATTCCTCCTTAAAACCTTGTTTTGAAGAGCCTGCTTCCAGGATTCTTCCTTGACTCCCTCTCCCTACATTCTGAGTACAAAGTGTGTCCTTTTCACTCACCATCACACTGTGTGATAATGTGGTATAACGCCAGTAATTTCAATAGGCTTTCCTCTGGAGCCAGATAACCTGAGGTTTGAATCATGCATCTGTCACTTACTAGCTGTGAGACCTTTGGCAAGTTGCTTTTATGTCTCTGTGCCTTAGTTTCCTCATCTGCATACTGGGAATCACAGTGCCTACCTCATTAACAAGTTAATGTAGTTAAAGCTCTTGGAACAGTGCCTGGCACATAAAATGGTCAGTAAGTGTTAACTGTTTCGTAATTATATGTTTATTCATCTAACTCCCCCACTAAACTGAGACACTTAAAGGCAGTAATTGTGTGTTTTTCTCTCTCCATCCCCAGTGTCTTGCAGAGTACTTGGCACATGGTAGGCTCTAAATAAATGTTTGTTGAATTAATAATAATTAATGTAATTGCCTACCAGGATCCCATATTGGGCTTTGACCCTCTGCTCGTTCCACATCATGCAGGGATAAATGAGGCCAAATATCTGGCTTAGAAAACCACTACAGACAAGCTGGTGATTCCTGAGCACCCGCAGTAGAGGGAATAGATGAGTGTGAGACCATGACTGCCCTTAGAGAGCTTAGAATCTAGTGCAGAAGACGGATTGTAAGCACATGAAATGTTAAATGACATTAGGTTTTAATAACCACTTGTGGGTGCAATAGAAGACAGAGAACTTGCATTTACAATTATTATTTTAGTTGGTGGCACATCGTTATCTAATTTCTTCCTTGTTTTCCAAATTTGTTCTAGAAAGCTTCTTAAACTTTTTAATAATGAAACTTAGGTCTAGAGACTTTATGAGATTCAGATTTTATTTTTTTTCCCCCTGTGTACTTCACTCAGTAGACATATAACATCTGATTGTCTCTCTGGAATTAGCAGCCATCACTACTCATTGGTAGATCCATTATTTCATTAGGGGTTGTAAGATGGTAATATTCTGTTTATTAGCTGGAGATTTCTGTAAAGACAGACCTCCCCTCATGACCTGTTTGGTTTACCCTGAGGTATATCTGTGGAAGAAAGGAAAAATAAATGTTTGATTCTATACCAGTTTTTGAAATAATGAGTTGGTTTTCTAGCATCCTTCAAAGGTGATCAATGGAAGGCTTTGGTCCTTTTTTTTTTTTTCAAACATCATTATGAACTCATAGATTTTAAACTTATTTGATGTGTTTCAGTCCATGTGGTTATTATCCTTATGGATGCTTCAGTGGCCCTGTCTTTGGTTTACATGAGCCTCTTCAAGCTAGCCCTTAACCTTTGACACAACCCGGCTAGTCTTTGCTTGTTTCCTTGTATGGTAAGATGCTCCAGATTCATCTCGTACATTTTCTTTTTTTTTTTTTTTTTCTTCATCTTGTACATTTTCTGCTCCAGACCCAGAATCAGGCATTTCTTCAAAGAGGAAGGGCATGAATTTTTTAGGATATTAGTACAATTTTACCAGACCGCTTTCCAGAAGGGAATTATTAGAATTTACACTCCCATCAGCAAAGCATGAGGACCACTTTCTCCATAGACTCTCCGGTGTTGAGTGTTATTTTTTAAATTTTAGTGTTCACATGATGGGCAGGATAACTCGTTCTAATTTGTATTTCTTAGATACTAATACATTGGGACACTTTTTAACATTTATTAATCATTCACATTGGTTTTGAGAACTCTATGTTGTTTTGACCAATGTTACTATTTGAATTTAGTAGTTGTTTTGGTCGATTTGTAACTATATATCAAAGCCAACAACCCAGCTTCTGTCAATTGCTGGAAATAATTTTCCTAATTTGCTGTTGAGAGTTGTTTACAACTTCTATTTTATGTAGTCAGGTATTTTCCCTTACAAAGCAAATAATTTCCTAGTCCTCTCTTGTTGAGGCCTTTTGAGATCAGAAAGAGGAAGTCTAGTCATTATGTTGAGACATGAGTTGGTATACAGACACCCACTATAGTCTCCTCACCTACCTATAGTTGTGTCCCTTGAGGCCAAAAGCCTGCCTTATACCAAGATGATCTGTTATTGTCACCCAGACAGACTCACTCTGATTTTTGTTCATATTGAAAGTACATCAGATTCGAACAGCTTTTGGAGGGGGGTGGGGTGAATGAAACTATGAGCAATTGGTAATCTGGGTGCTGCTTGGAGGCTCCTGGGTCAGCGGCACGAGGTGCAAAGCTCCCAGGCATCGGCAGCCATCCTGCACAGAACTTTACCTACAGGGGCACCACCCCTTGAACTACAGAGGCCTTTATGGGTGCATCCAGTGACCAGGTGGCTCCAGGGTCTGTCAGGCAGCAATGGGTAGGATGAAGTTTCAGACCTTAGGGTCTATTCAGAGAGAACCACTATACCCAGATAGCAGAGGTTGGGTGAGTGGCAAATCAAACGGGGCATTTTGCAGTTCCATGTGTTCTACATGAGAGGAATGCCAGCAAAAGCCTACACTGGGTAGGAGATGGTTATGATGGGATGTAGTTCCTCAAAGATGAAAAAAAATCTTAAACATAACAATGACAATAAATAATGGCTAAGAGCCAAACGCACATAGTACTTAAGTAATACATACCAGGCACTGTTCCAAACACACTACATTTGTTAACTTATGTATCTACTTTTCACAGACTTATGAGATAGATACTGTTATTAGCACCATTTTATAGATATAAAAATAAACAACTTGCCCAAGGTCACACACTTGGTAAGTGGGAAAGTAGCACAGAGTGACTTGTGCAGAGCCAAGTCTAGGATGCAGGTATTCTTGTATTTGGTAACCGACACTCATTTGGCATCAAAGTCAAACACTTTAAACCTTCTAGAAACAGAATTGCCCTTAGACAGGTACAAAGTGGTTGCCTTTTCCCTGAGAGGAGCAAAACCTATGGGGTCTGGTGACCAGGGGCTTTTTGCTCAGGACTTTTCTGGGCACAGCTTTGACCTTCTGGCAGTAGGCTCTTGGGGGCTGTGTTGGGGCCTGCTTTCGGAACTCATGGTTGAGCCCAGGCCTGGCCCTTTCTGGAAGTTGAATGCCTTGCCCTTGCTTGAGGAGAAGCAGGCTGGGTTCCAAAAGCAGCAGGACTTGCTGGGTCAGGGCTTCTGGAAAAGTTGGGTGGAAATTGCTCTACCATCTTCTTGCTCCTGACCTAATGGCTCAGACCATTTTTAGATGTCAGGAAGTGTTACAACATAGTACATTGATCGTGGTGAATAATGGATGAGCCCAGGGAAGGTACTGTACTTTTTCTGGTGAATTATTTAACAGGAGCCTCTAATTTGAGGACTCTCCATTATAAATGGTCTGAATCTGGTATCTGTAGCACCCCCTCTCCTTTCTTCTCACTTCCCCGGGCCTCCCACCTTCAGGCTAGCTCACCATTCATGTCTGGTGTTACAGTGGGCAGTCCCATGATCTGTGACTGTCTGAGTTTGGAGCTACTGTGGCTTCTAGGGAGGACCTCCTTACTGGAGACACAGGGACAGACCTTTTGGGGAAGCTGGCGCCATTGCGGGGCTGGGACCTGTTCTACAGGCATGGGGAGCCCAGTGTGTGTGCACACATGTATACTTGTGTTCTATGTCAGCAGTCCCCAACCTTTTCGGCACCAGGGACCAGTGCTCCTATGCGAATCTAACACCTGATGATCTGAGGTGGAGCTGAGGAGGTGATGTTGGCTCTGGGGAGTGGCTCTAAATACAAGTGAAGCTTCGCTCAATCTCCTGCTGCTCACCTCCTGCTGTGCAGCCCGGTTCCTAAGGTTCCTAAGAGGCCACTGACCGTTACCTGTCCATGGCCTGGGTGTTGGGGACTCCTGTTCTGTGTCATTGTCTGTCTTATCTCTTTCTCTGGGTCTCTCCATGATTGCCTCTATCTCTCAGTTTGTGTCTATGTCTCTACCTGTTGATCTCTTACTTTCTTCTTTCAGTCAGAGTCTGGGTCTCTTTGTCTTTGTCACTATCTCTTTCTCTCTTACTCTGGCGATCTCTTTCTGTCTCTCTTTCTGTGTCAGTTGTTGGTCTTCCTCTGTCTGTCATGGCCTATCTCTTTCTGTCGATTTCTGTTTCCCTGTCAGTTATGCAGTCAATCACTCAGTCTCTGTGTGTCAATGCTGCCTTCATCTCCCTTTATCTCATCTTCCGGTCATCCTCTGTCTTTTGCCATCAGTCTGCTTGTCTCTGCAACCCCCCTCCCCCTCCAGTGACTTTAGACATCTGTAAGAGGCACTTCTTGGAATGAAGGAATAGCCAGTCCCAGATTTAAGTGAAGTCAGATCTTGGTGTCGCCCCGACCTTGACTTAAAGATGGACAGAGTAGGCATGAAATAAACTTATAGGTCTTTGTCTTTTTTTTTTTTGGCTATTCAATTCAGTTATTGCATCAGCCACTCTTAGGGGCTTTTTTCTTCAGCTCTTTGTGTGTGTGCTTTATATTTTATAACATTCAATTCCCCAAAGTTGATTATCCCTAGGCGTTAAGCATCTGGTGATGAGTTGCAAAGTTTGGGATACTTTTAAAGATAACTTACAAGGAATTGTTTCTGTTATTCATCAATTTGCATTTTTTTTCATCTGTTGTTATTGATTTGGACATTGAAATACTTATTTGCTATTTTTAGCTACAATGCTTTTTCTAAACAGCTGATTTAAAAAAAATGACTCTCTTGGTTGTTTTCCTTAAAAATAAAGGAGCAAATCATTAGTAATACAATTAAGAGATGAAATAAAAGAATAAAATTAGTTTCACCATATTAGAAAGTTTCTATTTTAAGCAATAAAATGAGGTTTGTAAGGATCTAGGAAGTGTCTGAGAGTTTGACTCTAATTAAGCAGATGGCCAGCCTTCTACTTCTCCCTCTGTCCATTGACACCCCCCTCACCTAATGACACTGGGCCAGACTCTATTACATCTGAGTAATATTTGAGCAGTGATCATGGCTGCAGTAATCGATGCCCACTAGAAGATACCTACCCCTTCCCAGGGCCTCTCCCCCAGCAGCCTAGGTTTCCAGAGGACACCCTTGCCTCTTTAAGCCAGTGGCTCTTCCTAGCCTTCTCCCTCAGCCTAGATTCTTTGTGACCCAGGTTGAGGCCTAAAGCTTGGAGCCTCCCTTTCTAAGACTGTTCCCTGGAGAGAAGGGTTGGTTTCCAGAAGCAGCTGTTGGTCAGACAGGTGGAGAAGAAAAGGAAGGCTGGGGTGGGGTGGGGTAGTCAGTTTGAGGAGGGTGTCTAGTTCTAACTCTTGGGCCCTGCCTCGTTTCTGGCCCCGAGGGGCACAGACAGCCAGGCTGTTGAATGTATTGTCTGATGGGGTCTCCTCCAGGCTGCCAAGGGGCGTGTTGTCCTCCTGCACATGTGTTAAGCATCACCGCGTGTCACTGGGTGTGTGGCTGCCATAGGCTCTGAGTGGCTCGTGCTTTCCACATCACACATAGCAAAGTGATTTCCTCACATTCCCCGCTCTTGTCTGCTCCAGGAAGTGGTTTGCAGAGCACTTCTAAATATAAAAGTATGAAACTGACTTTTTCTCTTATCCCTTTGAAACCAGCCGAGGTCCAGCCTCTTCAGTGACTTTTTGGGTTTGGGGGTAGGAGGAAGGGGAACAGGAGAAGCTGGTATATGTGTGTTTGCATGTGTGTTTCACCAGGCTCTGATGATACCCAGATGAGTGGGGGAAGCAGACAGTGTGGGGCTAGGTGCTACGATAGAGGCCAGGGTGGGGTACACAGAGCAGCGGGGGGACTCAAAGACCGATTTTCATACTGTGGACAGCTATGTTCAGCCACATTCTTGTTTAAAAAGATTTATTTGCCTCTTCCCTCCCCAAACCCAGTAGTATGTTCATCATTTGGGGAGAGCAGCAGGATGTAGGAGATGGCCACAGCGATCTTCAAAACAGTGCTAAATGGAAAAAAGTAAGAAGCAGAGGGAGAGATGATACAAGACTATAAGTTAAAAATAGCCACGGGTGAAACAATCACATCTTATCAGAGCATATACAAAGAAAAGGATTTACATGAAACATGGTAGAATGGTTGTAGGGGAAATGCGGATAAAAGGGAATCGTGAAAGAAATGAAAAGCAGCCAGGGCGGAAAGTTTTAGGAGCCAGACAGATCCAGGGACAGTTCCTGACCCTGCCATTTACTGGGATAGCCCTGACTCTAGTTTCCTCCTCTGTAAAATGAGCCTGACCTGTGTCGAGGGTTCTTTGGAGTAGAAATCACATGCCTGTGCACAGGGCTGCCAAGAAGTGGACAGTCAGAGAAGCTAAGGCAGCCTGTCCAGTGGACCTTTTTGCAGGGACGGAACTGTTCTGTATCTGCACCGTTCTATTCAGAGTTGCTAGCTACATAGGGCTCCTGAGCACTTGAAACATGGCTAGTGTGTAGAGGAAATGAATTTTCAATTTTGTTTCGTTTTAATTAAGGTACATTTAAATAGCCCCATGTGGCTAGTGTCTGCAGCGTCGGACAGAGCAGGTCTAAGGGACGACTTTCCCGACTGAGAGCAGTGGAGGCCACTCCACCTAAAGGGCAGGGAATCATATTCTCCCTTCCACAGGGAATTTTGGGTAAACTGTTGTGGCCACTCTGGTTAGGTCTGGAGTCTGTGCTAAAGGCCTATCAGCCTCCCAGAGGTGAGTAAAAAGAGCTCAGAAAATGAACTCTCACAGAGTTTCCTGAGCCTGTCCTGAAAATTAATAAACTAAGGCTTGGTCCAGCCAGTAGTGAACCAAGGTAGTGGCTACAGGCTGTCATTTAGTTTGTTTGTTCCCTGCCTCCACAGGAAAGGACCATGGGAAGCTCACTCCTGGGCTCAATCCGCTGCCATTCTCTCTGTGGTCTCCCAGAGTCCTCACCACCGCACCTGGGAGTCAGACCTGGTTGGGGCCTGGGTCTGGGCTCTGCACTAATGAATGGCAGCGGGGAGCCTCCAGTGAGTTTGAGCATCCCTGAGATCTGCCTGGGGTTGAGCTCCTGGCTCTTTTCCCAGTCTCTTGGTCCAGCAGCCCCCATCCCTTTCTCTGCGATGTAGATGATTTCCGCAGGCCCCTCACTGGTGTCTTCAGGAGATAGCTGGCTGCTATCTCTCTCTCTCCTTGGGGCTGAGAATGGATCAGTCCCAAGGCAGAGAGTGCACAGAACACCTGGTTCTCCCTGTCCCCTCCCTCACCCCCACTTCACTAGGCTGTTGGACTCCTCAGGGATCACCTTATCCAAGGACATTTTTAACCTGGGAGCCACAGTTCCCTAGAACTTCTGGGGTTTTTTTACTTCCCTGAAAAATATTCAGACTTTCCTGTGTCTACACAAAATGTGTATTTCATTTAAAAATCATAGGGTCCTGGAAAAGAATCCCTAAATGCAGTTTCAAGGCTGCCATTTTTCAGGTGAGGAAACCGAGACCCAGAGAGAATTAAGTTGGCCAAGATTGGATCAAGGACATAGGACAGGATTTCAGGTCAGATAGACTCTTAAGTGACTTCATCTTCCCATAAATGTTTGCAGGTACTTACTGTGTGGCTCTGGCACTCTGAGGAATACAGCCATATCATATCGGGCATGAATGTCTGTCCTTTCCTCGAGCTTACAGTCTGGCTTGGGGGATGTAACTCTCAGTCATAGCACAGGCAGAAATAGTTGGGGTGTCACAGGCAGTGAGCTGTCAGTGCAAATGTGTGGCCAGTGCAAGGTGGGATCTCCTGGGGAGGCAGGATGCAGACTGAGCCAGAGGAATGGGAGTAGCTTGTCAGAAGTGATGCTGGGTTCCTGCCTTCCACCCCCAGCTGCCTCCAACTAGCACAGCTGCCATTTATAGCATCACTTTTAATCCCTCCTGGGGCTGGCCTTTACAGTTGCCTCATGGGCTCTAGGGGCTGGCCGAGCAGCTTGGGGGTGGGGAGGAGACTCTAGGGAATGAGCCCTTTGTTTCTGTAACTGCCTCTGAAGATCATTGCTGTGAACCCAGTGTTAGATCTTGGTGACTGTCCAGTTGCATCCTCTCATTTCTCTAATTTTACAAATACTAAAACTGCCTGGAGGCGGGGTGCGGGGGTGGTGGGATTGGCCAAGGTCACTTGATTTTTTTAGTGGTGGTATCGAGACTGGAACCCATGTCTCTCTGTATGTTCCTTCTGCCTGATCACACTGCATCACTCTGGCTGGATTTTAAATTCATAGCTGCTTCCTTGAAGAGGTCGCTGCATTCGAAGGGCTCCTACAGCCCCAGCAGAAGATAGGCCAGTTCCAGGGTCAGATGATGTGGCTGCTGGCTAGGGAGCATCTTAAGCCACATCTCCAGCTGGTGTATGTGTCTCCCTGATCTCAGATGCCACACCAAGCTGGATGTAAGGACCTGCTTCCACCATTAGGGGTTGATCTTCCCCTCCAGGGCCTCCCAGGAGTGAGCAGGGCAGGTCTGAGTTGTGGTTTTCATCTAAGGTAGAAGAGCTAGCCTGCTAGCTTGTTTCTGCCCTAATCCCTGGTGATTTTGCTCTGTTCCTCTAATCCGGATGTGGGAACCTCTCCAGATATTTACAGTTAAATCCCAGGACAGGAAAACTCAGCTGGGCCCCTGGCTCTGCTCCCCCCTGCGCTGCTTAGAGCCAGAGCTGTGATGGCTTGTGGAAGGCTATGGGGCTCCTGTAAGCATACCTGGGGCCTTTAGTAGGCACTGGGAAGATAGAAGCGGGGCAGAACTTTGTGCTCTGCCTCTGGGTCTCAGAGTCAGCTGTGGTCAATCAGCGACGCTCTGAAACCTGATGTTCTGGGCTTATCATCAGTCCCAGTTGCTGGTGCCTAAGTCATGGGTGGTGTGCTGGTGGTAGTGGGGAGGGACGTTCCACATTCCAGATGTCCAGATTCACCAATCCCATTCAGCACTTTGTGTTTCTGCCAACCTGGGCGAATGGGGTCTGCGGGGGTCGGGAGAGGAAGGTAAAATTGGGCTTGTTGTCCATCTGAGTGACTTGTTCCTACGGCAGTTGAGATTTGTTCCTTCAAAAAATTCCAAATGTCTACGGGCCACAGGCCTTTGGAGTGGCTCCAGAGCAGCTGGAAGTGTGCCAGTGAAGTCCCTGAAGGCCAAGGGTCTGTGGTACAGAGCATTGGCCCTCTGGGGAAGAAGAGTAGGCCTGGGACCCATTCTCTTTCCTGGAGCATTTGCAGTTCTTGGCTTGAGGGCTGTGTCTCCAGGCCTGTGTCCTGATTCTGTCACCCCAGACAGGGCACAGGAAGTTGCCCGACCTAAGGGGTCTGTGTTCCTCAACAGGAGCCACCTAGCCTGGGCTCTCGGAGTCACCCAGGAGTCAGGACGTTCTGAACCTACAGGGCCCGGGGACCTGCAGCCAGGACTGAATCTTAGCTGTGGAAGTCAGTCACCTTTCTGTGGCTGGCTGGCCTTGGGCGTGGGAGAGGTCACAGTCACTCATTTGATATCACACACAACCTACAGAATGCCCATACTGGGGCCAACCAGGGTCAGCTTAGCATCTCAGCCTGGTCCTAAGGTATCTATCTGTTCAAAGGATGAATCTTCTTTTGTAAGAGGGAGAGAAGGTAGATAAAATCAGCTAGTCAAGTTTGGCAGGTTCTGGGGCCTATCCAGTGTCCTGAGGGTGTTTTCCCTAGGACTGGCCCACCAAGGGATGGGTAGTTGAGTGGCCCAGATGGATACTTGGACTGAAGCAGCTGAAATTACTTCAGAACAGAAAAACTTCCTGTTGCTCTCTGCTCTCTATAAAATCATGTTTATACATATGTGTGTACGCATATGCACACGTATTCACACATGGGTCGACTGGGCCTGGAGCCCAGAGAGCAGCAAGGAGGGCGGGCATGAGACCAGATGCTAGCTGGGGGGTGGGGAGCGGGAGTTGGGCTGCTGCCCACATAGCCCTTTCTCAGGGGGCTGGGGCCAGGGCTCAGGCAGAGTGAGTGTCTGCATATAGATGGCTGTTGGGGAGCTGAGGAAACAGCTTGGAAAATGTCCTTATTGGGTATTTGCCGCTCCGGCTTTGTTGAGGTCAGTGCCATGTGTGGGCAGATGGCTTTGCCTTCCTGTCATTGGGGAGAGACTTCTTGAGCCCACTTTGCCCAGCAGGGCAGCTCCCTGCCTTCCGTGTGCTTCATGCTGTTCTATGGGCTTTGAATATGTGGACCCACTTAGCCTCACACAGCCTGAGTGGTAGGGGCGGGATCCCCATTTCATGGCAAGAGAAAGGGTACAGAGGTCAGGCGAGGTTGGCATTGCTAGGGAGCAGCCGGCCTGTTGGGCAGCATCGAAGCTGCTGCACTGAGCGGGCTGCCTAAGGGGCCACATCGGCCGTGTAGTCTGTGAGGCCTCTGTGTAAAAGGCATGGTTCATGGTGCGGCCAGACTGTGAAAGAGGGGGCGCAGCTTTGGGAAGCCCAGGACAGTGAGCCACCAGAGAAGGTCTTCCCTAGAGCCTAGCCCTAGGGGAATCTGCAAGTCAGAGGTAGTACAGGGCCAGAAACGTGCTGGCAAATGTCCCACCTTGAGGCAGGTACCCCCTTAGTCTCCCAAAGCCTCCTGCCACTCTGTTACTGCTGTCCTCCATTTTTTGTCGTCGTACCAGCCAAAGCTGCGGCGGAGTTGCTCACGTCCCAGTGCTGCCTTTTCTGGAGTCTGAAGTTTCTGCCAGGGGCTCCTCAGTCTGCCTCTGAGTGGCCTGTCCGCGCCCGCCCCCACAAAACAAAACAACAGACTGACCTCTTCTGCAAACTATGCAGGTGGCCACACTGGGCACACCTCACACTGTCTTCTCAGAAAACGTGGGTGCCATGGCATTGGGCCTGCCTCCTGTGTGAGGAGCCTCATGGCCCAGCTGCAGGCTCAGAGCAGGCGCTGAGGGCTTGGAGAAGGCCTGGTGGCTGCTCTCCCTGCCTTTGTAACATCTAAAGTCTGCCCCAGCCAAGCACTAACCAGGACCTGCTGTGAGCTGACGTCAGGACAGAGGGCCCCGCGGGGCTGGCTTTGATGTTTCCCAGGCCTATCGCGGGGGGCGCAGGGGGCTCTGAGTGGCAGTCTGGGAATGCAGCATCTCTCACCACAGCCACGGGGCAGCCCCAGCCCCAGGAGGGGATGCTGGAGGCTTAGCTGGGTCCCCTCTGAGTCATGCCATCTCTTCTCCTAGCTCAGGTTTCTGTGGCCAGTGGTCTGTGGTTCCTCCAACCCCACAGCCTCTATCCCACCCCCATTTGGTTATTCTCCCTCAAACTTCTCTGCTGTGGTGGCTCCGTCTCATCCAGGTTCTGGGAGTGTTCCTGGGCCTTGCAAGGGAGAGCTTTCTAATGTTCTTAAAATGTGAGTCCTTGGGCAGGAAGGGCGCTCATGGTAATAAGAATGGTAGCTGCTGTTTACCGAGTTAGCTTTGTCTGTGGCATTTCTGCCCAAGGTCAGACACAGCAAGTGTGACGGTCAGGATTTGAGCCAGACCTGTCCGATTCCAAACTTTATCTAACGTTACTCTGCGTGGGTGAGACTCCTGGCTCCCCACTGTGTCTGGAGAAGCTGAGTGGGGAAGTGGGGGTTCGCCTACACTTTGAGGCAGGTAATCTCTCTAGCTTTTGATGAGCCTCCCGGAGTTCTGGGTCTGTGGTTCCAAGATTTTGTTGAGTCACATTCACAGAGACCCGCTGGGGCCTCAGCTCGAGGCTACCCTACCCTTCTGTGTCATGAGAGGTAGTCGGGAAGGAAGGGTTCCAGATGCCTCCATGTTCACCAGCTCTTCCCTCACACTTCCTTTGAGGTTACCTCAGTTCAGCCAGTGGTTGCTGAGTGCCTTTGTGTGCCTGGCACTGTCTGCATGAGGTGTGTTTACCTCTACCTTTCCACGGGGAGTGAGACCCATTATAGGATCTGATACTTCCAGGGTTGGTTTTCAGTTCCTGGGCGGGGCTGGGAAAAGCATGGGGCTATTGTTGGTCCTGGCTCTGCCACAGATTAGCTGTTTGATCTTGGGCAAATCCCATCATCTCTCTGGACCTCAGTTTAAAGGGATTGTACCAAGTTGCCCAGCAGGGCCGGTGCCACACTCTTATGTGGTGTTTGGGAGTGAGTGGGAGTGTTTGGGTTGTCAGGGTGACTGGAGGTGCTTAGCAGTGTCCAGGGGGCCAGTTGGTTAACTTGTACAGTGGCTGGGATAGCCCAGCATGGTGAATTGTCCTGTCTAGTGAGCTAACAGCAAGTACCACATTGAGAATTAACGAGGATGCTCTGAGCCCGTCTCCAGCTCTGTGTGTCTTGTGCGCTGGCCTCTCCGAGGATGTTGGGGAAAGACCAACACCAGGGGCAGCACCTCATCTGGACCCAGCCCTAGAGGGTCCTGAGATGGGTTTCCAGTGGTTTGGGAGGGAATGGACAAGATTCGTAGGCCTCTATTTCCACCCTTGCTGGGCCCATTTTGGCCAGAGGCGCAGAGCCTGCTGCTTCATGCAGCTGCTCCAGGTGGCCCATTTCTTCTTCCTGGAGAGGCAGCATTTCCCTTTCTGTGTTGTCAGCCACCCCTGACAGGCTGGTCTTCCCAGCCCAGCAGCTCTGGGTCTCTGCAGGGCACACACGTGGGCCAGGAACAAAGCCCAGTGTGTTATTCCTGCCGCCGTAACCATGCCACCTGCCCAGCCCTGCCTTCCATCTCCCCAGTCCATCTGCTGCTCAGCACAGGCTTTTCACTCTTCCCTTTGTTCTCGCTGGCTATGGTTCCACCTTTGGTTGCAGGTCCCCTCTTCTCTGGTGGTGCCCCCCACCCCCCGCCCGCCCAGTCCTGGCCAGAGCTGATCTGTAGCAATGCAGGAGAATATTGGCTTCTTAATGGGGTGGGTTCTCTGAAAGAAGACTCTGGGGAACACTGGAATGCAGAGTGTCTGTGGGTGGGATTGAAAGCATCCTCCCTGATCGGTGGAACCTCAGTGAATGTGTATGTGCCAGTAATCCTGAGATGCTCTTTGGATCATGATTTAATCTTTGCTCGGTGTCCTGGTGTCTGAAGATGGTGGTGGGGGTTACCTGCTAATGTTCCCTGCTTCTTCTCAGCCCCGTATCAAGACCTCCTGTGATCTGGTCCCGCAGGTCCTCTTTTTATGCCACCAGTGCCACCCACTGATCTCAACCCTTTTGGCTCCTCCCTCTTCTCTGCTCTAGAGGCACTGACTGCCCAGACCATTCACTGGGCATGAGTTTAACTGTCGCCTGTAAAATCGTCTTCTGTCTCTTTCCAGACCGGCATCCTGTGGAGCACCCAGCACAGTTTAAAAGTTCCTCTATGCGCACTTGGCGATTGTGGTCTCATGATCCTTCTCACCTGCATTTATCAGATGTCTGCTGTGTATGCAGCCCCTTTTCACCTCTTGTACAGAGGGTGATGGATGACCTGTGTTAGGACAGTGGCTGCAGCTCTTCCTGACCCTGCCTCTCCCATGTCCTCATCTGCAGGTGTCCAGGCAGCTATCATCTTCATCAAGGAGCCGTCATCCCAGGATGCACTTCAGGGGCGCAGGGCTCTGCTCCGCTGTGAGGTGGAGGCCTCAGGCCCAGTACATGTGTACTGGCTGCTGGATGGGGCCCCTGTCCAGGACACTGAGCGGCGTTTCGCCCAGGGCAGCAGCCTGAGCTTTGCAGCTGTAGACCGGCTGCAGGACTCGGGAGCCTTCCAGTGTGTGGCTCGGAATGAGGCTACCGGAGAGGAGGCCCACAGTGCCACTGCTTCCTTCAACATTAAATGTGAGACCTGGGGCATGCCTGCCCACCGCCACACCTCAACTCCTGAGCCCTGCGGGACCTCTCCTTTCCCTCAGCTTTTCCTATTTCCAACTGAATGAGGCAGAATGCAGTATGGTCAGCTCTTTCTGCTGTATAGATAAGAGAAGGTTAAAAGTTTTAATTTTTCCAAATTTTTCTTCTCTTCACATCTTAGGTCATTTATCTGCTGGACACTTTTGCAAATGGCAAGAAAAGTAAGGCACCATGGCCAAGTGTCAGGCTTGACTTGCCAGAGACCGGGCAGGCAGTCGGTCTCTGGTGGCCTCTCTGTAGCCCTGGGCTCAGCCTCACAGAGCTTCCCTGTTCTGTCCCTTGGCTCAGAGCCCCCAGGTTCCATTGTTTCCTGCTTGTCCTCCTTCCCCTTTGCCCTTCCACTCTTGCTCTGCCCCTCAGTCTGCAACTGTGGCCTCTGCTACAGGGATTGAGACTGGTCCTGTGGTCCTGAAGCATCCAGCCTTGGAAGCCGAGATCCAGCCACAGACCCAGGTCACTCTGCGTTGTCACATTGATGGGCACCCTCGGTAAGGAGCCAGTTTTGAGGGTGGGGTTGGAGAGGGTTATTCTAGACAGGCAAAGAATGTCTCCCCACATCCTGGACTCAATTCAAATGCACTTCATTTCATTCTGTAATCACCCTTGCCCCTGTGCTGCTTCAGGACAGCCCCTGGCGACCTGAGGGCAACATTGTTGCGGAGTGATCCTGGACTCTGGGAGCTGAGAGGTCTAGCATCTCAACCCAATTCTGCCCCCGAATTGCTATGTGCCCTTGTGCAAGTCACTTCCCCTCCCCAGGACTCAGTTTCCCCAATTGTAAACCGAGGGATCTAGCCCTGATTCTCTGATTCCGTATCTTGTCCACCGGCCACCGGAGTACTGCTGCCTCCCTGTTGCTGACCCCCTCATCCCGCAGGCCCACCTACCAGTGGTTCCGAGATGGCAGCCCCCTCTCCGAGGGTCAGAGCAACCACACGGTCAGCAGCAAGGAGCGCAATCTGACCCTCCGGCCAGCCAGCCCTGATCATAGTGGCGTCTACTCCTGCTGTGCCTATAATGCCTTTGGCCAGACCTGTAGCAGCCAGAACTTCAGCTTAAGCATTGCAGGTGAGCCTGGGATGGGGATGGAGAAGGTGGGGAAGGGATGGGAGGGGCTTGTCCACTCTGCCTGTTCACATGCCTGTGCTTCCCCTTTCTTAGATGAGAGCTTTGCCAGGGTAGTGCTGGCACCACAGGACGTGATAGTGGCGAGGAATGAAGAGGCCATTTTTCACTGTCAGTTCTCAGCGCAGCCACCTCCAAGCCTGCAGTGGGTCTTTGAGGATGAGACTCCCATCACTAACCGCAGCCGGTAAGGCATCTGGCAGGGGACCTTCAAGTATGGTGGTACAGGTTGTGTATGGCACAGTGCATTCTCTAAAAGCTAATGCAAATCATATCACAGACATCATAGATCTGTGCATGTATTACTTCAGCTTTCCAGCAGATGGTAGTAGAATGTCTTGCTGTTATCAAATGGGTCCAACAAAGGAAAGTCTTCAAGAAGGGCATCTTTTTCCAGTTCCCACAGAGACACTGATGAGCTAGTGGTGGCTCTGCTTCTTTCCCCCTCCCTTCTTGTCTACATGTATCTTCTGGAATCAGTGGGTAGAGACCCAGGGATGGAAGGACACAGGGGGCCTGGGTGATCGTAGTCTGGGTTGGATGGCAGACACCTTATACCCACACATACACACACATGTATGTATTTTGGAGGAAGCAAACACTTCTAGAAGGTGCTGAGAGATGCCGGCCCCTTTATAGGGACTTCTGTCCTCGTCTAGGCCCTATGAGAGCAGTGGACACCTTTGTGGTGCCAGGTGTGGCCGTGGTCATTGAGGTTGTGGCTCCATAGGCTAGGGACTTGGATCCCATTTGACTTCAGCCCTGATGATATCATCATCAGTTCATCTGGTGTGGCCAAGGGGCTACTAACTGCTGGAGCTGGATGCCTTACCGGCAGGCTTGTCTTGACCCCACGGGAAGGTGGCCCATCTGTCTCTACAGTTGCATGCTGTTGATTGCTTGCTGTCTCTCACTTAAACACTGTTGTTTGCCTCACCACTCCAAGAGCTAAGTCTCTTATAGTTGGAACACATGCCCGCACACACACATGAGCAAATGCACATGTACACATATACATGCATACACACTAAAGTGGTATGCTGGCTTCCTTCTCTCTACTTGGTTCCTGGCTGACACCTTCCTATATCTCTGACCTTTGCGGGATGGGGTTGCATCACATTCCCCTCTAGAAGGAGGCCTGTGGGTGCTTCTTCCAAATAGCACCCTCTCCCCTCTACAGTCCTCCACACCTCCGCAGAGCCACGGTGTTTGCCAACGGGTCCCTGCTGCTGACCCAGGTCCGGCCACGCAATGCCGGAGTATACCGCTGCATAGGCCAGGGCCAGAGGGGCCCTCCTGTCATCCTGGAGGCCACGCTTCACCTGGCAGGTGGGTCCGGGGTCTGAGGTGCCGAGGTTGGGGCTTCCTTCCACGTTGTTGGCATGTGGAGATATAAGTTCCTGTTTCCATTCAAAACAGCTTAGAGGGCAGAGGGAGGTCGAGGATGCTGGGGTGTGAAGAGGTGACACTGAGGGTTATATGGGAGGGTTTGTGCTGGAAAGGGCCAAAGTTTGCTGTGGAAGAACACTGAATACCCTGAGACCCACACTAATCGGACCGTTTCTGTCCTGATCACATCCCTGCAGAGATTGAAGACATGCCACCATTTGAGCCACGGGTGTTCATAGCTGGCAACGAAGAGCGTGTGGCCTGCCTGCCCCCCCAAGGCCTGCCAGAGCCCAGTGTGTGGTGGGAGCACTCAGGAGTCAGGCTGCCCGCCTATGGCAGAGTCCACCAGAAGGGCCATGAGCTGGTATTCACCAGTACTGCCGAGAGCGATGCCGGTGTCTACACCTGCCATGCAGCCAATCTGGCCGGTCAGCGGCGACAGAATGTCAACATCACTGTGGCCAGTGAGCACCCTTACCCTGAAGGTTGAGGCGAGGTGGAGGGACGCCCAGGTTCCAGGGAGTCTTGGGCTCTGGGTGTGATGGATAGAGGCTTCCTTGGTGCTCACTTGATGCCCTCTCAGCTCTGGGCCCTATAGGCTTGGAAATCAGTCAGCTGCTGGGAGGTAATGTTGGAGTGGACATTGGAGAGCCAGGCATGAACGTTGGGGTGACAGCGTCCTCACAGAAAAATGGTCCTCTGGCTGCAGAGGAAGAAGTAATGGACTAGAATCTAGACACCCAGGTCCCACTCTCTCCCCAGCGCACAGAGCAACCATGAGTAGCAAGTCACCTGCCTTGCTAGGGCTCGGTCTCATCCATAAAATGGGGCTAATAACCCACTACCTACTCTACAAGATGATTAGAAAGATGAATGAAATAGAAAAAAAAATTTTCTTTTTGGGGGAGGCAACAGTGAACAAACTTATAAGTGATTATTTATTTGTTATACTTTTTAGATTTCTACAGTGAATATACTACTGAAATAAGAGAGAGGAAAAGGAGTAAAAATTATAATAAATGAATAGAATGAAAGTGCATATGATAAAGACCTGTATACCCTTGCTACAGGCATAGGAATATGTTTATTTACTTTTTTCTTTACACCATGCCTGTTCTAAACCTTTATGGTAGTTTTTAAAAATTTATTTAAATTTATTTTTTTTCTTTTATGGTAGTTTAAAAGGATATATAAGATAAATCCTATATACATACACATAGTTTTGCAACCTGCTTCTTCCATTTACTTCTCCATCTTTTCAAGTGGATAAATTTCAAAAATGCAAAATGATTTTGAACATGGAAGGGCTTTGAAAATTTGAAGTTCCTATTAAGATGCTGAAACCTCAGAGACCTGTTCACTTGTACTCAGATACCTGGTTCAGGGCGGAACTGCAGCACACATGTAACGTGTGCTCAGGACACTTCCCCCGGAACACAGCAGGCAAATACAAGCAGCCAGTTAGCCTTTCTCCATTCTGGGTCTGTGGGTCACGTGTTTCGTTGGGGGTGCTTTAAAAAATTGCAGAATCTGGGACTCCACTTCAGATCTCTTGACTCAGACTCTCTGGGGTTGGGGCCCAGCCAGAGAGTGTTTAACAAGTGCTCCAGGTAATGCTTATGCATGCTGAAGGTGGGGAAGCCTGGCTCTGATCAGTCAGGTACTGCCTGAGCCATGCCCTGTGCCCTGCACTCTGAGAAGGAAGCCTGTGAAGTTAGAGTGAGTGCATGAGGTGTGGAGGGGTAGGGGCTAGAGTTTGGAGGAGGGAGAGTTTTGTGACTATATTCCGTCAACAGATTTATTGAGTGCATTCATTGTGCTAGGCACTGTTCCCAGTCCTGGGAATGCAGCAGTGAACAAAGCAGACAAAAATCCCTCTCCTCGTGGAGCTCATAGTTTAGTAGGACCGACAAAGAAAACAAGAAAAACAGTTGAATGAATGAGTAGATAATTTTAGGTGGCAGTAGAGCCATGAAGAAAAAGAAAATACAGTAAGTGACAGAGAGACACTTGAGGGCCTGAGGAAGTTTAGGAAAGACTTCTCTAGAGGGTGGCATTTGAGCTGATGCCTAAATTAAGGAGGGAGCCATGTTGATAGGCGTTGAGACAGAAATAGGCTTGTATGTTGGAGGGACAGCAGTAGCCTGTGTGGCTTGAGTTGAGTAAGTGATGATGAGTGTAGTTGAGGTTGTCTGAGAGATGGAGACTAGATCACATGGGGCCATGTAAGAATATAGGAAGGACTTTGGCTTTTATTCCAAGTCTGTTAGTTCTCTATTGCTGCATAACAGACGACTCCAAAATGTAATGACTTGAAACAATAGTCATTGTTTCGCTTACGATTCTGTGGTGAAGATTCAACTAGGACGTTTCATCAGCTCCATGTGCTGTTGACTGGGCCTGTGCATATTTGTAATCAGCTGATAGGTCAGCTGGCTGTTCCCTGCTGGCCTCATTCACATGTCTGGCAGTTCATATCACCCAGGTATCTCGGTTCTCTTCCACATGGCTGCTCCAGCAGGCTAGCTCAAGCTTCCTCACGTGGAAGCTGGGTTTAGAGTAGGAAAGTAGAAGCTGCAAGGCTTCTTTCTCAAGGCACTGGATCAGGAGTTGCACAGTGTCGCCTCTATTGTTGGACAAGGCAAGCCACTCAGATTCCAGGCAGTAGAGAAACAGAATCCACCTCTTGACGGGAAAGTGGCAACATCATGTTACAGAAAGAAGGAAGGAATGGGAGAACAGTTTACAACATCTTTGTAAACAGTCTGCCACACCGAGTCTGAAGATGAGAAGTCCTTACAGATTTTTGAGTTGGAGAGTAACATTCTGAAAAGATCACTCTGGCTGCTCTGAGAAGACTAGGATGTTAGAGGCAAGAGTCAAAACAGGGAAGCCAGTTAGTAGATGACTGTAATCATCTAAGGGAGAGGATGAAGGGCCTTGAACAGAGGGGTAGCACTGGAGGTGAGAGGTGGTCAAATTCAGGGTGTGTATTTTAGAGCTAAGGTAGATAGTGTTTGTGTAGAATGAATGTAATGGTGGGGAATATAGAGTGTAGAGAGAGAAGTCAAGACTATATTTTTGACTTTCGCAGTTGCAGGGTAGTGGCGGTATTTACTGAGATGGGAAAATTGAGATGAGCAGGTTTTAGGAGAAATCAGGTGTTCTCTTTTGCACATCTAAACTTTGAGATGCCCGTTAGATAGCCAGGTAGGGATGCCAGTGGGGAGTTAGAGCTGCAAATCCAAAGCTCACGGGGGAAGTCAGGAGTCAGGGTCTAGGTTTGAGAATTATCCACTCATGGTGTTGAAGGCCATGGGCCGGATGAGATCATTCAGAGAATGAGGATCTCTGTTCTAAAACAGAACAGAGATCTGAGGCCTGAGTGTTATGGTGTAACAAAAAGAGCAAGGGTTTTGGAGTTACACAGACCAGAATTTTCAGTCATCTTTCTCATGTTATAGCAAATCACCATTACATCTCTGAACCCTGTCTTCTTAGCTGTAAAATGAGTATAGGAATACATACCTTGGGATTTTTCGTGACCTTTAATTAGGTATTATTCAAAACGTGTTGGCACCGTAGGCCTTCATTAACGGGTAATTGCTACAGTTAGCACCTGAGCAGACGAGGGTTTCTGCACTCAGGACCTAGTTGGGTATTAGAAGTTCTTGGGATTGGATCCTTTGGTTTCACAGACACGTTAATCTCTCTTCACTGTTTCCTCCCCTCCAGCTGTGCCCATGTGGCTGAAGAAGCCCGAAGATAGCCAGCTGGAGGAAGGCAAGCCAGGCTACTTGCACTGTCTGACCCAGGCCACACCGAAACCCACAATCATCTGGTACAGAAACCAGATGCTCATCTCAGAGGTGAGAGTGAGGATTACTGCGGGTGGCGGGTCCCACTGCTCCCCTCTGTGCTGACCTCCATAGTGGTCTTTCCTGAGGCTGCCCCCAGGATGATGTTGGTGAGGGTTCATACTGAGACCTCTCATGGTCATATCTTGTGTGCTGCAGGACTCGCGGTTCGAGGTCTCCAAGAATGGGACCTTGCGCATCAACAGCGTGGAGGTGTATGATGGGACCTGGTACCGCTGTGTGAGCAGCACCCCAGCTGGCAGCATTGAGGCCCAAGCCCGTGTGCAAGTGCTTGGTGAGCTGGCATGCAGGGGGAGAGCACCTTGCCTCATGGGCAGGAGAGTGAATGGGGAAGGAGCAGTAGGGTTCACGGTCTTCAGGTCTGCCCCCAGCCTATTTAGCTGCCTTAGTTCCTCCTCTTTCCACCCACCCATCCTCCCTCTACTGAAACAGAAAAGCTCAAGTTCACACCACCACCCCGGCCACAGCAGTGCATGGAGTTTGACAAGGAGGCCACGGTGCCCTGCTCAGCCACAGGCCGAGAAAAGCCCACTATTAAGTGGATACGAGCAGGTGGGTATCATGTAGGCTTGGGGAGGGGGATGGGCAAGGCCATCCACTGGTCAGATGCATGCATATGTAAGAACCAGCTGAGTGCCCAGCACCATGCCAGGAACTGTGGGGAAAGGCTAGAAATAGAGGGCCAATTTATATATAGTCCAGTTAGGAAGAAAAATGTCAGACACAAAAGAGGTCAGATTATAGCATTAGGCAACGTATTAGACAACTCAAGACAACCAGTGATTGGATTGGGCCAGACAGTGCTCTAGTGTCCTCCCTTCTCCCTTTTCGAAATAGTCGTCTTTCCCACATAAAAGTAACCTGGGCTCCTTTAGAAAATTTTGGGAGAAAAAGCATAATCCTGCCATCCATCATTTCTGAGTGCGTGCCCTTTTCTTTTCCTATGCATATCTTTTTGTTTTTATAAAGTGATTTCACTTACTGTACTTAATGTACATTTTCACTTATTAAACTGACGTAAGTCATGCTTACTATAAAAAAAGGACAGACAGATAACTGACTTTATATCCTTTTTTACTTAACATCTAGCATTACTCCTATGTTTTTATACATAAACATTGGTTTTGATGATTGCGATAATATTCCAATGATCGCATTCACTATAATTTACTTAAATATTCCCTAAATGTTAGAGATTTGAGTTGCTAACCATTCTTCTCTCCGTTCCTCCCTCCCCTTCTCTCTCTTTCTCTGTCTTTTTATTGCCGTAATAAACATCTTTAAGCCAAAGTTTTTTCTGGATTTGGGTTTATTTCCTTTGGGAAAGATTCCCAGAAATGGAATAATTATGTATAAAAGGGTATGCACAGTTTTACAACCCTTGATGCAGATTGCCAAATTGTTTTTTAAGGGGCTGGACCAGTTTTTACATTCCCATGAACAGTGAGAGTTAGAGAGGAGGGTTGTAGGTTTTGAGGAGGAAGTGAGCTCGTATGCTCGGGTCGTCTGGGAGTTTTCTGTGGAAAGTGGGGCTCAAAATGGATCTGAAGCCTGGGATGGTGACAAAGAGCAGGGAAGGGTTCTGGGACGGAAGAATGACAGGCAGTGAGGATGAGAACAAGACACATTCGAGTCTCAATCAGAAGTCCACTTTGGCAGAAGTGGAATGTTATATAGGGCAATAGAAGGAGGCAAGACTGACATATTGGAAAAGGAGTAAATAACCAGGTCTCCCAATGCCTGACTCAGGAGTTTGGGCTTTACTTTGTTTGTGGATAGTCAGGAGTGATGACATGTTTTTGATTAGAGATAATGACTGAGGGCATTGCCAGCCAGCCACCCATATAACTCTGATCAATTCTATTTCTCTTTGTTGCCCCTACAGATGGAAGCAGCCTCCCAGAGTGGGTGACAGACAATGCCGGGACCTTGCACTTCTCCAGGGTGACCCGCGATGATGCTGGCAACTACACTTGCATTGCTTCCAATGGGCTGCAAGGCCAGATCCGTGCTCATGTCCAGCTTACAGTGGCAGGTGCGACCATGACAGGGCCCTGGGGCCAGGGCTGGCAGGCCCTGTGGGGCAGCAGCCTGCACCCTGCCAGCTCCATTGCTCACTGCTTCCTGCCCTTGCTGGGCTCTTCCCATCCAGTTTTCATCACCTTCAAGGTGGAGCCTGAGCGCACAACTGTGTACCAGGGCCACACAGCCCTGCTGCGGTGTGAGGCCCAGGGGGACCCCAAGCCACTCATTCAGTGGAAAGGCAAAGACCGCATTCTGGACCCCACCAAGCTGGGACCTAGGTAGGGCCGTCTCCCTCTCACACTTACTCCACCTCTCCTGCAGCCAAGTGTCCCATGAGCAGGTCAGGTGGGCAGCGCTGTGGCTTCTGTCCTGGCAGGATGCACATCTTCCAGAATGGCTCCCTGGTGATCCATGACGTGGCCCCAGAGGACTCAGGCCGTTACACTTGCATCGCGGGCAACAGCTGCAACATCAAGCACACGGAGGCCCCCCTCTACGTCGTGGGTATGGGCCGGGGACAGGAAGTAGTGGGGCCAGGCTGCTTTCTCATCTTTGTACTCATTTGCCCCTTGTACGCAGAAGGCACTTAAGCCATTTTCTTGATGAGGGTGGGTTTCAGCTGTGTCCCCTACGCTGTGCCACGGCACAGTCTCAGTTTTCTTGTTAGAGCTGTCATTTATTTAACATTCTACAGCTGGGGTATGTATGCATGTTGTGCATAGGGGTATGCTTGTCCTATAATACTTTCTCTCAGGTCTCCTGCAGCAGCCACATGTCTCCCTGGGCAGGGAGGGGATCAAGTCAGGACACATCAAGATATGTTCCTTTGTCTTAGAGGCCCAGAGAGGATGATGTGTTGGGTAAAAGGCCCTAACTAAGGTCAGGGACTTGTGGTTTCAGTCTGGACTCTCCTGCTAATCAGCTGCGGCCCCTACAGATAGGTGTTATTTCCTCTCCAGGGCTGTTTCTGCAACTGTAAGATGGGAGGCATATAAATGAGAAGTTCTCAAAGCTTTTTTGGTTCAG
>NW_006494614.1:41040193-41064682 GCF_000325575.1 Pteropus alecto | reverse complement strand
CAGAACTGTTTTTCTAGACAAAGTATGATGTGGGACTTTAACTGGATAACAGTGAAGTGACAAGCCCCTTAATTGGAGCCATTGAATGTGTGTAGGAGTTAGGGGATCCTATATCATCTGCCCTTGAGCCTCTTTTTGTCGGTTCCCCTAACTTTCTCCTTGAGACCCTAGGCCATTGAAAGCCTCTAGGCTAGAAGACCCTTTCTACACATAAGTTTCTTGAAGAACCGGCTCTGATCTGGACAATATCTGAGATTCTAAACTAGAAGTTCCCAGATGCTTCTCTGCAGGGCCTGACTCATGGTATCAAGTCACTTAGGAAGCTTGTTAGCAGTCAGTGTGGGTTTGTGGTGGTGCCCCGACAGGTATGGTTTGCATGCGTGTCCCAGCCTTGTGTTCAGATGCACAGCCAACTTGGGAATCACCGGCCTCAACTCCTTCAGCGCTCACCACGACCTCAGTGAGGCCTGAGGACCTGGCCCTTGTTAAAGCCAGTGACAACGGTGACCCTCCCCAGGTCTCTCTGGCTTGGTCAGGCTATCAAGAGTCTGGGAAGTTGTCATGAGTCAGGTGTGGAGGGGTTGGTAGAGAAGTAAGGCTGGGTTTGCTTCACAGGCTCTTGCCTAGACCTCTCTCTGTCTCCCTCAGACAAGCCTATGCTGGAGGAGTCGGAGGGCCCAGGCAGTCCGCCCCCTTACAAGATGATCCAGACCATCGGGTTGTCGGTGGGCGCCGCCGTGGCCTACATCATTGCCGTGCTGGGCCTCATGTTTTACTGCAAGAAGCGCTGCAAGGCCAAGCGGCTTCAGAAGCAGCCTGAGGGCGAGGAGCCAGAGATGGAATGTCTTAATGGTGAGGGGCCTACTGCAGGAGGGTGGTGTTGCGATGTGCCGGTGCTGAGCGCCCTCCTGCGGCCATGGTGGAGAGCGCTGCGGCTCTGGAGGAAGCGGACGGGTTGCACAGGGCTGGGTTTTGGAGCTTAGGCCAGAGCAGAGCTGACCCATCCCCAGCTGGAAGCCTGGAGTTGGCAGATTCCCAGGGCCTTGGCTTCGGAGCAATCTGGCTTAAGACTTCCTCACTGTAGCCTCTTGGGCCAGCTTCCTATGTTTCTCTGCCTTCTCTTCCCTGTAGCACTGAGCCACGGATATAATTAGTGTATGTATTCATGTTTCTGTTGCACATCTTGTCTCTACCCATTTGTTTTTGAGTTTGTTCCCTGAAGGGTAATCTGCTTGTTTCCCTCCTCTTACTCTCCTCTCCTTCAACTGGGAGCTCCCTAGGGGCGTTGCTTGGTCTCCCCTACAAGCTGAGGTGTTCAGGAGCAAGACCTGGGCCCCCCTTGTGATTTCCCATTTGCGCATATTTAGGGCTTTACACAAACAAGGCCCTGTGAAAGCAAAAACCCTTACGTCTATATGGTGTCCAGGGATCAGTTATTCAGATGAAACTCGTACAGTTTGTTCCGTTCCAGAGGTTGTAATCAGCTATATCAATAAGTGGTCATACCGTAAAGGATGCCTGTTACCTTCTCCCCCAGCCCCATGGGTTCATCAGTTGGATTGGCTCTTTTGTGTGGAACACGGGGATTGGACTCATTGGTGAAAGTGGGGTGTTGAGGGAGGTTTTGCTGGTGGCTTGAGTGTCAGGTTTCTTCTTGACACTCTTCTTTTGCCCCCTTCGTCCCAGGCGGGCCTTTGCAGAATGGGCAGCCCTCAGCGGAGATCCAAGAGGAAGTGGCCTTGACCAGCTTGGGCTCTTGCCCCGCAGCCACCAACAAACGCCACAGCACATGTGACAAGATGCACTTCCCAAGGGCCAGCCTGCAGGCCATCACCACACTGGGTATGTTGCCTTGGCCGCAACTCCCCTGCTTAACTGTATAGGCCACTGATTCTGTCTTGGGGCTACGTTAGGGCTGTTGGCTCTGAAGCCTCAAACCTAGAACCTTAGAGGTGGAGGGGAGCACGGGCACCAGTGTGTCCTCAGTTCTTGTCGTTCACACCTCACCTCCACAGCTTTTGTCATTCCCGGGTGTTATTGACTTAATGCTTTCTTTAGATTGACTCCTTTTTTAAAAAACAAAACTTTCATTAGCTGTGTTCTAGAAAAAAATGTGAGAAAATAGAGGTTCGTGCTAGTTAAATTTTTTTCTGAACATACATTAAAACATAGCTATTAAGACATGTTTATGATGAGCCACCTAAAATTCTCATACAAACCACCCTTTGGAAAACCCTGAATATTAATCCCCCCCACATTTTTTCTTTTTTTACTGTTGTGGACTTGAAGCCTAGGGCAGGAGGGGGAGGGGTTTGTTCACAGTCACACAGCAGAACTAGGCCTCTGCCCAGTCCAGGTGATGAGGAGCAGCAAAGTCCCTACTGTGTGATAGAAGCAAGGCACCTCCCCAAGTCAGGGGCTCCCTTTGCTTGGGTGTAGGCAGCTGGCTGACTCAGACCTGTATCCACAGGGAAGAGTGAGTTTGGAGAGGTATTCCTGGCAAAGGCGCAGGGCGTGGAGGAGGGGGTGGCAGAGACCCTGGTGCTTGTGAAGAGCCTGCAGAGCCGGGACGAGCAACAGCAGCTGGACTTCCGGAGGGAGTTTGAGATGTTCGGGAAGCTGAACCATGCCAATGTGGTGCGGCTCCTGGGGCTGTGTCGTGAGGCTGAGCCCCATTACATGGTGCTGGAGTATGTGGACCTGGTATGCTGCTGGCAGGGGACCTGGGGGTCTTGGGCAGGCAGTGCCCTAATGGGTTGTGGGTGAGCGGGGTGGGGTACACCTCGGAAACTTTGTCTCATGTGGTCTCAGCCAAAAGCTTGGCCTGCCTGCTATTGCCACCTTGTGATGCTCAGCTTCCTCCCCTCCCCACAATTCTCCAACACCTGCTTCTCCTTGACTAGCACCCTGCCTTTCCTGTCTGCCCGCCTTGTATCTGGGGATTGGTCCCAAGTACTTCCTGGCTTCTCACTCTGCACACTACATGGATGCCTTTCAGGTCTTCCCTAACTTTGGTTTGTCATTTTTATTTTTTCCCCAGCGCTAGTCATGCCTTGAGAATCAACTTATCAGAACCTGGCTTTTCTTCCTTCCTGTACCATGTGAGGCACCAGTCTTAGCCCAGTAACCAGCCTTTTCTTTCCACCTCAGTGGTCATGCCCAGATCTGCCCCTTGCTCTTCATTCCCTGACTGACCTGGGCCTAATCCCCTTGGTCTTCAAACCACTGCTGCTTATCAAATCCGGTGCAGGAAGGGGAGGAGTAATCTTTAATCTTCTCATTAGAAGTGCTTATTAGTGCTTTGTGTATATATCTACTGCTGGAGTTCCCCCTGTTTATGTCTGTTAGATAATAAACCCCTGGAGAACAGGAGTCAATAGGGGGTGCTGTGTTTTCCTCTTGGCATCTGCCTTGTCTGGAGGCTCCCTTGAGGGTAGTTACGACTGTCTTCTTTTTCTGACTAAGAGAGCTCCTAGGAGGCATCGCCTATGTATCTTTTAATTCCCATTGGACTTTCTCCACAGGCGGGGCCTCCACGCCAGGGTGGGCACTGAGATCAGGGTTTCTCACCATTTGCTAGGCAGACACCCTGTGAGCACCTGTATGGTTTGATGCTTTGGACAGAATGGCTGGGCTCTGACCTGACAGAAACTTTGGCTTTTTCCTCAGGGAGACCTCAAACAGTTCCTGAGGATTTCCAAGAGCAAGGATGAAAAATTGAAGTCCCAGCCCCTCAGCACTAAGCAGAAGGTGAGGACAGGGAGGGAGAGGTCCTCAAGGGTGGGCCAGGAGCGAGGGCAGTCATCGTAACAGATGCCACCAATTGAGTGCTCCCTGTGGGCCTGTGGTAAGTACTTCGCATATGTTATCTCAGTGATTGCAATTATCTTCTTAATGTGTCACTATTTTGTGGATGAACAAATTGAAGTCTAAGAGGTTAAGTGACTTGTCCCAGAGCATACAACCCAAAAGAGGCTTTCTGTTGCCATGTTGTCTTCATGTTGAAGAGTTGCTCTTAGCCCTTGCTACTGGAGCAGGACATAATGTGCTCCCTGCAGGGAGCATTGAGGATGAACAGCAAGGAGCACTTATCTGGAAGAGCAGCAAGCAGCCTGAGCATTTTGGGTTCTCCTGGGCTGACTGTGGCCCTGAGCTTGTTTCTTCTGAGCGTGGAAGGCTCTTCTGTGAATGGGCTGCCCATGTTTCACTCACTGTGGTTTTCACACTTTCACTCTCACTTGTGCTATAGGCTGTGTAGCCTTTCCTTCCTGTTCTCCTCCTGCCTTCTGTACAGAGGGTTGCTCTGGGCATAGAGTCCTGGCTAGAGCCCCATGGTAGAGCAGGCCTCGGATGAAACAGTAAAGAAGGCAAAGCTTGCCTACTCCCTCCTGCCACATCAGATGATACTTTCTGTGGCCCAGCTCTTCCTGCCCACAAACTCCTCCCCTCCCCTCTGAAATGGATCTGCCTCCTTCCACAGTGACTGGGCAGTTTGCTCTCAAGCTGATAGTGAAGTCACCTCATAAATCAATCATAGCTCAGGGCAGGTAGGCAGATACTGCTAGAGCCCTCCTAGGTCACCATTCCTTTGCCTTGTAGGCTGACTCAGGTCACAGACTCAGGGCAGAGTAGAAAAGTGTGGCCTGTGAGTGGGACTCTGGCTCCTCCTGATCTCTCTGGGGAAGTGGCTCTGTGCCCTTCAGGCTGGCCTCCTCTCATTACAGGTGAATTTACTAAGACCCAGACAGGGCAAGTGACCTGGCCCCAGCTCACCCAGAGCTGGCCTCTTGATCTTAAGTCCCTACTGCCATCTCTGAGAAGCCCCAGGAAAGGACATGCTACTTTAGCTCCATGGGTTGTCAAGACCCCAGAGCTCACAAATCAGGACACGCATGGAGCCAGCTAATCTTTACTGAGCCAGGCATGGCCCTAAGGGCCTTTGGTGAGACAAAATTGAAACTGTCAGGCATCCACGGAGCACTTAGTGTCTGGTGGGGGAGCTTAGGTAAATTAGGATGTACATGCCATACATACTTCAGGTGCAACACGGAAAGTAAGTGAGAGACATAAATTAAGAGGTGTGGAAGACATCCGCTTCCTTTTGGTGGACAGACATTGTGATCAACAAATATTCCCTGGTAGAGAAAGTCATTTGAGGTCAGTTCTCAAGGGCAGGAAGTAGTTGAATAGCAGGAAGGGGATGGATTCAGGAGAGAGGGAAGTCAAGGTAAGTTTCTGTGGCTGAGACAGGGACATAGGCTGACAGAAAGTCAGTTACCGCCATCACATGACCTGAGGAACTATTTGGCTGAAAGTCATCACCACCTTTACTAAAGATCTCTCCTATACTTTTTTGCCAGAACATCTTAAATTTCGTGGGAGAGCTTCAATAAGTTAGATTCCATACTCTCCAAGGACAGTATTCTGCATCAAATGCAAAGGAGGGGGGAAATTGCTTAAATGAAATGTGGATTTCTGGGCCATACCTCACTGAGGCTGAGGGAATCAGAATTTCTGAGAATAGGGTCTGAGTACCTGCATTTTTAAAACAACTTTTCTAGCTGATTCCTAAGCTCATTAAAGTTCAAGGAGTCCTTGTGTAGAACAGTGGTTTTGAAATATTTTTCGATTAGAATCCCCTATAAGAAATACATTTTACATCATGCATATACACTCACAACAACTAAAATTAAACTTTCACAATACTACATTTGATGCACTGGATATTTCCTATCCTTTTTTTTTTTTAACCCACAAAATTGTTTTTGAGACCTACGTGGGTCTCAGTGGCTTGAAAACTACTGCTTTTTGCGGATTCTGTACAAATTAAAATTCTTGGGAAATATATATTAAAACTGGTAGATACTTTCTTGTGCTAATAATTTAATGAGCTACTGTGTTCCTACGGGTCCTGGGGGAATAGAAGGAGGTAGAATTAAGTTTTTAAAGGGAGTTGAAGTAGTAGACAGGGTGCTCCTTGGCCAGTTAGAGCTGGAATGACGATAATGTGGGTGGGCTGGGGGAACCCCAGGAGGATTTCAGGATAGCAATAGGATAGTGATAGAAATCAAAGACATGGGCCCTGGGTGCTGGCATAATTGTAGTTAATGCTTTTTAGAGTAACTGATAAGATGATGGATATTTTGAAGTCTGAGAACTGTAACCTATGATTGCTCTATGGATCATCTGTGAGCTGATGAGAGGATGAGAAGCAGGGTCAGCTTAGCACACATCCGGTGGACAGCGCTTCATGCAGTTAGATGCTGTGACGGGACCCAGAATGCCTGTTGTGAGAAGAGTGCAGTAGTGAGTTAGTGGAACTTGGGCAAGCCCTTCGAGTGTTAAAGTTGGAAAGGAAGGGGTGGGTCAGGTCTTTATAACAGTATTCACAAATAACCCTGTGGCCACCTGATGGCGTCTTGCCCAGCAGTAAGGAAACACTCAGTTGGCTTGGATCTAACAGAATTCTCTTTTACTATCCTCACTTAGCCAGTATTGCTAGAAGCGCTGCCTCTCTTAAAAGATAGCAAGTTAGTCACCATGCCAAGTTCACTCTGTTCTGTTTTCCTTGACTAGCAGCAGATTGAGAGCAGATGGATGGGATGGCAAGTCTGATGAGGTCACATTACAAAATCCTTTGACCCTAACAGATGACCCAACAAGGCTGGACAATGCCTTGGTGTTTTGAAGCCTGAAGTAGAGTCTGTCCATTTATGATGACCACGTCAGTGGTCAGTCATCTGGCCCTTTTACCACCAGTGATACTTGGGGCATTCTAAAAATGGCAGTCTGGGGACTGTTTGGGGAGCATGGCCTCTACTTTTCCTTGGAGATCCAATGCAGGGCTCTGTACCCAGGGAGGGCTCAGAAATCTTGGTAGATCTGTTCATCTGACTTCTTTAACCCTCCTTACACACATTTGGTTGGAAGCTACACAGAGATTTTCTTACTTTTGATAAAGAAAAGGTACCAAGAGAATGAGATTTTTTTCCAACTCTTGATGAGGTCCTTTGTTCTGTGCTTCTGCATATGCAGTATCAGTCAATATGTTGAATATGTAGATGGGTCCTGTTTGGTTGGTGGTTGTTTGTATCAGTGCCATTTAATAGAACTTCCTGCAATAATGGAAATGTTCTATATCTACTGCTGTCCAATGTAGTAATTACTCTCTCCATGTGGCTACTAAGCACTTAGAGTGTGGCTGGAGCCACTGAGAAACTGAAATTAAGTTTTAATTAACTGAAATAGCCACACGAGGCTAGGGGCTACTGTTTTAGACAAAATAGGTTTAGATTGTTGTTTTTTTAAACTTTTTTTGACTGAGACTTGCAGTAGGAGAAAGCACATTTTGCATCATAACCTAATAACATGTGTGTATATTTTAAAAAATGAAAAAAATATTAGGAATACTTACCCTTACTAAGAGAATGGACTCTGACATTTTCTATTCCATTTTTTTAAATTATTTTATTTTTTAGTTACATTTGGCATACAATATTAGTTTCAGGTGTATAACATGGTAATTAGACATTTATTTATATATCTTAAAAAGTCATCATCCCAATAAATCTAGTACCATCTAACAAGTATGTAGTTATTAAAGTATTACTGACTATATTCCTTATGCTGTACCTTATATCCGCATGACTGTTTGTTTATTTATTTATTTTAGGGGAGGCAACCCTTGGTTGACCCTGCTTAGCTTCCGAGATCAGATGGGATCGGGCTTGTTTAGGGTGGCATGGCCATAGACCCGCATGACTATTTTGTAACTACCAATTTGTACTTCTTAATCCCTTCTCCTTTTTACCCCAGCCCCTCCCATCTGACAACCATCGAAATGTTCTCTGCATCTATGAGTTCGTTTCTGTTTTGTTTGTTTATTTTGTTCTTTAGATTCCACATGTAAGTGAAATCATATGGCATTTGTCTTTCTCTTGTCTGACTTACTCCACTCAGCACAATACTCTCTAGGTTCACCCATGTTGCAGAGGGCAATATTTCATTCTTTTTGATGGCTGAGTAATATTCCATTGTATATATGTACCACTTCTTCTTTTTTCGTTCATCCATTGATGGACACTCAGGTCTTGGCTTTTGTAAATAATGCTGCAGTGAACATGGATTCTCATGTCCCTTCGAAGTCTTGTTTTGGGTTTCTTCCAATAAATACCCAGAAGTGGGATAACTGGGTCCTTCCTTGTCTCTTGTTATAGCCTTTGTTTTGAAGTCTATTTTGTTTAGCATAAGTATTGCTATCTCTTTTTCATTTGTTTCTATTTTCATGAAAATTTTTTTCTATCCCTTTACTTTCACTGTGTGTGTCTTTCAGTCTGAAGTGGGTCTCTTGTAGGCAGCATATGTAAGGTTCTTGTTTTCTTATCCATTCAACCATCCTATGTCTTTTGATTGGAGCATTTAATCCATTTACATTTAAAGTAATTGTTTATAGATATGTTTTTGCCATTTTATTCTTCATAGTTTTGATTTTTATTTTCTTAAAGAAGTGCCTTTAACATTTCTTGTAATACTAGTTTGGTGGTGATGAATTCCTTTAGTTTTTTCTTGTCTGGGAAGATTTTTATCTTTTCCTCCATTCTGAATGATAGCTTTTCTGGGTAGAGTGATCATGGTTGTAGGACCTTGCTTTTCTCCTTTTGAATATTTTATGTCAATCCCTTCTGACCTACAAAGTTTCTGTTGAGAAGTCAGCTGCCAATGTTATGGGAACTCCCTTGAGGTCACTAACTGCTTTTCTCTTGCTGCTTTTTGTCTTTAACTTTTGGCGTTTTAATTATGATATTAAAAAAAAAAATGTTAAAAAGAGGTGTGGGCCTCTTTGGGTTCATGTTTTTTGAGACTCTGCGCTTCCTGGGCTTCCGTGTCTATTTTCTTCTCCAGGTTAGGGAAGTTTTCCACCATTATTTCTTCAAATAGATTATCAATTTCTTGCTCTCTCTCTTGTACCCCTATGATGCAGATGTTGGTATGCTTGACGTTGTCCCAGAGGCCCCTTAAACTATCCTCATATTTTTGGATTCTTCTTTCTTTCTTTCTTTTTTTTTTTTTAGGCGAGGCAACCCTTGATTGACCTCACAGATTGCAAGGACCTTGTCATCTTACAATCCCTTATGTTTTATTTTTTATGCCTCTTCAGCACCTGGTCTTCCTAGGTGGTCTCCCATCCAAGTACTAACCAGGTCCGACCCTGCTTAGCCTCTGAGCAGGGCGTAGCATGGGTGTAGACGGATTCTTTTTTCTTGTTGCTGTTCTGCTTGGCTGTTTTCTCTCATCTTATCTTCTAAATTGCTGATTTGATCCTCTGCTTCATCTAATCTGTTGATTCTTCCTAAGGTATTCTTCATTTCAGTTATTATATTCTCTGTTCCATTTATTAATTAATTTGTTTGTTTGTTTGTTTATTTTAAGTTTATTGGGGTAACTGGTTAATACAATTATATAATTTTCAGATGTAACTGTTTCTTTTATTTTTAATGCTGGTAAGATTCACTAAATTGGTTTGATAGCATGCTAATAGGTTACCACAGTTAGCAAACAACTATGGGATACAGTGGAGTCTGCAGGGATGTCATTGGCCAGCCTTCCTGTGACCCTGGCAGCCAGGCTGATGAAGCTGCTCAGAGCCAGCCAGCGATGCTTAAGGGCCAGGTCGAAGCCAGCACTCCACCTCTGGGCTTACTGATGGGTAGACAGCCCTTCTCGTGCCCCCAACACCAATAATAAGACCTAGGAGAGGCAGCTGCAGTATTGAGGAAAGAGCCAGACTTTGGTATTAGGCTGAGTATATAGCCTTGGAGGGAACCATGGGCAGAGCCATAGATGGCCATACCTCAGAGAGTGCAAGTAGGAGAGGCAACTGGCCTTGTTCAGGACACAGCACGCAGTAGGTACTCAGCAAATGTTCCTTCTCTCTTATTGGTTTCCTTCTTTCACTAGGTAACTTGGCAACAGCCCCTCTACCACTCCCATTCACTTTTATCCCTTTTTGAACTTCAGGAACATAGAATCAGATTAACCATAATCTTCAGATAATCTATAACATACTCACTGTTGGCTCATCCATGAGCTGCTTTTATTTAGTTTAGTCATTTTTTTTTCATTAAATTTATTTATTTAAATTAGTTTCAAGTATATAGTACGTTGGTTAGACATCGTTTTTTAATGTGCGTGTGTGTGTGTTTGGTAAGTTTTTATTTTGATATTTCAAACTTAAAAGTGTATAAGAACAGTTCCAGGAACTTCTACAAACCCTTTATCCAGATTCAGTTGTTTACATTTCGTCCCATTTGCTTTCTCTTTGTCTCTGTAGGTATATGTATTATTATTTTTCGTGCATTTTTTTCTGAACCATTAGAGATAAGTTGGAGGCAGACTTTGACCTTTTGTAATTCATTATGTGTAAAATGATATCTCATCGGGTCGTGGTTTATATTTCCTTGGTCACCAGTGATACTGGGTTTTGGCCACATTCTTATCTTCATCCCTCAGTGATTACATTATCTGATGGCTGACTTTTCCCTTGTGGATCCTGAGAATGAGTCTGTATGCCAGAAGAAGCACACAGCTGGCCTGTAACTTGTTAAATAATCTTCCATAGGTTCCAGGGATCTCTTTGCATTTCTTTTTGCCTTGTGTTTATATACAAGAAAATGTTACAGTTCCCATGTGTCCCTTGGTGGTTGCTCCCAAGATTTGGATAAGGCGACAGAGGCAAAGGGGCCATAGGTCCTTACAGGCACTCTCCTGGTCCTCCAGTTTTACTTCTGATTGGCATAAACCACTTTCTCCCTGGTGGTGGCAGTCTTCTGCAGGTACAATTCTTGTGTTTCTTCTAGACTGCCCTCTTACTAGGAGCCCTTGCTCTCTGTTATATTCCACCAGCACTCAGGTGTATATGGTATACAGTAGATGCTCAATTAATATTTGTTCAGTGCATAGATATATACTTTAGAATATTAATATAACTTCATTACATTTATAGTCTATATAATACATTCACATGGCTCAAAAATTTAAAAAGAGCATCAGTGAAAAATATCCCTAACTCTCTTATACTTTGGGAAATAGTTTGGCATTATTTTTTAGAGCTAGAGATACTCATAGTCCGTGACCCACACCTGGGTATCTTAAACTCATACAGGTATACATCCATAAGAACAGTTATAGCAGCACTGTTCATAATAGCCCAAAGCTGGGGGAAAAAACAAATATCCATTGGCATTAGAATGAATAAATTATGATATATTCAGGACGAAAACTCCGTATAGTGGTACCCCCCCCAAAATAGTTGACTCTCACGATGCTGAATGAAAGAATCAGGCACAAAAGAATATACATTTTGTATACTTATCTGGCTCCCAAAATGAATTATATTGTTCTAGGAACATACGTGTAAGTGGTAAAACTACAAAGAAGAGCCAAGAAATTATCCTAAAGTCAGGACAATATTACCTCTGGAGGGGAAGGAGAATATGTGATGAGGAAGGAGCCCTTAGGGGTTTCTGGTGTACTAACATTGTTGGGGGGTTTTTTGTTTTAACTTAATGACCATTTCCTGGGTGTGAGTGTTTTAATTGTGGAAGTATACAAATATGTGATATTTTCTATATGTAGTTCACAATTTAAAAAATGTGAACCAAAGGTTTCCCTACCTTTCTCTTTTCTAGCCCCTGGCTCCCCTCCTTGGAGGCAACCAGTTTGTGTGTATGTGAGAGAGTGAATTCACACAAAAAAACAAATTTTACATCTATGTATATATTTTGTATACAACTGATAGAATATATGTAATTTTGAAGTAAAAAGGAAAAGGAACAACCCCTAAAGACGTAAGCTATGATTACTGCCGTTATTTTTCATTCAACAAGTGGCTACTATGTGTTCTCCCCACCCCATGTGCCACTCCCTTATCTAGCACCTGCTGTGTGTTCGGGTGCTTCCAAGAGCTTAACTTCATTTAATTCCATTCTTCCCACAGCCAGTGATGCAGGCACTGTTATCATCCTCATCACAGAGAAGGAAACGGAGGCTGTTGTGCCTTTGCTTTTGGGCTTCCTAAGGATCACACCGGTGGCACTGAGACTCTACCAGAAGTTGTGTTGGGGATGGTCACCTTGATCTCATAGATCTGGGTGCCCTGACAAGCCCCTTTCTCACTCTAGGTGGCCCTGTGCACTCAGGTGGCCCTGGGAATGGAGCACCTGTCCAACAACCGCTTTGTGCACAAGGACCTGGCCACTCGCAACTGCCTGGTCAGTGCCCAGAGACAGGTGAAGGTGTCGGCCCTGGGGCTCAGCAAGGACGTGTACAACAGGTAGAAGGACATGGGTGGGGCTAGGAGAGGGGCAGAGGGCAGATGCAGTTCGTGGGGTGTGGGAAAGGGCTAGCGTCTACTTGGTTCGAAGCCGGAGGGCCCAGGTTGGGCAGAGCCTTCCCATCCTCTCTCCACAGGTACCATAGGCGTCGCAGCCAGTGTGCCACAGGTCCCTGACTTTTATGCATTTTCTCTAGTGATAGAAAATTATAAACCTTTTTAAATAACTGGTCAAACTTTATAACAGTTTACATATAATTTAACTATATATGTGGCTTCCTCTATAACCTCCTGAATTCAGTAGTTACTATTTTGAAGACTAAGACTTCAAGTTCAGCACTCACAGCCAGAGACTGCTCTGGAATGACTACACATGCTCTACGTACCACCTCCAGGAACTTCCCCTCGAGTCACCCCAGTTCTGAGTCACCCCAGTTTATCTGACCGTTGCTTTATTCGTGATTGATTTATCACTAGTAAAGCGTTTAAAAAATTTTTTCATTTAACGTGGTCTCGTTTTTCACATTTTTAAACCAATACCGAAAGTACATATTAGCTTTTTTTTATAATAACATCTAGGCAAAGTTTGATTCTTAATGGAATTTTTAACGTTCACACTACACGTGGATGGCTCTAAATTTCCTCGTATATCTCCATGCTCAGCATAAATGTTTGATTTCTCTGAGTGCCTTGATGTAGAAAAGTTGGGCTCCAGCTTGGATATGAGACCCAGACCTAGGTCGAGGTTGGGGTCCCAGGCGGTGTCTCTCACCCCACCCCACACCCTGAGCCACAGAGGCCCCACCCCCATCCCTGTATGTGGTTTTCTTCTGCAGTGAGTACTACCACTTCCGCCAGGCTTGGGTGCCACTGCGCTGGATGTCCCCTGAAGCCATATTGGAGGGCGACTTCTCCACCAAGTCTGATGTCTGGGCCTTCGGCGTGCTGATGTGGGAAGTGTTCACCCATGGAGAGATGCCCCATGGTGGGCAGACGGATGATGAAGTGCTAGCAGGTAGGCAGCTGTGTTTCCAAGGAACGATTCCAGATGTTCTCCAGGTGGAGAGTTTGCTTAAGGTCTTGGGGCCGGCTAAACCTGCCTCCTCTCTCAGGGCTAGTACATAGATCCGGCCACCGAAATACTTTCATACTGGTTGGTAATTAGCCCTTACCTCCAGTGCCCACTCTAGCCACTGACACCTGCCCATCGACGCCACCTTAGCCCCCATACACTGGCTGTGTGTGCTGTGTGGACCCTGGCACCACCAGGCCAAGGGAGCTGTATCTTGTAACCAAAGGAAAACTTTGGTTACAAGATACTTCCCGCATACTCCTTGAGTCAGCACCCACTCACCACTGGCCAGTGACCCCTACCCCAAGTTGCCTTCCTGTGACTGTGGGAACTGCAGGCTCCACAGAATATTGGACAGGTGATTAAAAGTTTTGACTAACACCCCTCCCACCATCTTTCTGCAGACTTGCAGGCTGGGAAGGCCAAACTTCCACAGCCTGAGGGCTGCCCTTCCAAGCTCTACCGGCTGATGCAGCGCTGCTGGGCTGTCAGCCCCAAGGACCGACCCTCCTTCAGTGAGATTGCCAACACCCTGGGAGATAGCCCTGCAGACAGCAAGCCATGAGGAGGGAGCCCAGGCAGGCTGTGCCTCAGGATGGCGTGGGCAGGGGAGGACCTCTTGAGGGGTCCCCACAGCATGATGGGCAAGATCCCTGTCCTCCTTGGCCCGAGGGGCCCTGCCCTGGCTCCACAGGCACTGCTGTGGTCTGGGCAAGGCCTGGGCTTTCCCCCTCTTCCTCACCCTCAGCCCCTGGGGAGGCTGATTCGGACCCAAATTGGGTTACTAGGGCCTTGGGCTGAGCAGCTTTCTCTGCCACCCCTTCCCCCATTAGGGACAGTGTGGGTGCCTCAGGTAACCCCAATTTCTGGCCTGGATCTCCTCTCCTTGACCAGGTCCAGTTCTGCCGCTTGTCTGCCAACTTTGCCCAGGGAGGGCTAGGCTGAAGATGAGCTGGGTTTGAGGGGAGTTCTTTAATATACTCAAATGCCTGGGTAGTTCTGGCCCATGCCCCCTCCGCCCCCACTGCAGGGTCTGCGCCAGGATCGTGGAGGACACAGCAGTGAGTCCTCCCTGCATGGACTTTTGGACGCTGACCTAGACCCATGCCTCCTCCCCACCCTTCTCTCCTTTCCTCATCCTAAGTGCCTGGCAGATGAAGGAGTTTTCAGGAGCTTTTGACACTATATATAACCCGCCCTTTTTGTATGCACCGTGGGCGGCTTTTGTATGTACTTGCAGCGTGGGTTGGGTCGGTGTGGGAGGGAGGGTGGGCCCTGGAGGAGATGGGGAGGGGGGCCACCCCTGCCTCACACCTTTATTGTTGTTGTTGTTTGTTTGTTTTTTGTTTTTGTTTTTACATTCGCCGCTCTCAATAAAGAAGCCTTTTTTACAACTTGCTTCTGATGGTCGTTCCCTGCCGTTGCCCATGAATCATGTCTTGTTTTCCCTCACTTATCAGAGGGGCCATGTGCCTTCACAGAGTCTGGTGGGGCTGGGACAGGAATAACTGGCAGACAATGGTCTTTCTCTCTGGTTCCTGGAGCAGTTGAAAATGTGGGCTCAAGAGGCAAAGCTGCCCCTTGTCCATGGGACCCCGTGTTGCTTCTGACTGCCAACTACTTGCTCAAGTGGGAAGGGTGGATGAGTGAAGGCAAGTTAGAATAGGATTTGAGGAGTAGTTAATGACAGATTCAGGTCTCTCAATTCTTTTAAAACTCTAGGAGGGAGATGGAGTGGATAGTACTGAGCAAAGATGATGCTTAATGCCTCATTGCTCCAAGGCCCTCACCTGGTTTGATTCCTGCCTCTTAGTTACCTAGACCTTGTGTCTCAGTTATATTTTACCTTATTCCAGTAACTTCAGCCTGGTTCCCCATCCTAAAGAAGAGTCCTTCACTCTGAAATTGCTCCAGTTCATTCTGTTCCTCACCACACTTCTCACTAATGAAAATAACAGCTAATATTTATTGAGTACTTGCTCTGTACCAGTCACTAAGCACTTAACATACATTTTATCATTTAGTCTCTGTGATTACTCTGCTAGCCAGATGTTACTGTTCTCATTTCACAGATTAGGAAGCTGAGGCGCAGGGAGGCCAGGTAGTTTCCCCAAGGTCACGCAGCTAGTAATTGAGCCACTTACTTGTTGATATACAGTGTGTTACATCCCTAAGTTCTGTTGTAGTGGGGGAAAAAAAAAAAAACTCAAGAACCATTTCTCTAGAGCAGTGTTTTTCAAATTGTAGGTTGCAACTAGCATTTTAAAAATAATGAAACATGATAGAAACTATCAGAATACATTGTACACCTTAAGGGTAAGTATTCTTTTACAAACTTTTATTTGTAACATTTGATACATGTTTGTGTATAGTAGGTTATGTATTTGTTAGCTATTGGGGTGGGAATCCTGCATTATAACCCCCAAATCTCAGTCACTTAAAACAATTATTTTTCTCCTTCACGGATCTGCAAGTTGGTGAGGTTCGGCTGATCTTGCCTGGACCTAGCTGAGTTCAGGTGGGCTTGGCTTCAGGTTGTAGGACTGATTTGGGTCTACTCTGCTGATCCCAGAGCATGCTCTCATGCAGTGGCAGGAGCACAAGAGGTTGAGCCAGATCGTACAAGCACATTTCAAACCACAAGTCTGTTAACAGTTTATTGGCCCAAGCATGTCACATGTCAAAACCCAACAACAGAAGTAGCAGACAAAGACACGTGACAAAGGATGTGAATATCTAAATCCAACAGAGGGTGTGAATAATTGAGAGCAAAATCTAATTCACCATAGGTTGCGATGTAAAAATGATCTCTCAACGTGGGCTGCATTCATAAGTATTGGGAAGGAACTACTCTAGGTCATAAATCACCGATCCTTTTCTCTCACTCCTGGTCTCCCTTGACCACTTTGCAGCAGCTAATATCACTGGCCACATCTGCCTTTTCAAACCCTCCTCTCTTGAGTTCGATGTTGGTATGCGGTCTCCACCTTCTCTGACCAGGCTTTCTCCAGCCCTAGCTGAGGCGCCTTTTGCTTTTTACAGATATGGCTGTTCTGAATTCTGTCCTTGGCCTTCCTCTGCATTCTCCCCCACAGGAATCTCATCTCGCCTCATGTGTCTCTAATTGGGCCTTTAGTGTGGACAGTTCCCAAACTATTAGCTGCAATTCCAGCCTCTACTCCAAGGTCCAGACACATGCTCCCCATTTTCTACAGGATATTTTCCTCTGCTTGTTCCCCAAGGCCCAAACTGAATTGTTCTCTCTCCTAAACCTGTTCCTCCAGCCAAGTTTTCTCTTCCCATTAATGGTACCACTGTTTGGAGGATAGTCACCCTTACTCAAAATCTCAGTTCATCATAAGTCCTCTTTGTGTACTCTCCTTCCTGTGCAGCCTGTCACCAAGATCTATTTATTCTACCTCTACTTTGTTTCTGTCTTTGCCTAATTTGAAGAGAAAAACAATTGTATAAAAGTAATACTGATCATGGAAGAAGTCAAATGGTACAGACTTGTATAAAGCAAAGAACACATACCTCTAGTTCCTAAACTCCTCTGCAGTGATAAGTAAGCACTATCTTTGTTTGGAGTGTGGCTTTCTAGACTTCCTAAGCACACTGATTCAGAATCTCTTTTCTTCACTCCTTGAAATGTTGCTATAACAATTGTGACATTTTTCTTCTGCGTGAAGTTAATACCTGTGTAAAAGTTAACTCCAAATGAAAATGGTTTTAGAGTTAGTAATATTTTTTTGTGACAATTTTTTAAAGCAATCCTTAATTTTTGTTTTGATGTTATTTGGGTGATAAAAATCAGGAGAAAGGGCGGAGAAGGAATAGTATGGTATATGAGGGAATCGGGCTGGAATTCTGATGCCCTTTTGGAGGTTCTTCATGGTCTGGGGTGGATGTGAGTGCCCATCTTCCAGGGGACTAGTGTGATTTAGGCCTTAACAGAGAAGCACTAAACTCACATTCCAGAGAGGCCAGTTGGGATTTATCTGAGCTCAGTGGGCTGTGTGGAGTCTATAGTGAACCTGAGAACAGATGCCTCTTATATGGCCACCATTCAACTCAGCTCTAGGCTAGTAGTCTCCTGTGGGAATATAGGCCTAAAGTTGCTAAAAATTCCAATTTTTTGAGAGAGAGGCTGGATATTCAGATTTTTATGTAAAATCTCCTGATTTAAAAATGATATATAGTCCAAACAAAACACATTTATGGACTAGTTTTTGATTTTGACTATCTACATCAACAGTTTTGGTTCCTGAACTTGTAATACTCCAATATAATATGGGTATAGGTCCCCCTTGCCCAGTGGTGATAATGTGCTGTGAAGATGAAGCCATCCCAAGCAAGAGAAGGTGCTGTGGCACTAATACATGTGGAATGGCCCAGGGGCTGGGTGAAATCAGAGAGAGCAGACTATTAGAAGGGAAGCTGAGAACTGTTCTCTGTCCTGTGGATGTGGCAGGTAGCAGTTGTCCTCTGGGGTGCCTCTGCTGACTGTTTCTAAACCAGGGGTCTCACATGGAAAAGTCTTTAGCTAGGCAGGAATGGACCCCAGGGCTGTGGGTGTAAGACTGCTACTCAGATAAATTGCAGTCCCAAGCACCATCTGTGGCCCCAGAAGCCCTTCTGGAACCTATTTATCTATTTGACCTGTTCTTCCTCTTGAGCTAACACATTCCATATGTTTAACTACCTGTCATGTGGATTAAACTGGGAAAAGAACAACATTGTTTAAAACTGTCGGGAAATGGGGAAGAGGAAGGCTCTTAATTCCTGTATTTAGGGGTTTGATGAATGACCCCATGTTTTTAATATAGGTGTGCGTGTATGTGTATGTATATATGCAGACATTATATCACAAATTACTTGAACATACTTTATTTCAGTACATCTCAGTCTTTGGATTGTGACTCAGTAAGATATGCAGCATTGTCATCCAGTACACAGACACACGCACATTGAACCATATGAAATCTACACTATCCCACCCTCTTGATCTATAAAATGGCAATTTTATATGGTTCACCTATAAATAATGCAAACAAAAGTTTTATTTAGCAATATTTACCCATGCTCTTTGTAATAGCCATTAATGTATTTTAAATGCTGGTTGCAGTATACTAAGTTGATTTCACTACCACTTAATCTTCACAACTTTTAAGGTAGGATTCATCATTCTCTGCCATCCTAGCAAACACAAGAGGATGTTTGCCCAGGTAGCTCCTATTAACTATTCACTGATCACTTACTCTGCGCTTTAGTTTTCATCTCATTTAATCTGCATTAAGAACCTCATGGGATGGGTACCAACAATGAGGAATATGGAGTTTGGAAAGGTCAAACACTTGTTTCCAGCACAGAGCTAGGAAGGGGCAGATTCCAGATTCGCATAGTTTCTGTAACAGCAAAGCCCTATTTTCACTGTCTTGTAGCTAAGACCCAGACCTAGAGCCTGAACCTGGCCCTTGCAGCACCCTAGTCCTTTTATTTCTCCTTGGCTTTCCAGAGATGGGTGTGTGTGTGTGTGTGTGTGTGTCTGTGTGTCTGTGTGTGTGCGCGCGTGCTTGCCGGCTTAAACTTTCTTCCTGGCTACACTTTTTTCCCAGGCCTCTGAGCTGGCTGAGGGGTGGGCTTTATCCCTGGGACCCCCCGCCTCCCCCAGCCTAGCCCGCAGCTGGAAGTCTTCACTGATCTCCATTCTCCTCCCTGCCCCCAACTGGGACGGGGAGGCCGACTGTCTCTCCGGTCTTTTCCAGATGTACATCTGCCAAAGACCTCCCCAGTATAGAGGATGATGAATGAGGACCAGGGAGCCGGCCTGGTGGGAAAGTGTCGTCTCCTTGGAAAGAGGGAAAGGGAAAGGAAGTCGGGGGGAGGGGAAGGGCTGGAGCTGAGTGGCGGGGACGCGACGAGTCTGAACACCAGGGACCCAAGTCCGGACTACTCAACCAGTAACTTTAGAAGGCGTGGGTTACTGCTCCGATCTCTGAACTCCCTCGGAATTTGGGCTGTATTATATCATTTACTGCAACCTGCACAATCCACTCAGGAACTACTCTAGTGTTTGCTTCCAGCCCTTACGGTGCCGGATTCTCTCTCTTTACTGTGCTATTCCCTCTCAGCAAGATTGCACTCCAAGAAGCTAGTCCCCTCCCAGGCTTCCTCTCCGCAGGCCCCTCCCAATTCTCCTATTCTCTGGCCATGGGGGCGGAGTCGTACCACCTCTCCTGCTCCTTTAAGAGGTATCCGCTCCTCCCCTTTTGGAGTCGCCGACTGACGCGGGATGACAGCAACGAGTTCGGTATGTTTATGCAAATAGGCTCCCCCTGTGGGCCAATAGGGAGCGGAGGTGCCGGAACAGCGGACCAATGGGGCGGGGGCATAGGGGCTCACCATGTAAGGAGCGGCCTCGCCATAAAAGGAAACATTGTATCTCTTTATATGGGGGGAAGGGTCGGGGGATCCCTCGCCTCCTGCGCGTGGTCCCGGCCCCCTCCACCCGCCGTCCCAGCCGCGGCCAGCAGCCTCTGCCCCCGGGGGGACGCTGACGGCCGCCGAGCGCGCCGCCGCAGCATACGGACAGGGGGCGCTCCGCGCAGCCTGGGGCAACCCGGGCCACAGGGGCAAGAAAGTGAGGGCCCAGGTCGGCCCGGGCGTGCTTTCCATTTTTTTTTGCGGCGGCGGCGGCAGCGATAGCAGCACTAGCAGCAGCGGGAGCGCCGGGTTGAGCCGGGAAGCCGATGGCGGCGGCGGCGGCGACTCCGATTCCTCGCTGACTGCCCGTCCGCCCTCCTGCATTGAGCGCCATGTTACCGAGCCAAGCTGGGGCCGCGGCAGCCCTGGGCCGGGGCTCGGCCCTGGGGGGCACCCTGAACCGGACCCCGACGGGTGAAAAACAGGGCTCTAACATGAAAGAAGCCCAGAAAAGGAATTCTGTATACTCTCTAGCAGAACACAGATCAGAAGTCTCAGCAAACAACATCCTGAATGAGTTGTTATCATACAATTTGCCACCCCGGCGCCCACCGCGGGGGCCCTCTACAGCGGCAGCGAGGGCGACTCGGAGTCGGGCGAGGAGGAGGAGCTGGGCGCGGAGCGGCGCGGCCTGAAGCGAAGCCTAAGCGAGATGGAGATTGGCATGGTGGTCGGTGGGCCCGAGGCGGCGGCGGCGGCCACCGGGGGCTATGGGCCGGTGAGCGGCGCGGTGAGCGGGGCCAAGCCGGGTAAGAAGACTCGGGGCCGCGTGAAGATCAAGATGGAGTTCATCGACAACAAGCTGCGGCGCTACACGACCTTCAGCAAGAGGAAGACGGGCATCATGAAGAAGGTACGGGACCAGGAGACTGGCCGGCCACGGGGGACCAGGAGGGTGGGGACACACAGGGGGAGCCCGGGAGGAAGGCAGAGCCGGGGCGGAGGTGAGGGGCGGTGAGTCCGCAGGAGGTGTGTGGGAGGGGATGGCTGTTACCCTGGGAGGGTGAAAGGGGAGGGGCCGCCAGTGAAATGTGGGGAGCGGGGAGATGCTGCGAACGTCCGGAAAAGAGGGGAAAGGAGACAGGGGGAGTGACGGCCGCGAGAGAAGAACTGGGCCTTTGCGGAGTGAATGGGTGAAGAGTGGTAATGAGAGGCTACGAGGCTGCCTGGGAGGTAGTTAACGATATCCCGAGGTCAATAGGTCCATTGCGATCTGGTGTTCCAGGAAGGGCGCCGGAAAAGCAGGGAGCAGAAGAGAAGGTTTGGAGGTGAGGAGACTGTAGCAGTATAACAATGAGAGAGCATGTGTGGGAGGAAGGTAGGCACCACTGAAGTTGGGCTGGCTGGGAGGACAGGCAGGGCTGATGACGGCATGGGGCTTAAGATCCCCAGGTAAGAGAGCAGGGTAGAACTGATGCTGCCCTGAGCAGCAAGTACCAAACCAAGTCTTGCCATAACCATGTGTCTTCCACGCACCCAATGGAAGTTGGCACACTCCCTGCAAGACAGACTTCAGAATCAGGTCTTTCCCATAAGTGGGATTCCCATCCCTAGTGAGAATTGGTGCATGGAGTTTGGTGGGAAGACGAGGTTTGCTGAGGCACCTAGAAAATTCTCTTCTTAGAGCCGATTATTCAATAAATAGAGGTGAGGAAAAGCGTTGTCTTGGGGTATAGGATATTTGGCCAGGGATAGAAGCAGAGGAACTGAGAAAGAAGAAGCTGGAACCCTGGGAACATTGGCTGCTGTTTATATCTGTCCCATATAGAAATCAGAGCTGCTTCCAAGGTGGGTTGTGGAACTTTGTTGAGAGTGAGGATAATATCTGTGGGGCCATCTTGAAGGTCCCCTTCCTGGGCTCATAGCAGGGTAGTAGCTGCTAATCTGTCCCCTATCTACCATCACTTCAGACACTTTTGTATCAAGAAAAAAGAAAGAAAAAATGGTAGCACAGTATTAAAGGGCAGAAAGACAAAATGGCAACAGGTTAACACCTGTGCAGTTTCTGAGAAGAAACATTTTAGAGTTTAGGTGGCTCTTTATTCCTAATGTCTTACGTGACTTCATCCTGGTCCTTGTGACAGTGAGGCGGGGATGCGAGCCATCTTTCCATGAGGCCCGGCACCAAGTTGTCTTGAGGAGAATCTACCTGGGCCCCTCTGTATCCCCTGAGGTTATATGTTGTCATTAGTGGGCCATGACTGTTTGCTTGGGGTATCTGCAGGTCAATGGGGCCGCCTCTCAAAGAAAGAGCATGAGGTTTTTCTGCTTTCCAGCTTACCTTCGGATATCCTGATAGAACTCTCCTAGAGTCACTGGAGAGGAAGGTCATTGTGGGAGTGGGTGCTTGAGATCACTGTGTACTTCCTCTTTCCTACTTCCCAAGGAAGGTAGAGATAAAAAGTTTTGCTGACCTACCCATCTCCTCCCCCTACCCCAGGCCTATGAGCTGTCCACGCTGACAGGGACACAGGTGCTGTTGCTGGTGGCCAGTGAGACAGGCCATGTGTATACCTTTGCCACCCGCAAACTGCAGCCCATGATCACCAGTGAGACTGGCAAGGCACTGATTCAGACCTGCCTCAACTCGCCAGACTCTCCACCCCGCTCAGACCCCACCACAGACCAGAGAATGAGTGCCACGGGCTTTGAAGAGACAGACCTCACCTACCAGGTGTCGGAGTCCGACAGCAGTGGGGAAACCAAGGTGTGTTTGGGTCCCTTATCTAAGGGGAAGGTAGGGGAGGGATGTGACCCGCAGAGAGGGGAGGGGTTCCCTTTCTCCCTCACCAAGGACAGGTGATAGGTGCTCACTGATGTGGAATAGAGCAGGGTTAGTACCCCTCATCTTAGGGGACAGGTGTCCATCCTCGCTATCCTGACAGGAGGCCGGCCCCCTAGATAAGCGGGCGGCCTCCGTGCCCATATAAGGCCGGCTCCGGCTCCACGCCGGCCTCCCGCCTGCAGCCCGCCTGCCTGGCAGGGCCTTTGCATTCCTCCCGCCAGCTGTCTCCCCGTGGGGGCGGGGACGTAGCTTAGCCCTGCCCTCCCTTCAGGCCCGGTCACCGGGGAGTAGGAAGTGAGCACTCATGGGTTCCAGGGTCCTGGGAACCTAGCACTGTCGGCAGGCGGGCTGGCTGACTGGCTGAAGCCTACCTTACTAGCCAGCCGCCTACCTCTTCAGGATGTCCGGGCCTGGGCATGTTAGGTTGTATATTCCCGGCTGCTAGGGATGGGGCCCTAGTTACGCCTCCCCCTTCCTTTTCCCGGTAAGGAGAGGGGGCGGGGCTTCCTCAGCTCCTCTGGGGAGCTCCACCTTCCGGGTGGCCCTTCACTAACTGGCCAATTGGAGGAAGTGACACTGTTTGCCTTAGCAACGCCTTCACCAATCAGGGGCTTCAACTTCGGCTGCTTAGCAAACATCCCTCACTGACCCACCTCCAGTATTTGAGCCCCCTGTATTCCGTGGGCTTGGTTCTCAGCCCCTGGTTTCCTCTTTTCTCCTCTAAGAACAAAGGTTCCCTGAGAGGAAAGTCAGTGCTCTAGACTTCTCTGTTAGTGGCATTTTATCAGTAATAATATTCAAACTCTTAGCAGTAGGGTTCATTTATTCCCAGGAAATTTTGCTGGATGAATAAATTCCTTTAGTATTTTAAATGTTAAGTATTTAGCATAAAGTGCTTCATTGCCAACCCCCTAAGATCTCTCTCAAACTCTAAGGTCCCTGAAAAACTCTCAGTCCCTGTATCAGCAAAATCTGAGCTAAAAGGACCCTTTTAAAGAGGGCATAGTAGCCCAGCTACCTCATGTTCACAGAATAGGAAAACTGAGGCTCAGAAAGAGTAATTTTTCCAGGGTCACGCAGATGGTCATTGCCAGAGCGCCCCGGGTATATTGATTCCCCAGCCAGTGTGGTTGCCACGGTCCATTTGGGCAGAGAACTCAGGAAATTATGATGTTAGTATCTTTGTCATCATCCTAAGAGCAGCAAATACTTATTGCTCTTTTTGTGTGTCAGGCACTGTTCTAAGTGCTTAATGTCTGTTAATCTATTTATGCTTCACAAAACCTGTGGGGTAGTTATCATTCTTTTTTTACAGACAGGAAACGAGCTCAGCAGCTCAATAACTTGCCCAAGGGCCAGGCAGCAGGTAAATGGTGGAGCTGAATTTGAATTTGCGCCCAAACACACTGGTTCCAATCTGGGCTGTCAATCCACACCAGGCATCTGTGGGAGCAGGGTCTGGTAAGGCTCACTGCTCCATCTCTACTCTGCGTATAGGACTCATTGAAACCGGCGTTCACAGTCACCAACCTGCCAGGTACCACCTCCACCATCCAAACAGCGCCCAGCACCTCTACCACCATGCAAGTCAGCAGCGGCCCCTCCTTCCCCATCACCAACTACCTGGCACCAGTGTCTGCTAGTGTCAGCCCCAGTGCTGTCAGCAGTGCCAATGGAACTGTGCTGAAGAGTACAGGCAGTGGCCCTGTCTCCTCTGGAGGCCTCATGCAGCTGCCTACCAGCTTCACCCTTATGCCTGGTGAGTCACAAGGGGCAAATTGAGCATGTAAAGAGTGGGTTTAGGGCTGGCACAAGGAG
>NW_006494614.1:41034310-41040169 GCF_000325575.1 Pteropus alecto | reverse complement strand
AGGATGGTGAACAGGGCCAAAGTTAAGAAAATCCTCTTATGTCCCATTGGCAGGCACGCCCTTCCCCACTGGGACCCCTACTATCTTTGTCAGTAAGTTTTAACCATATGTTCTGGCCTTGCCTAACCAGCCCAGCCCTGTTCTCCCCGCTCCTCCCACTGCCGTCCCATTGCCACAGGGACAGCAGGTATTCTGCCACTTTTCTATCTTGACTGGAGGGCAATCATGTCTTTGATGGGTCAGTGCCAGCACCCCGAAGAGGGCAGAGGCAAGTCCTTGGGTGGGAGGAGAAGGGAACAGCAAGAACAGAGTGTAGAGCCCCTGGAGACAAAATTCAGGACAGGAAGGGCTTCTTTGGCTCCCAGGAAATATAGCAGTGGGAATCGGGAAGCAATGTGCCAGACCTTGGGCATGGGGGTGTTTGAGGGTGCTTGGTGGCTGGGTGGGACAGAGTGCAAATAAGTCTCTATGTCTCATAGGTGGGGCAGTGGCCCAGCAGGTCCCAGTGCAGGCCATCCAGGTGCACCAGGCCCCACAGCAAGCGTCTCCCTCTCGCGACAGCAGCACAGACCTCACGCAGACCTCCTCCAGCGGGACAGGTATAGCTCAAAGCTCTGTCACCTCCCTGCCCTGCCTCCTTCTTGAGACTTAGCAACAGGTGCCCAGCAGTATCTCTCCTATAACTAAGGTCAGAGAATTTCTTAATGTAGAGATTGAGGTTTTTGACTTAACCCTTATCCTAATCCTTATGAGAAAGTCAGGTGAGGATGGCTAGGTTTTGAATCTTACCCTGCAGTAGGGCTGTGGATTCTAGGAAGAAATTGGGGACCATTGAAGCCACCCTTCTCCTCATTCAGATGAGAAGGCTGAGGCCCAGAAAGAAGTTGCTTGCCTAAAGATACACATTTGGTTAATTACCAGGAAGGATTTATAGAGCAGTTGTCTCCTTGTGGGAGGCAGTCCCAGATTTTGAGTAGCCATAATTTTTCTCAGTGTCTCTGCTCATTTCAGAAATGATGAGACACTTTTAAAATAAAATTACTTTAAAGTTCTTGTTATTTACAACCTTGTTATACAAAGTGTGGCCTATGGAGGACTAGCTTTACCCTGGAGCTTGACAGAAATGCAGACTCTTAAGCCTCACCCCAAACCTGCTGAATCAGAATGTGCATTTTTTAACTAGAACCCCAGGTGATGAATGCACGTTAACATTTGAGAAGTGCTTATTTAAAAGATGAATTTTTTTAGCCACACATTTAAGAAGAGGGAGGAGGAGTGAGAACAAATAAAAAATGGGATAATGGAACTCCCTAAAAGAGGAGGAGTATCTGAGTTTCCTTAAGTTGGATCAAAACTTTAATCTGTTTTTCCTAGGGCCTTAGGATCTTGGAACAGAATTCAGCGGATAGACAATCAAATAGTATGATGTGATAGGATACAATTAGAGTCTGGTGCCATCATGTTCAAGAAAAAAAAGGCTTTTCTTAGTTGATGACAGGGAGCAGAGGAATGAGTCTTGTCTAGCTTCTGACTGGGAAAATGGCAAGAGGGCTCTGGAGGCTTGGAGTTCCTGGGGGTGGGATGGAGGATATTAGTAGGGACCAATGCCGACCTCCCTGACATGTGTCTGTGTTTGCCAGTGACGTTGCCTGCCACAATCATGACGTCATCTGTGCCCACAACTGTGGGCGGCCACATGATGTACCCTAGCCCCCATGCGGTGATGTATGCACCCACCTCGGGCCTGGCTGATGGCAGCCTCACCGTGCTCAATGCCTTCTCGCAGGCGCCATCCACCATGCAGGTGTCCCATAGCCAGGTCCAGGAGCAAGGTGAGTTGCTGGGCAAGGCTGAGGAAAGGAGGATCATTGTTTCCTTTACACATGCACACATACACATTCAAATGCCCCCTACTCAGATATATACACTCACACACACATACACAAACTAGGATACCCATACATATACCTACATATACACACACTCCAGTACCCATGCTTGTCCAGTTGGACACAATTGGACACTCATTCTAGGGTACATATTTCTGAGACTTACTCAGTCATGTGCATTTATCAGCACTCCTCCAATAACTGGAAGTTTCTCTCGAGTAAGCAATTTGAGTATCTACTGTGGTTTTCCAATGCAGGTGGCGTCCCCCAGGTGTTCCTGACAGCACCATCTGGGACAGTGCAGATCCCTGTTTCTGCAGTTCAGCTTCATCAGGTAGGTGGTGACCCCTTTCACCCCCATCCCAGCCAGCCACTTCTTTATCTTGACCTGGGGGAGTCCCAAGTTGGTCAAAGCTAAGATCTCTAGTCAGGAGGCCTATCCGTTTTCCTGGTCACACCTGTGGTGGGCAGTCAGGCAAGGAGGAGTAGCCCGAGCTGGCTGATCCGTTCCTGCCATCTCTTCCTTACATACCTCCTTCCCTCCAGATGGCTGTGATAGGGCAGCAGGCCGGGAGCAGCAGCAACCTCACCGAGTTACAGGTGGTGAACCTGGATACCGCCCACAGCACCAAGAGTGACTGATCCGCCCCGCCGCCCTGGACAGAAGGCCCAAGGGATGGCACCACTTATTTATTGTTGCCTTTTCACGTTTTCTTTACACACACGTTGATGGGCCGCAGGAGGGAGGAGGGGAGGAGCAGTGGGCAGCCATAGGACTGAGCCCTCTCACTCCAGCCAAAGAAATGGGCCAGCCTGCCCTCCACCCCATCCTCCCTCACCCTCCCCTCCTTCTAGTTCCACCTCCCATTTCTGTTGATGGTGGGGCTGTCCTCCCTCTTCAGATTCCCCTTGCCAGCTTGGCTCCATGTTTGCCATGAGTATTAGCTTACCCAATGGGACTGTGCCCCATCTTCCCACAATATGTTTCTGTGGGACTAGGCAGCGTCCCCGCCTCCCGAGGAAGCAGTTGAGGTCCTCTGCCCAGCCTCCTTGCTGACTGTCTGTCAGCACTATGTCTGCCACAGGCTGGGTGAAAAGAGCCCTCCTCTTGCCCTTCAGGGAGCCAGTTGGGTAGATGGGGCATCTTCCCTCACGCTGCCGCCCGCTGCCCCTACAGCTCCTGAGTAGCTGGGCCTATGCATGGAGCAGGTTCCTGGGGCCACCTGCCCTGCCTTGCCACTCACCTTGGAACTCCAGGGGCTCCTGGGTTGGAGGGAACCACCAGTGTTCCCTCTCCCTGTCTTCCCCCCTCTCCTCCCAGCTGCTTTACTCAAAGTTGATTTTGAACTTTTTATTTGAGGAGACGAAGTGAAAACAAATCTATAAATATATATTTTTAAAATATTTAACTTTTTTTTATGGCGTTTTTCTCGTCCCCCTCCCTGCCCATGCTCCCCTTCCCTGGGGAGCCCTGGGGCTCCCCAGAACTGGCTGGGCCTTTGGGGACAGAGCCACCCCATGAGCTCTGGGCCCACCAGTGTGTAGGGGAGATTCTGGGATTGCCCGGTCCTGGGTTCTTTCCAGGAGAAAACCGGGGGAGGGGCCCTCAGGCCACACCCCAACGAGGTGGGAAGGGTGACCCACAGCTCTGGGCCTCTTTTTGCCCTTTAGGGCTGTTGCTAGGGAGAGGGAAGAGGGAGACCAAATGTGGGGGTGGGAGTGGGAGGGTGTCAGGTAGAGGAAACTGACTTCATTTGTGCCACACGCATGGGCATTGCAGCCTTGTGCTCCTACAGGCCTGCAGCTGCCTGGGGCCCAAGTTGCAGTGAGCAGGGTGGGGTCTGGGAGGGGGTAAGAGGCAGGAATGGGGGTCCGAAGAAATAGGAACAGCTCTTGGGCTGAGTGCAGCGATAGGGGAGCCAGAAATGGGCAGCTCTCCCAGGGAGTGAGCAGCTACTGTAACTTTTTAAAATTAAGACAAAAAGCCTTGAAGAAAATGACTTTATTTTTCTAAGTGTAACCTCAGTATTTATGTAATTTGTACAGGGGCTGTGCCCCACCCACCTCTGCCCTTTTTGGGGTAGACCTTCAGGGTGGGCCAACATAGGGGAGGGTCTTTTACCCTGTGTCAGAGCCCACCTTCACCACTGATATCCAGAAAGGAAGCTTTTTCAGAACAGGGCAGCAGTTGGAGTAGAGTTTTATTAACCCTGTGACTGCCTTCAGTAGGAACAAGCCTGCTTCTCTGAATAGGTGAAGGGGTGGGGGAGGATTTTACGCACAGCCTAATTATCAAGGGGTGATTTGCCGACATGTTTGAGAACCCCCTAACCTCAAACCCCCATTACTGTCTTGCCCCAACTTGGGGTGCCAAGATGGAAGTCACCTTCCTGGGCTTTCTCCTGGAGACAGCTGGGGCTTATGGGCGGCTTACAGGCTGGGGCAAGGCAAATCAGGGGCCAGAGAGTAGGGGGGCTTGGGACTCAGGTCTGTAACTGCCCAGCCCTTTTCTCTGCTCTGTTTCACTCTACCCTCACTCACTCACTCACTCCCCATTCCCCCACCCAGGGGAGGAGACCTTGATGAATTCCTCCTCTCCTTCCCACAAAAGACAGACCCAGTGAGTGAATCAGGCAAAGTTCTTATAATGTGTGTTGTGTGAGCGTGGCCTTGGGAGAAGATGTGTGCATCAGGGATGAGGTGGCATTTATATGTGCAACCCTTGGTGTTTCCCTTCCTTGGTGGCTCTGGGGTATGTATGTGTGTGTGCGCGCGTATCTGAGTGAATGTGTGTGTGTGTGAATGTGGGGTGTGTATGTCAGTGGTTTCTACTTCGCCTGGGATGCTGACCCAGGAATAGTGGACATGGTCACAGTCCTATGTACAGAGCTTTCTTTTGTATTAAAAAAAAAAAAAATACTCTTTCAATAAATGTATCATTTTTGTGCACAGACTGTGGGGTCTTTGCCTCTGTTTTTCCGTATAGGGAGAAAGAGAATTATGAACAATCAAATCTCAAGTTGCTGCTCTGAGAAGCAAGTCTGGCTGCTTGATGAAAACAACAGTAATGCTAACGGGTGCTTTGGGCTGTTGAAGTTTGTACGATTTAATTTAAGGAATTTTTCGTGGAGCTGGGAACTTTATCTTTGTACATGGCTTTGTTCGGTGCTTAGGTCAACATGGATAAGTGATTTTAATTAACGCAAAGTGACTCAACCAATCCAAAGCATCGCTGAGGGGTCTGGGAAACTCACGGCCACGCGACCTAGTGAAAATTCAAAGGACAGCCATAGGGTGGGAGAATAGTATACTAGGTTTCAGGGGTACAAGGAAGGCAGATCCAGGCAAGGAAGGGGGAGCTTCAAAGTAGACTGTAGATAAAAAGGGCTGCCTCCCGCTGCAAGAACCGGAGCAACGTAACGGCGATTTCAAACTCCGCCTGCGGCGCGCCCCTCACGCAGGGGGCCCGTGGGTACTACGCATGCTCCACTTGCGCACCGTTCTGCCGCGCCTGACTGTGGGCCGCGCTGGGACCCGTAGATGCTTGGCAGGGCGTGCCCTCGCCGTGTGACCCGGAAGGGAGCTGCAGAGGAGGCGGGGCCAGGACGGCGGGACTGGCCGCTGGGTCCCAGCGAGGGCCAAGCTGGGCCGTGGGAGGTGAGAGGAGAGTTCTATGACAACCCGCTCCCTGCCCCGTCCTCTCCCCGGTCCCTTATCCACTATCTGTGAGACTGACGACGGGAGCCAAGTCTTGTTCCCTGAGATTCGCTCGGTCCTGTCAGCGTGGACAGCGCTCCCCCATCGTCTACCCGCCCCAGAAACCCGTTCCCACTGCGGTTTTGGCCTCTGTCATCGCCCCTGCTGGTGTGCAGTCTTGGGCCTGACCTTGCTACCTACACCTACCTACCTGTTGTCTCATCCCCGTGTCCAGACCTCACCTCCACACTTCAGTTCATTGCTCTTGGTCTAG
>NW_006494614.1:41003041-41034257 GCF_000325575.1 Pteropus alecto | reverse complement strand
TAATTCATTCTGCTCATCAGTTGTTCATCTCCACATCACTGGTTACCTCCCAATCTTGCCACCAAGCCTGCCTCCCTTCTCACACCCCCTGCTAACTGGACCCCTACCCCTATGGAAGTCCACATCCTATATTTTCCCTCCTCTGCAAGCCTTATTTCTATTCTCGTCTTTTATCCCTGTACCCTGAGTGACCCCTGTCCTGATCACCATTTCTTCATCTGGGCTTACCTTCCATTTTTGTTCTCACCATTCCCTGCTGCCCCACACTGCTTTATGTCACACATAGCTCTTCCTGATCACTAATATAGCCATCACCCCATTCCCCTTTATAATATTCTTCTGGCTTAATGTTCCAATTATTTGAGGACTGCCCCCTCCACCATCCAAAAATAATATTAGGTTATGTTTACTGAGCACTCATTATGAGCTAGGGGCTGTTCTGAGTGTTTTACACATGTGATCTTAAGTTTTTATAACTTTAAGAGTTGGGTATGAATATTATTACCATCTTGCAGAAGAGGAAACTGAGACTCAAAAGCTAAGTAACGTCCAAAACTATGCACATAGTAAGTCAAAGAGCCAGAATTCAAAGTCACATTTATCCAACTCTGAAATCTGCACTACATTGCCTCTGTAATACCTCCATCTCCTGACCTCATTCCCTTCCCTTCAATTCCATGATTTTCACCATCTGTTTTTACCTTAGACTCTACCATAGCATAAGTGCAGGATGGGACATGGTCTTTTTCTCCCATAATTTTATCTGGCCCTTAGTCCCCTCCCCCTTTCACAATACTCTCAAAACGCTTTTCTCATCCAGTCATCTGGATGTGGGGGCCCACAGCCCGGCCTCCTTTCATCTCTATTCTGTCTATCTGCCATTACCCACCCCTTTATTTCCACATTCCATCTTTACCCTGTCATTTATACCCCTGTCTTGCCTCTCCCCCAAGATGTTCCTCACTTGGCCCCACTGTCTCATATGCTGCTGTCCTTCCTGCTCATCCGTGACACTCTTCTGAGTTCTGATCTGTATCCCTCAGAAACCCTGCTATTCTGTCCAGACGGTCCTGCTTAATGGTCAACTCTTTTTGTTACCTTACCTATTCGTCTCATTTTTCTCATAACCTCTTCCATTTCTTAAACCTTTCATTTCATCTTCATGCCGTTTTCACTTCATTCTTCTTATAAATCTCAAAGTATGTTCAAGTTATTTATTTCATCTTATTCTTGGCCTTTCTATTCAGCCTCTAAATTCCATCATGCAACTTACGAATCACCACCCACCCTATCTATGTCTTAAGAGTCCACCCCACACGTAGTCTTTTTGCTTTCTCATACTGTCTTTATCTTTCTTCTGTGTGTCCCAGGAGCTCAAGATGGTGGGGGAACGGCACACTGGGGACCTCATGGTGCCCTTGGGGCCCCGGCTGCAGGCATATCCTGAAGAACTTATTCGACAGCGTCCTGGGCATGATGGACGTCCTGAATACCTGATCCGATGGAGTGTCTTGAAGTGCGGGGAAGTGGGTAGAGTGGGTGTAGAAGAGGGCAAGGCAGAGCACATTCTCATGTGGCTGTCAGCCCCCGAGGTCTATGCCAACTGCCCCATGCTGTTAGGTGAGCGGGCACTATCTAAGGGACCTCAGCACGAACCAGCTGGGTGTTCAGGAAGTTTTCCCCGAGATCCGGGAGGCCTGGATGATGTGGCAGTGGGCGAAATGGAGGCTGATGTACGGGCGCTGGTGCGCAGGGCTGCCAGGCAGCTGGACGAAGGTGGGACCTCGAGCCTCACAGCCACTGTGCTCCACACCATCCACGTGCTCAGTGCCTATGCCAGCATCGGGCCCCTCACCGGGGTCTTCAGGGAAACAGGAGCCCTGGACCTGCTCATGCATATGTTGTGCAACCCTGAGCCTCAGATCCGTCGGAGTGCAGGCAAGATGCTGCAGGCTCTGGCAGCCCACGATGCTGGTAAGAGACAGCTGGAGAGGAGAAAGTGGGACCACAAGGAGTAAGAACAGAAAGAGGAGGGATTTGCCAAGTGTGTAAGAACATCTAGTGTTTGGGAATATCAATTCAATGCAAAGCAAAGCTATAGATAATATGCTGTAACAGGGATGGAAACAGGATAAAATGATAGTACCTGGTTTATCTGTCCATTTTCAGTGCAGTGGTAGAGAAGAGAATGGAGTAGCTTTATATTTTTAAACTGTGGGTTGAGATTCATTTGGTCAATAGTGAAATTATTTTGGTGGGTTATAAGCAACATTTTTTAAAAATCTGGAATATCAGTACATAGCACTTAATAAGGTCAGTTTTGTAGCATGAAATACATATTTCAGTTATATACATGTGTGTACATTTGTGTCAGGTTACCATATAAAATGTATACCTTACTGTGAGTCTGTCACAAGGAAGTTCAAAAGCTTCTGGGGTAGGGGATAGAGAGTCTAGGAAAGGCAGGGGCAAAGTGTTGGGGATTGAGAAGAAAATATGGATTGGGTGTGGATTACAGGGAGTCGGGCTCATGTCCTTCTGTCACTGAGCCAGCAAGATGGCATCGAGCAGCACATGGATTTTGACAGCCGCTATACTTTGCTGGAGCTGTTTGCAGAGACTACATCTTCTGAGGAACACTGTATGGCCTTTGAGGGCATTCATCTGCCTCAGGTACTCTGGCAGCTGTGGGGGAAATGCTATGTATAAGGCCTAAAGCATCATTTATGAAAATGTGGTTCAGGAATGTGCATCAGCACCATAGCCACCTGGGAAGCTTGTTAGAATGAAGGTTCGTGTGCCACTCCTCACTCAGAATTTCGAGATTAGAATCTAGGAATCTGTTTTAAGACACTCCTTGTATGTTTCTTATATAAATCACAGTTTGAGAATGACAGGTATGGGGATGAGGCCTTCATATTTTTCTGTAGAGGATGATGAGGGGAAAGGAGAGGGACTAAAGCTGGGAGCAGATGAACCTACACCATGGACTGTGTCTTACAGGTCCCAGGAAAGCTACTTTTCTCCCTGGTGAAACGCTACCTATGTGTCACTTCCCTGCTGGATCAGCTGAATAACAGTCCAGAGCCAGGGGCTGGAGACCAAGGCTCCCTGTCCCCAAGGGAGGAATTTGGTCGGGAAAAAAGCCGGGGGCCACGGGAGCTGGAGTTCAGTATGGCTGTGGGCAACCTCATCTCAGAGCTGGTGCGAAGCATGGGCTGGGCCCGGAACCTCAGCGAACAGCGGGGCACATCGCCTCCACGGCCATCCCGGTCCATCTTTCAGCCCTGCATTTCAAGCCCCAGCCTTTTACTACCCACCATTGTTGCCACCCCCAGAAAGCAAGGGCGGGCCTTCCGCCAGCGTTCTGAATTTTCTAGCCGTAGTGGCTATGGTGAGTATGTGCAGCAGACACTGGTGCCAGGCACGCGTGTGCGGATGCTGGATGATTATGAGGAGATCAGTGCTGGGGACGAGGGCGAGTTCCGGCAGAGCAACAATGGCGTGCCCCCTGTGCAGGTGAGCGAGTGTGTGGTGGGGAGACAGTGTTGTGGATCTTTTTGGGTTGCACATAGCTGGCACTTCCATTCAGGGACCTCTGGCAGGCAACCCAAGGAGAAAACCCTTGAGGAAACTGGAATGGTTCAAGGGAGGATCAGCAATGGATGGGGTGGGGGGGCATTTGGAGAGTTGAGAAAATCTGGAGGGAGTGGGTGGGCTGTGAGGTTTAAGGAGAGACTCACACCCAGAAAGCAGAACTAATATATGGAGAGACCCTCCCCCTCCACTTTCCCTTCCACCTGTGGAGTTGACTGGGAGGGAGTATAGGAGCAGAAGCTATTAGGAAGAGATGAAAGGCAGACCCTACCATGATAGGGGAAGCCTTTTAGAGGTTTCCCCAAGCCTAGCCAGGTGTGCATCTGAGGGGTGTATGCTGCAGATCTGGGCCCAGCATGTCCTCTCAAGCCTGCACAGCCCAGGACTCAAAGCAAGCCCTTTCTGTTTTTCCCTCTTTCTTCCTCCTTCCATACCAGGTTTTCTGGCAGTCGACGGGCCGCACCTACTGGGTGCACTGGCACATGCTTGAGATCCTGGGCCCTGAGGAAGCTACTGAGGATACAGCTCCAGCAGTTGTAGAGAAGAAGGCAGGGGCCACTATGTTGGACACAGGTGAGCCTCGAAGGGGACATTGACAGCATGTCTCTGAACAGAGGAGTAGTGCAGACGAATAGTGGCTGGAACGAAGCCACTCCTGACTGGGAGCTGCCCCAGAGATTCAGAAATCTACTCTATTCCTGGTGGATGATGAGATCCTATGCCTATATTCTCAGCACTTCCGTCCTGGGACTGGAAGCCTGTGGATGGGCTCTACTCTTTGCCATACCTCCAGCCTGAGCCTCAGAAGAATGAGGAATTGGGATACCTGACTCAGGCTGAGTGGTGGGAGCTGCTCTTTTTCATCAAGAAGTTGGACATATGTGAGCAGCAGCCGATTTTTCAGAATCTTCGGGAGAACCTGGATGAGGTATTTTAGGCCTGAGATGCCTGCAGAGTTTGTAGTGAGGTTAGAGATGGGATTGTCTAAGGAAGTTCTAGATATGGGACAGCTCCCAGTGTAGGAGGAGGCTGCAGCTAGAGGTTAGAAAGTATGAGGGGTCCTGCTGGGGGAGGAAACAAATGTGAGGGTCTGGTATGTAGAAGGTGCACAAGGTATAGCGGAAGGTGGCCACCCTTCCTATTACTGTCCCCAGGACCTTTGTGTCTGCTCATCCCTAAAATGCCTACCCACTTCTGTTGACAGACCCTGGATGAAAAGGCCCTAGGAGAAATCTCCGTGCCCATAGAGGTGGCTGAGGGTCTGCTGCAGGTTCTCCGTAATCGGTTTGAGGGCAGCACCCTCAGCGACCTGCTCAACTCCCAAATCTACACTAAGTATGGGCTGCAACCTGATGAACTAAGCAGCTCATCTTCTTCACGAAGTCACCCCTGTACTCCAGATCCAGAAGAGGAGTCCAAGTTGGAGGCCAAGTTCTCAGAGGAAGAGATTGCATCCTCCAAAGCAAAGGCTGAGTCCCCTAAGGCAGAGGCAGAGCCTGCTAAAGGAAAAACTGAGCCCCCCATGGCACAGAGTGATTCACAGTTGTTTAACCAGCTTCTGGTGACTGAGGGGATGGCTCTGCCCTCCGAGATGAAGGAGGCAGCCAGTGGTGAGTCAGATGCTGGGAGGAGAGGGCAAGGAACTTGGAACAAGTCCTGGGTGGTCCCCAGATAAGTGGATAATCAGGGTTGAGGGAAAGCCGTGGAGTAAGGTCCCATTTGCACAGGAAAATGCTTTGGAAGCATGCATCCATCTTCCTTCCTTTGGCCTTGATTACGTCTAATCAGTTGTGGCTCCCTTTCTTTAGTATCCCTGGAAAAGGGGGGTCCATTTTCCAGAGTATCTTCATTTTTGTCATTTGACTACTAAATCTTTTACACAGAATTGGAAAAGTTCTGAATGCAAGTTACAGTAATGAATAATGTATTAAAATATCAGTAGGATAACTGAGCTTGACCTGTAAATACTTCCAACTTAGAGGTACCACAGTTTTCTTAAGCCACTGCCTTTTCCTCATCAATTTCAGAAATGGCTAGAGCCTTGCGGGGTCCAGGTCCACGCAGCTCCCTGGATCAGCATGTGACAGCGGTTGTGGCCATGGTGCAAATATCCAGCTTGGACACAAACTTGCAGCTTTCAGGGCTCTATGCCCTCTCTCAGGCTGTGGAGGAGGTCACAGAGCGGGACCACCCTCTGGTCCGTCCCGACAGATCCTTGAGGTTGGAATGGTGGCAGGGAGAGGTTTTGGTTTAAGTTGTCAGAGGGAAAGGAGGGTAGTAGGGAGGAAAGGAGCTATGAGATCAAGAATTAGAAAGGCTAGAGGTGAAAGAAGGGTCAGCCTGAGGATTAGCAGGAGGGTAGAATGGTATCATGGCTAATACTCTTGGAACACTTATTCTCTAATACTCCTGGAAGCACTTCTGTGCTTAGAGTTTTACATGCATTCTCATTAAATCCTCCTATCACCTGAGGAAGTCATTCCTTTTCTTATTCCATTGTATGGGTGAGGAAACTGAGGCTTAGAAAATGTAACTGACTTGCCCAGAATTTGACAGAAAGCAGAGCCAGGATTCAAACCTATAGGTCCTTTGACTCTAGAACTTGAGCTTTTTTCTTTTTTCTTTTCCATTCTTTTTTTTCCCCTTCCTTATTTTTTATTTTAAAAGTGTTTTTGTTTTACTACCTCTTAATTATATAAATAATACACAAATTTTCTTTTTAAAGGATCTGAAGAATATAAAAGAACATAGAATGAAAAGTTAAAGTCCCTTTTCACTACAGTCTGGAGCATATTCTTTAGACCTCCTCTAGATTTACTTTTGTTAGTGCGTTTGGATATAGAACATTTTCTGAGTATGTATTTTAATATATGTAATTATACTCTATGTATTTCTGCAACTTTTCCCCACACTCAGTATGTCTTATGAGGGCTCTCCATATCCATCCACATAGAGCTGCCTCATTAGGACTGCAGAGGACTCTACAGTATGGTTATGTCCAAGTTCAAATACAGGATTCTAATGGATCTGTTTTTCCGCATGCCTGCCAATACTGGATATTGCCATTTTTTAAACCTATGAGCTTGACAAAATTTTAAATGTTATCTCTTTGTTTTAATTTCTTAGACATGTTTGCACACATTTGTAGTGTGTCTTCACCTATAAATAATGTGTTCTTACCCTCTGCCCACTTTCTTATTAAGTCTTTGTCTTTTTCTTTCTTACTAATTTCTAGGAATGCTGGATATTAATCTGTTATTTATATTTTAAATATAAGAAATCATGCCTATAGAAGGGGATATATATTTAAAGCGTATTTGATTCACATTGTGGTCATCATAAAGCTCATGAGAAAAGACAGATAAAAACAGAACTTTGCCAGTACCTTTATTTGCCTTCTTTCCCAGAATTTCTTCCTTTGTGTTCCTTTCCTACATAGTTCATAGGCACCTCCTCAATATGCATCTCTGTCACTGTGGAGAAAGATGTTAATCTTGGCTTTTTTCCTCTTGTGATGTTCACTGTCTTTCAGGGACTTTGGGGGGAACTTTTTTCTTTCCTTCTGATCAGCATTTCTGCTGGACATGTTCTCTGACTCATATGGCTTGCCTTATAACTTTGTGGATAGCGTCTTCCATTGTGATAAAGTTTTAGATTTTATGTTGCTATATTTTTCAACTTTCTTTAACGCTTCTAGATTTTATGTCCTACTTAGGAGGGTCTATCCTATTCCAGGATTATAAAAATATTTCCCTATATTTTCTAAAAATATTTATGGTTTTGTTTTTCACATTTATTTTAAAACCTGTTTGCAATTTGTTTCCGCAGGTAGAGTGAAGCAGAGTTCTAGCTTTAATTTTTTCAGCTAGATAGCCAGGTGTTTCCATATCACATTTTGCAGGTCCTTCCTGTCTTTACTGGCTGAGATGCCGTCCTTATCTCTTTTCTCATCTATCGATCCTTTTGGCTACCCTGTATCATTTCCAGAGATTTAATTATTCTAAGTTTGTATTTTGATAACTAGTAGGCAAGTCTACCATTATTTCTTCCCAAACATTTCTTTACTGTTCTTGCATATTTTCTCTTCCTGTGCCTGAATCTGTCATGTTTTTTTAAAACCTTTTAGGCATTTTGATAAAAATTACATTGAATTTGTAGACTTATTTGGGAAGATGAGCCAGAGTTCCTAACCATTTTTGCTCTCTGCCTCCTTCATGAAGTGAGGAGCCAGAGGCAGTTAGACTGCAGAGGAGAGGGCATCAGGAATGAGTCTAAGGCAAGGAGGGCAGGCTGGAAAGGGGTGAGGGTGATGACTGGGTCCTGGTGGGTAGGGTTGGGCAGGAAGTCAAGCATGACTCTTATGGGGAGAAACTCCAATGTCTCTTCTCTCTCAGAGAGAAGCTGGTGAAGACACTGGTGGAGCTGCTGACCAATCAGGTGGGAGAGAAGATGGTGGTGGTGCTGGCCCTGCGCCTCTTGTACCTGCTCATGACCAAGCATGAATGGCGCCCACTCTTTGCCAGGGAAGGTGGCATCTACGCTGTGCTGGTTTGCATGCAAGAATATAAGACTTCCGTCTTGGTGCAGCAGGCAGGGTTGGCGGTGAGTGGATCTGGGCCTGGCAGAAGTAAGCGATGGGCGAGATGGGCAGTTTGGGAGACTGCTAATCTTGAGGAGGTACTGTGGCGATTTAGACTAAAGAGAAGACCTCAACATGGAAAGATGCAGATGGATTTAAGAGTTCCAGCTGGACAGTCTTGGAGCTTGAGTGCATGCTCAGAGAAATGGAGAATGATGTTTTTAAAAATGACTCCAGGTTTAAAATTGAGCAGGAGAGTGGATGAGGTGGCTATCTACTAAGTGGAGAATTTTGGAGGAGGAAGAGGTATGGGGAGAAGGTCAGGAGTTGAGTTTTTAGGTATGTTGAATTTCCCATGCCTTTTTAGTTACAATTAGGTGTCTGGTTAAAGACTGATTTTCTAGATGAGACAAAGTAGGTTTTTACCCTTTGACCTGAGTGGTATCCTTACACAGAAAATACTGCCTCCCCAGATGTGGGTAAAATAAACCAGCATTGCCATTGCCTTGCTGCCTGGGTCTAGAGAATGGGAAGGGAGGCTCTCGTCCAGGGGTGCTTAACAGAAGAACTGGCTTTCTGACTACTCCAGACATAAGTGCTGGCTGGTAGGAGGTGGGGGCAGGGTGCGCTCTCGATAGCCTGAGGGAACTTGAGGGGGCCTGGTGCGCCTCAGTTCCGAGAACGGCTTCCAGCATTATAAATGTGGCAAGGAACATATGTCCCCTTAGAGCAGGCCATTCCAGGGAGAGGCCGGGAAGCTCCTTCCTCTACGGGCCTATTAGGTGCTGTTCCTCCCAAGAGCAGCCAAACATTCATAGTGCAGGTCATGTCTGCTTAAAGAATTCCCTGATCTTTTCAAATTGCATGACCAAAATACAGCATTTGTCTTTAAATTCAACCTCTTGCCCTATAACAAAATAACATCATTTTGTGTATGACCGAGATCCACAGAATTCATATGATTGGGGCAGAGTGGAGTGGCCAAAGGGAGAAAGCCTCGTTACATCATTTGCTTGGAGGATCCAGGCCTCCTAAGGGGGGATTATCCTGAAAATTATTTCTAATTCCTAGAGGGTTTCTTCTCAGGAGCCAGTCCTTTGACCAGGAGAGACATTCTCCACTCTAATGGTATAGTGTTCATCTTAATTAATTTTTTCCTGTAGTACCAGCTGCAGGAGGCCCCCAGAGGAGGGGGCGTCTGTCCCACTCGGTTAGCCTTGGTGCTGATAGAAGTTGTGGACTGATATTAGCACCATCGAGCCTTAGATTTTTTTGTGTGCTTTGTTTCGTTTTGTTCTTTTTTGTTATTTGACATTCAATGTCCCATCACTACCTCTTCCATTTCTATCTCTTACTTGACCTGTTTGTAAACAGTTCAGCTTCCCCAAAGTCTGAGGTCTGGAATGATGGTCTGGCTCTCCCCTTCCTCTGCGTGGTAGCTCTGCCCATTCCTAACTCTGCTTCCCCATACCCCTTACAGGCACTGAAGATGCTGGCCATTGCCAGCTCCTCGGAGATCCCCAATTTTGTTACTGGCCGAGATTCTATCCACCCATTATTTGATGCCCAGATGACCAGAGAGATCTTTGCCAGCATTGACTCAGCCACACGCCCGGGTTCTGAGAGCCTGCTCCTTACCGTCCCTGCAGCTGTGATCCTGATGCTGAACACTGAGGGGTCAGGACATCACCCTCCAAACTCCTGCTAAGCCCACAGCCCCGCTGCTTCCTTGCCTAAGTCTCGTGTTTTGCAGAAATTCCCTTCATGTTGTTACCTCTGGGTAAAACATTGGTGGCCCTCTCTGACTGAGAGCAGAGACACTTCCTTCATTCCTGGGGTTGGGAGGAGTGACCTGAGGGTAGGGACCCCTGGAACCCTTTCCTCCATGGCTGTAGGGCTTCTCCCCTGTTTACTTGCTTCTTATTTCCATTGCATTCACTCTACCAATTTCTTCCTGGGTCACCTCCCTCCTCCAGGTGCTCCTCCGCAGTGAGAAATGGCCTGCTCCTGCTCAACCTGCTTTTGTGCAACCACCACACTTTGGGAGACCAGATTATAACACAAGAGCTGAGAGACACCTTGTTCAGGCACTCAGGGGTAGCACTGGGGATAGAACCCATGCCCACCACACGCACTATCCTCATGATGCTTCTCAATCGCTACTCAGAGCCGCCGGGCAGTCCTGAGCATGCAGGTACCATTGTGGAGGGGGTGGTTCTCCTGAGGACTCAGACAGTGCCAGCCCGTGGCCAGGAAGCCTACGGTTTACTTTCTGATACCTTCCTGGAAGGACACAATGAACCTTCGAGAAATGAGTGAGAATTTTAGTGCTCAAGTGAGGACTTAAGTAGAACTTCCTGACTAAGAGGAGAGGGAGACCCTAGAATAGGTACAAGGTAATTGCCTTCCCTGAATGGCTTTAAACATATGAGGATTGCCATCTGTCTAGTCTGGGTTTGGTCTCGTCTTATTTCACATGGAAAGTTTGGTTGAAAAGACTTCTAGAGGACGTGGTTCCATAGTGTATTGGTTAGCCCGTCTGCTTTACACGCAGAAGGTCCTGGGTTTGTGCCCCATAGGAGCCACGGTCCACAGTCTATGGCCATGCCGCCCTAAACAAGTCCGATGTCTGATCTCGGAAGCTAAGCAGTGTTGGGCCTGGTTAGTACTTGGGTGGGAGACCACCTAGGAAGACCAGGTGGCATAAATTTATGCTATAGGCATAAATTAAAAAAAAAAAAAAATTTAGAAAAAAAAATAGAAATGACTTCTAGAGAGGCTTTCAAAGGAATTATAACTTGTACAGAAAGTTTGTGATTAGACACATGAAATATTGATGTGTCTTTCAGTCTGTATATCTAAAGCTCCCGTACCAGGCAGAATAGGGATGTAATGATAACAGCTAACATTTATTGGCATATGTAACAGCATAGCTAACATTTAATGATAAAATGTAATTATATGATCATAAGAGATTAAAAATGTGTAAACTTGACAGTGCTTGCCATACTAGGCTTATTTTTACATGCAGCTAGGTATATATTTGGGGCTGGAAAAGGAAATGCCCCACAGTTCGGTAGAAAATGCAGATATCCTCCAACTGGGAGGAAAATTTGGCAGTGATTTTCAGGAACTGCCTATTTCTTGATTTAACCAACTTGTATGAATCCTCTTCATACGTATTTCCTTCCTCCTGTGTGTCTTGGCAGCAACACTGGAGACCTCCAGTGTCCAGGGCCAGGATGGGTCCCCTGACCTGCTGATCCGATCCCTGGTGAGGGGCCCATCTGCAGAACTCCTTCTGGACCTGGAGCGAGTGCTGTGCCGTGAGGGCGGCCCAGGGGGCGCCATGAGGCCCCTCCTCAAGAGCCTCCAGCAGGAGACCCAGCCCTTCCTCCTGTTGCTGCGGACTCTGGATGCCCCTGGGCCCAACAAAACTCTACTGCTGACCTCGCTGAGGTGAGGGGCCTGTTGTGCCCCAATGCGTGGGAGGCAAGGGGAGCTGGCAGACTGTAGAGACTTCACTTGTTTCCATCCCTTCACCAGGGTCATGACCCGGCTGCTGGATTACTCTGAGGCGATGGCCCTCCCCTGGCATGAGGTCTTAGAGCCCTGCCTCAACTGCCTGAGTGGCCCCAGCAGTGACTCTGAGGTACCAGTGCCTTGGCAAGTGTGGGGGAGGGAAAGGTAGCCTTTGGGACAACAGCTACCTCTGGAGGGCACAGCATAGCCTTTCTGGATGTGTCTGGACACTAGGAGGGCTGGGTAAGAAGGAGAAGGCTATTGACACTTAAGAGTCTCTAGAACTGGGACCTTTGAAGTACAGGCACACCTCAGAGGTATTGCAGGCTCAGTTCCAGACCACTGCAATAAAGTGAGTATTGCAACAAAGTTGTGCTCTTTTTGCTGGTGGAGGGTCTTGCCTTCGATTGGTAAAAAACACATCTGTGAAGCACAGTAAAGCAAAGCTCAATAAAACGTGGTGTGCCTGTATAAACTTTTTGACTTCACGTGGATTTTAGATTGTGGGTTTAGGAGAAGCCCTCATTCAGCAATCCAAACATTCCTTGCTCTTCACCCATCAGGATTTGTGCATTGTGAGCGAGGCTTAGGCCCCCAGGTTGGCTCTTGAGATAATTTGGACCTGACAGGAAGAACCCTGGGAAGCTGAGCCCCACTCATGCCAGCTCACTCCAGAGTCCCAGCACCCCAGTCTTCTTTTCCAACCTGTCTTTGGTATTATCCTTTCCCTGGGCTTCTGAGTTTCTCCAAAATCTCAGCTACCACATTCTCTTTACTAAACCTATCCCTCCTCAACCCTTATGTGGCCTGCCTATGTTTCCCATACTAATCTTTGTCACTCTGGGCTCAGATTGTTCAGGAGCTGCTCTGCTTCCTGCATCGCCTGGCCTCAATGCACAAGGACTATGCAGTGGTGCTCTGCTGCTTGGGAGCCAAAGAGGCCCTCTCCAAAGTCCTGGACAAACACTCGGGTCAGCTGCTACTGGCCTGCGAGCTTCGGGACCTGGTGACAGAGTGTGAAAAACATGCCCAGCTCTATAGTAGCCTCACCTCCAGTATCCTAGCTGGCTGCATTCAAGTAAGGAGGCTCATAGGTACAGAACTAAGGGAGACTGTAAGCCAGGAGCGAGGGAAGGGGATTCAGTATGTGACCCCATTTGGTATCCTGGTTTGGCCTGAGTGGTAGCAAATCTGGGGTACTTATTACTCAACCTTTACCCTACATGGTCCTGTTCTACCAGAATTTGGGGAAAAAAAGGGTTAGGTGTTCTGTTGCTCCCTGACTCTTTCTCCATATATCTCTGTGTTTTCCCTTTCCCTTTCTCATGTTCCGGCTGCAGATGGTGCTGGGCCAGATCGAAGTTCACAGACGAACCCACCAACCCATCAACATTCCTTTCTTTGACGTGTTCCTTAGGCATCTCTGCCAGGGTTCGTGTCCCAATCTGCTTTCTCCTGGTTCCCACCCCAGCATCTGTCCTCCCCTTCCCTTCCCTCTCTAGTCCCTTTCCTTTTTTCTCTCTTAACTAACCAGGCTGTGACTGCCACCCCTTCCCACTTGCCCCCAGGCTCCAGTGTGGAAGTGAAGGAGGACAAGTGCTGGGAGAAGGTGGAAGTGTCCTCCAACCCCCACCGGGCCAGCAAGCTGACGGACCGCAACCCCAAGACCTACTGGGAGTCCAATGGCAGCACCGGCTCCCACTACATCACCTTGCACATGCACCGTGGTGTTCTTGTTAGGTGTGAACACACCCACGTACACAACACGATCTGTAACCCCTGAGGAATGTACACAAACCTATTTTGTGCAGTGAATATATAGACACATTGTAGACCTGCCTCCTCTGTGCTAGGTATAGACATCCCCTCACTCCCTCAGCCTGATGACATGCTCCCCCAACAGGTACAGATGTCACTCCCTGTGCTTGATGTTGAGGGAGATTGATAACTTACTTATCCACTCTTCCGTGGGCATTTGTTTAATGCATACTCGGTGCCAGGCACCGTGCAAAGGTCTGGAGCTACAAGGACAGTAAGATATGGGACCTGTCTTCAGTGAATTTGCAGTCTAGTTGGGGAGCCAGGCTGGAAAATCAATAAGAGCAAAGAGTAAGAAAAAGCATTGTGGTCGACATGTACATTGGATCATGAGGCCAACTGAGAGGTCAGAGAAGGCCTCCAAAAGGAGGGGTTGACTGAACTGAATTTTGAAGTAGAAAATGGCGAGGTAAAGAGAGGGCAATGGATATTCCAGACAGAGGGACAGCACATGTGCAAAATGGAAGAAACAGGATGATGTATTTGGGGAAAGTTTAAGTAAATGTGTTTGGCAGGAATGAAGGGTGTGTCTAGAAGTAGCAGGAGGTGAAGCCAGAAAAGTAGGTTGAGCCAGATCACAAAGAGTTTTATGAGCTAAGAAGTGTGAGCTTTATTCTGAAACTTGGGAAGCCATTGAAGGATTTTAAAAAAGGAAGAGACAAAACTTAGATTTTTTTTTTTTAATTCAGAAAATTCATTCTGGCAATCAAGTGGGTTTGGAGGCCAGGAGAAAAAGTAGAAAGGTTTATGCAGTAGTATAGTTGAGAAATGATGAATGTCTTCAGGCAGAGGGAATGGGAATAGCTAGGAGATTATGGACTGGGAGATCTTAAGAGGCAGAGTCTGCAGTACTTGCCATTGACTGGATGAGGGAAGCCAGGAGAAGGAAAAGTCACAGTGAGTGTTCTATTTGAGTACTGAGTGGATGTCAGTTTTCTTTCCCAGGAGAGAGAAATAGGAAGAGGGGCAGGTTTCTGTGGACAGATGATCGTTCCATATGGGCATGTTGACTGAGGTACCTGTGGGGCCTGACATGGAAATTTCTGTTGGATACACAGCATGGAAGCTCAGGAGAGTGGTCTAGGGTAAAGATGTGCATTTGGAGTCATTAGGGTATTTTCAGTTGAAAGTCTGGGTTTAAATGAAATTGCTTTGGGGGAAAATAAAGGCAAGAGCAGAGGGTCTGGGGAAGACTGATGCTTACAGAGAGGGACAAGTCTGAGGAGGAAGTAGTGGAAGTCATTTTGAACTAAGAGCAGGGTCTCGCTTCTGACTTATTCCTTTCTCCTCTCCCAGGCAGCTGACACTGCTGGTGGCCAGTGAGGACTCAAGTTACATGCCGGCCAGGGTGGTGGTGTTTGGTGGTGACAGTACCAGCTGCATCAGCACTGAGCTCAATACGGTGGGGACCCTGGTGCCCCCCTCCCTTTCATCTTACTCTCCATCTTTCTGTTTGTCCCAGGGCCTTATCAGAAGGACCCAGTCCCTGGGGAATTCCCATATTCCCTTCCTCCTGGGCAGGCACTGCCTTGTGAACAGTGAGAGTGGAATTAGGGACGTGGAGCCATATAAATCCACGAGTTCAGTGCAGGAGCAGTGACGGGCACACACCATCACAAATTTGGCTGCTGTCAACAGTCCTTCCAATCCCACTTCTGGAGGTGACAACTCTCTCTCTCCCTCTTCTTCCTGCCCCTCCAGGTGAATGTGGTGCCCTCTGCCAGCCGGGTGATCCTCCTGGAGAACCTGAATCTGGCCCATCATCCAGATCCGTATAAAGCGCTGCCAGCAGGTATGGTGAGAGAAGAGGCAGAGGGCAGGGGATCAGGAGGTAGACAACATCTCTGTAGTGGCTGCGTTCTCCAGTGTTTGGGAGCTAGGCTTACGCCGAAGTTCTTCCTTAGTCTGCTTGGGGATGGGCCAAGAGCCTGTAGAGATGTGGGACCCTCTTGTGTAGCTCTAGGAACTCAGAGTATGAGGCCTGGCTGTGGTAGTGCTTGGAGGCTGGGTGGCTTAGGTGACAGATAAGTCTGTGCATGTTATAGGGCGGCATCGACACCCGAGTTCGGGGTGTGGAGGTGCTGGGCCCCAAGCCCACTTTCTGGCCACTATTCCGAGAGCAGCTGTGTCGCCGTACATGTCTCTTCTACACAATTTGGGCACAAGCCTGGAGCCGGGATATAGCAGAGGACCGCAGGCGCCTCCTACAGCTGTGTCCCAGGTGGGTGGGGCAAGAGGTAGGCAGAGTTGAAAGCAGGAGGGGAGGTGGTTAAAGGAGCATGACACTGTGAAGGAGATATGCTCTTGTGGGAGTCTGGAAGGTAAAGCAGCAGCCAGGACTCGAGGAGGAAAACGTAGGTGAGAAGTGTGTGCTGCTACGGGAGAGCTGGGGAAGGGACAGAGCATGGGGCGATTGGGAGTTGACTGCACTTGAGTGGAGGCCTCAAGGGAATCTGTGCCTTTAATCTTTGACCACACACTATTTATTTCAAGACTAAACAGGGTTTTGCGCCACGAGCAGAATTTTGCTGATCGCTTCCTCCCTGATGATGAGGCCGCCCAAGCACTGGGCAAGACCTGCTGGGAGGCCCTGGTCAGCCCCCTGGTGCAGAACATCACCTCCCCTGGTAACCATCCCGACCCCTGGCCCCACTAACCTGCTCCTGTCGTTATTCCCAGGGACCGTCTGAGTTAATGCTCTTGGTTCTCTTGGTTCCTGTCTTTATCCCTGAAGGCCCGTCTCCTCAGTGTTCCTTTCCCTCCTGCCCCAGGGACTGCTCTCTGAGACTCTGGTATTTGAATCTTTCCCTTTACCCCACCCCCAGCCTGTTACTTTATCCCCAGACTCCAGCTGAAGCAAACCTTGGTGTGGGGAGAACTAGGGCCCTGCTGCCCCCAAACCCATTTGTACAATTACTCCTTCTGTCTCCTCCTGGGCTGTATGTTCCCCGTTTCCCACGTAGACCTGTTCCTGACCTGTCTTCTTTTAGATGCGGAAGGTGTGAGCTCCCTGGGATGGCTGCTGGGTCAGTACTTAGAGCAGAGGGAGAGCTCTCGGAACCCCCTGAGTCGAGCAGCATCCTTTGCCTCTCGAGTTCGTCGCCTTTGCCACTTGCTGGTGCATGTGGAGCCTCCTCCTGGGCTTTCTCCTGAGCCATCCACTCGGCCTTGTAAGTCACAGTTGTGGCCGGTTGAGCTAAGAATTTTGGTAGCAGCGATATCTGGCTCCTCCCCTCTTGGATTTTACTCTTTTATGCCGCTTTGTTTTGGGTATTTCCAGGGGTCAGTACCCAAGACCCCAGGAATCACCCAGGGGCTGAGATGGAACCCTTTCCTTTGCTCTCTGTTTCCACAGTCAGCAAGAACAGTAAGGGTCGGGATCGTAGCCCTGGGCCTTCACCAGTTCTTCCAAGCAGCAGCCTGAGGAATCTAACACAGTGCTGGCTGAGTGTGGTACAGGAGCAGGTGGGCAGAAGGAAGCTGAACTCTTGGGGGGGAAGGGTGGGGGAGTGGTGGTCTGCTAGGCTCTTCACATACCAGGACTTTTATTTATGGTATTTTTTTTCCCCTTCTCCTCAGGTCAGCAGGTTCCTGGCTGCAGCCTGGAGGGCCCCAGACTTCGTTCCTCGTTACTGTACACTCTATGAGCACTTGCAGAGAGCAGGCTCAGAGCTCTTTGGGCCTCGAGCAGCCTTCACACTGGCCCTGCGCAGTGGCTTCTCGGGTGCCTTGCTGCAGCAGTCCTTCCTCACTGCCACTCACGTGAGTATCACCAGCCTCCCAGTCAGTGGGGCTGTAAGCTCATACCCAAGACTCATCTCTTTCTGCTCATTATTCTGTCACTCCCCACTCTCCTCCTCTACTCCTTCTTCATGATTCGCTCATGTCCTTTCCATTGCCTCAGATAAGTGAGCAGTTTGCGCGGCACATCGACCAACAGATCCAGAGCCACCTGATTGGTGGAGCCCCTAGAGTGGAAATGCTGGGGCAGCTTCAGCAGCACCTGGAGCCCATCATGGTCCTTTCTGGCCTGGAGCTGGCCACTACTTTTGAGCACTTTTACCAGTGAGTGCAGGTCTGGAGAGGTAGAGAATGGGAGGCTGAGAGTCTAGAGAGGACAAAGATTTTAGTCTTAGAGGAAAGATGAGGGGAGGTGAAGGGTGGTGGGAGGAGAGATTAAGATCCAGAGATGGCTGTGGGATTTGTGGATAGGGAGGGGGAAGGAAGAGGTGAGGTAGGGCCTGTGACTCAGGCCGGCTGCAACAGAGAGACTATGTTCTTATTGGGGAGGTTGGGCCATACAGAGTGCCCACACTGAGGCCCGGGCTGTGTGTGCTGCAGGCACTACATGGCGGACCGTCTCCTGAGCCTGGGCTCGAGCTGGCTGGAGGGGGCCGTGCTGGAGCAGATAGGTCCCTGCTTCCCCAACCGCCTCCCCCAGCAGATGCTGCGGAGCCTGAGCGCCTCCCAGGAGCTGCAGCACCAGTTCCACCTCTTCCAGCTCCAGCAGCTTGACAAGCTGCTCTTGGAGCAGGAGAATGAGGAAGAACAGGGCCTGGAAGAAGAGGAGGTAAGAGCAAGGGAAAAGAGTGGGAGAACAGGAGAATAGGAGACTAGACCAAAGAAGGGAGCCCAAGAGCCCTTGAAATCCTTCTGTCTCTCAGGAGGAAGAGGAAGAAGAGGAGGCTGAGAAAGAATTATTTATTGAAGATCCAAGTCCAACAGTTTCTATACTGGTCCTGTCACCACGCTGCTGGCCGGTCTCCCCACTCTGCTACCTGTACCATCCCAGAAAGTGCCTTCCCAAAGAATTCTGTGATGCCCTTGACCACTTCTCCAGTTTCTACAGCCAGAGTGAGGAGATAGAGACAGGCAACTGGAGACTGGGGTGAGATTTGGGGTGGCAAGAGAGGAAGAGGAGAGGACCTTTGGACAGGAATGTGTAGATAAAAAGAAATGTAGTCTCTAGGGACTACAAGTTCCTAGAGAAGGGTGAAAAAGTGTGGTTTAGAACTTCATTAATTCCTCTCATTATTTCTTTCAACTTTGTTTGAATTTGTTCTATTTTTCTTTTCTAATTTCAAGTTGCATGCTTAGTCTTTTCAGACTTCTTTGCAAATAAAAGTATTTAAGGCTATTTATTTCCCTCTCAATATTGCTTTAACTGCATTCTGTAAGATTTTGGGTTTTTTTTTTAGATTTTTTTTATTGAGGTATAATTAGTATTTAATGTAGTGCACAAATCTTAATTATGACTTAATTTTATATCCATATGTATTCCCATAATCATCCCCCCATATCAAGATGCAGAATACTTCCAGCACCCCCAAAGGCTTCCTCCTTCATGTCCCTTTTTTAGTCAGTATCTTCTTCCAAGAGAAACAATTATTTTTCCCTTTGTCATCATAGACTTTTGCCTGTATTTGAACATTATGTGAATGGAAACATAGAGTATGTATTCTGCTGTGTCTGATTCCTTTACTTAATGTGTGTGGGAGTGATCCAGGTTGTATCATTACTTTGTTCTTTTGTATTGCTGAGTCATATTCCGTTGTAGGATTATATTTACCCTTTTTGCTGCTGATGGACATTGGGATGTGGAATAAGTTTTTATTATGTAGTATTTTTATTATTTTTTAGTTCAGAGAATTTTCTAATTTCCATTATTATTTCTTGATTTATTAGTTTTTTAGAAATAGATTTAAAACTTGCCAAGTAAATTTTGTTTCATTTGTTTAGTTATCTTTTTGTTTTAGATTTCAACCTTCATTCCATTGTGACCAAAGAACATGGTTTCTGTGATTCTGAATCTTTTTAATTTATTGAGACTTCATTTATGGCCAAATAGATGGCCAAATTTTATGTGTTCCACATGTATATATGTTTTTCAACTGCCATATACAGTGTTCTACATATTTCACTAAATTGACTTTGTTAATTACATTATTCAAATCTTCTGTAAACATACTTATTTTGGTCTGCTTGCTCTGTTACTGAGAGAGGTGTGCTAAAATCTATCATTATGATAGTGATTTTTAAATTTCTAAATATGTAAATTTTGCTTTATATATTTTTGGCTATGTTATTACATACAACTTTAAAGTCATTTAACAGTGCCATCCAATAGAACTTTTTGCAGTGATGGAAAAGTTCTCTTCACTGTTCGATATGATAGTGGCTGTTGAGCACTTGGAAATGTGACCGATTCAACTGAAGAACCGAATATTTAATTTTATTTCCTTTAACCACATGTGGCTAGTGGCAACCACAATGGACTATGCAGGTTTAGAATCTTCATGGTTAATTAAACCTTATTATTATGAAGTGAACTTCGTTCTAGTAAAGCTCTTAAAGTCTAGTTTTATCTGGTATTAATAACACCAGCTTTCTTTAGTATTTTTCTAGTATATTTTTTTCTATACTTTTACTTTTTTTTGGATGGATCATTCTTTTAGGTCCCTTTTATTCTGGTAAAATAAGAATAATATAGGACGTGGTTCCATAGTGTAGCAGTTAGCACGTCTGCTTTACACGCAGAAGGTCCTGGGTTCACGCCCCAGTGGAGCCATGATCCATGGTCTATGGCCATGCTACCCTGAACAAGTCCGATGTCTGATCTTGGAAGCTAAGCAGTGTTGGGTCTGGTTAGTACTTGGATAGGAGACCACCTAGGAAGACCAAGTGCTGTAGGCATAAATAGGGAAAAAAGTAAAAAATAAATAAATAAATAAATAAATAAATAAATAAGTTAAAAAAAAGAATAATATAAAATTTGCCATTTTAACCACTTTAAATGTATAATTCATTTACCCTTTTACTTAAAAATGTTTTTCATTTAGAAATAATATCCAATTTACAGAAAAATTTTGAAACTATTACAAAGAACACCCATCTACTCTATCCAAGTTTACCTTTTGTTAACATTTTGCCCATTTTGCTTTTATCATTTGCTCTTTGTGTATATATGCATTTATATAAATGTGTATATATGTACATGTAAATGTGTATATATGTTTGTAACTGTGTATATATACATATATATTACATGTATACCCCCCACACACACACATACACACACACTTTTTTCCCCTGAACCATTGAGAGTAAATTGCATATATGCTGGCCCTTTTCCCCTAAGTACTTTTTCCTAAGAATAAAGATATTCTATTACATAACCACAATTCCTTTATCAATTTAAAAAAAAATTTAACATTAACATAATAGTTTAGTTTACTTTCCATATTCTACTTTTGTCGACTGACTTCATAATGTCTTCTCTCTCTTTTTTTTTTTTTTTTTCAGTGCAGGACAAGATCCAGTCTAGGATCATTCATTATGTTTTTATATTTAGTTGTCATGTTTCTAGTCTCCTTTAATCTGGAACAATTCCTCAGCTTTTCTACGCCTTTTATGACATTGACATTTTTGCAGAATTAGTCCTTTAAAATTTTCTAAATAGTTTCTCATTTTAAATTTGTATGGTATTTCCTCATGATTAGATTCAGGTTATGCATTCCTGGCCAGAATACTAAGTAAGCGACGTTATATACTTCTCAGGGTATTACATTTGGAATCACACAATTTCCATGGTTCCTCTTTTGTGATACTAATTTTGACAACCTGGTCAAGAAGTTATTTGATTACTGTATAGTTAGCATTTTTTTCCTCACTACTGTTAATAAGTAATCTGCCAAGGGAGATTCTGTAAAACCATGCCAATATACTCTCATCATAATTTTCCCCACTATCAATTTACTTTTACTTTTACCTTTGCCATACTCATATATTTTAGACATATGTCTTGTAAATATCTAGAATTTATTTTGCGTTCATCCTAACAATCTCTCTTTTTAGGTTGTTAATCTTAGCCTATTTATAATTACAATGAATGAGGATATATTTGGCTTTTATTTCTAAACCCTTATTTTGTGTATTTACCCTTCGTATATTTTAAAATTCTAGTTCACATGCACAAAAGAACATATAAAATATATGTACAGTTAAAAGAAGAATAATAAATTGAATACCTTTATAGATATGATTATACCTTGGGTTTTTGTGCTTTTTTCTTCTTCTTTTGGATTGATTTTTTTTTTTATTCCCTTTTTGTCTCTCAGTTTTGGAAGTTATGCATTCTATTTCTATAGTTGATTACCTTTATATTTTTAATCTGTATGTTTGACTTGTTAATAACATCATTTCCCATCTTCCTGAACAATAAAAGGACCATAGAAAATCTTAATTATAGCTCTAACTCCCATCTTGCTTGTTACTGTTCTGTATTTTAGAGTTATATATTTTTGGTCATTGTTATTGTTGTTTTATCAGTTGATGTTTAGATTTGCCATCATACCAACTGCTTTAGTCACCATTCCTTGTGTATCTTGATCCTTCTTTTTGAATTCAATTTTTTTCCTTGAAGTTCATCCTCTAGAAATTTCTCCATTGAGGGAGTATTGATGTATTGGTGGAAAACTTTATTAGTTTTTGTTCGAGAATGGTTTGTTTTTACCCTCATTTCAAAAATGTTTTTACTGTGATAAATTTCAGACATAGGCAAAAGTAGATGGAATAGATAAACTCCATTGTACCAACATATACCGATTCATGGCCAGTCTTGTTTTATATATATCCCTACTCATTTTCCCCAGCCCTCAAATTTAAAAGATAAGGACTCTGTTTTTAAAAGCAAGGACACAACAGTTATCAAACCTTTAGAAGTTAACAGTTCCTAATATCATCAAATATACAGTCATTCATATTTCCCTAATTATCTCGTTTTTAAAATTAGTTTTTTTGTTTATTGAGGATCCAAACAAATGCCACACATTGCATTTGATTGAGTTACATCTTTCATCTCCCTTAATCTATAGATTTCTGCCTCCCTTTTTCCCCCTTTGCAATTGTTTTTGGAGGAAACTGGATTCTTTGCCAAATAGAGTTGTTGACAGGCTAGATTTTGCTGATCATATCCACATTGTGTTTGCTAGCATGTTCCTCTGTCATCTTTATTTCTTGAAAACTAATATTTAGCTGGAGAAGCTTATTCAGATTCAGATTTGATTTCTTGGGCAAGAACACTTCCTGGGTGGTATTGTGTACTTCTATGAGGAGGCTTGTTACTTACGTCTAGCTGTCTCTCTTTATGATGTTCAGATGGATCAATGGATTTCAGGGTTGTCGGTGTGATGTACACATTATATAAAGTCTCCTATCAGCTTTTTACTAGGCAGTCATTTATTATTGCTCAGGTCTATCATTTCATTAGGGGTTACGAACTAGCGATGTTCTAGTTTTGTCGTTCCTTCATGTATTAGCTGGAGTACTTTTTCTATAAAGAGAAACTTCCTCTTATAGTTACCCTGAAGTACAGTTTCTACAGGAAAGGCTTGATTCTTTCCTCTTCCCCTTTATTTTGACCAGTTTTCAAAATAATGTGTTAGTTTTCTAGCGTCCTCCAAAGATGACCAATGAGGTCTTTAAAATAAATATGCCATTATGAACTCATGGATTTTTAAAATATTTCATGTGTTTTAATTCATTGCAGGTGTTATTCATTCATTCATTCATTCATTCATTCATTCATTCATTTATTTGATGTTCAAATTGTCCCATCTTTGGCCAGAGAGCATTTGTCATGTTGGCTTCTTTTGATACTCCAATGCTTCCTCTCTTTGACAGCATCGTTGTTTTCTAGTATGAGCAAACATCGCAGGCTCACCTTGCCCAAGATGTGACATAGGAGGAGGAAGAGACTCAGCCTAGTGGGTCTTTAAAACTGTCAGCTCCTTAAAGGCAAAACCCAGGTCTCTCTGGTATTTTTTCCATGAAGCCTGCCTGGCACAGGGCTAGTCACAGGGTGGGCTCCTAGATACCTGTAGGTTGCCAGGGAGGCAGCACAGAGGAAGCTGAGCTCTGGGAGCTTGTCAAGGCATCTCTATGTCTGTAAATTCTAGGGTCCTTCTCCCCACAGAGACTAGCAGGAGCAAACCTTAACTTAATGGCATACCCTCGCCTCAACACCTAACTCCCTATTTCCCCCACTCTTGTCTCTGTCCTTCTCCTCGACATTTTCCCAGGTCAGAACCATCCAATCCTGGACATGGGACCACATCGGCGACTGCAGTGGACATGGCTAGGCCAGGCTGAGCTGCAGTTTGGGGACCAGACCCTGCATGTGTCTACTGTGCAGATGTGGCTGCTGTTGACTTTCAATCAGACAGAGGTGCCTCAGCTCCTCAGCCTTTTGACTGTTTTCTGTTTCCCCCGTCTGCCACTGTTCCCCTAACTCCGTTTGTCCTTCCATTCTTTCTTCCCTCTTTTCTTTTCCCTTGACTATCTCCTTCTGATGGCCGCGTTTCTCCTCACCAGGAGGTGTCAGTAGAAACCTTGCTGAAGAATTCTGACCTCACCCCAGAGCTACTGCTCCAGGCTCTTCTGCCTCTCACCTCTGAGAATGGCCCTTTGACCCTGCATGAGGGTCAGGACTTTCCACATGGGGGTAGGTCAATGGGGGCTGACCTGAGACCATGCTCACAGGGGGTGGGGCTCTCAGGGTGGGGGGTGGTATAATAGGGAATGAGATTGGGGTCCCCTTTACCTCCACTCATCTGTTCCTTCTCTTTCTTGAGTATTGACTGAGAGTGCATTCCAGGTATGCTACGGCTTCGTGAACCTGGGCTCCGGCCCTGTAGGGAGGCCCTGTGGCTGATACCTCCCCAGAGGTACTTGAATGTAGAAAAGGATGAGGGCCGAACCCTGGAACAGAAGAGGAACCTCTTGAGCTGTCTTCTTGTCCGTATTCTCAAAGCCCATGGGGAAAAGGGCCTCCACATTGATCAACTGGTTTGTCTGGTAGGCTGAGAGGAGACCATGAAGTTGGGAGAGGGCAGGAGTTATGTTTAGGGTTGGGGATTGGAGCCAGGGGTCACCCTAAGGGAAGGTAAATTCTCTTAGTATGAGAACTCAAAGGGTTATGTTTCTGTCTGGGTTTTCTATTCCTGACAGGGCAGGTAGACTAAAGACAGAGACATGAATGTTTACCATGTGTCAGGCACTAAATCTAAGTTTGCATTATTAAGTCATTTAATCCACACAATTCTGTGAGATAGGTGGTGGTATTATTGTTATCATTAACATCATCATCATCCCCATTTGACAGATAAGAAAAATGAGGCATGAGAGAGTTATAACTTATCCATAGTCACACAGCTGTTAGGTAGCAGAGCTGGTCATTGAACCCAGGCAGATTGGCTCCTCTAGGTAAAAGTGGCCTGCCTGTTTTCTTTCCTCCTGTTCAGGTGCTAGAGGCCTGGAAGAAGGGTCCAAACCCCCCTGGAAGCCTGGGCCGTGCTGTTGCCGGGGGTGTGGCCTGTACCAGTACAGATGTCCTCTCTTGCATCCTGCACCTCCTGGGCCAGGGCTATGTGGAACGGCGTGATGACCGGCCCCAGATCCTGATGTATGCTACCCCAGAGCCCATGGGGCCCTGCCGGGGTCAGGCAGAGGTCCCCTTCTGTGGCAGCCAGACCACCAAGACCTCCAAGCCTAGGTAGCCACCCCCAGCCTCATCTTCCTGCTGCAAGGGCTCCAGGCCAAGAGAGAGGGATGGGGTCCCCATGGCAGATGGCACCACAGTAACTTGGAAGGGGTCATAGTGCCAAACTCAGGCTCTCTTGTGGAGAAACACTTCATTTCTTTCTTTATCTAACCCCATTTTCCCTCTCCCTGTTATTTTCCCCATTTTGATCATCCTCATTCACCTTCCTGGTACCGTCACCCCCTTCTTTTCCTTTCTAATCAAGGGCTTTGCTGTCCCCATCCTCCTAGAGCCAGCCCGTAGGCAAGGGACCCAGACATGTGAGCTCCTTTATGTATCTCTCTCATTCTAAGCAAATATGAAATATTATGCTATATGTGTTGAGTGCTAACTATGCACTCTGCTCAGTGAAATATACAAACTTTAGTTTTTGGGAAGACTGTTCTACAGAGGAATTTGCTATAGGGATCCCCTAATTAGCTGACACCGGTAAAGCTTTTTACATCAGATCCAGTTCACCAGAAGTTGTTCCAGCACTGCTTTGATGCCTGCTATTTGCATTGGGTATAAAATGAGTTATCTAGAGTCATCTTTCTCCAACTTTCACATATATAACATTACCTGGGGATCTTTTTAAAATGCAGATCTTGATTCAGTACAGCTCCCTGTGATACCTGTGCTGCTGGTCCACAGACCACACTTTGAGTAGTAAGGCTGTGAACTACTCTTCCTCACCAGATGTGCTGGTAGCTTTTTGGATGGGACCTACAATGGAACTGTCCCATCTACCGTAGGTCAGTTAGTATCCTAACTCGTCCATTAGATTTCTGTAGTGCCCCCAGTCATTGTGTCAAACAGCCCTACCCCCACACCTACAGATGCTTCTGTGGAGGGCCCTGCTCTGACAGTTGGCTTGGGTGATTATCCTCAGGCTGGTTAAGCAAGCAGACACAGGAGTATGCAAGTGGGGAGCTGGGGCCAAGGTGGGGTTCAGTTAGTATGTTGGATAAGCAGGATAGGGAGACTGACAACTGACTCTTCTTTCTCCCCAAGCCCAGATGCTTTGTCTGCCCTGGCATCTCTTCAGCTGCCTGCAGGCCGTACCATGAGCCCCCAAGAAGTGGAAGGGTTGATGGAGCAGACGGTGCGGCGGGTGCAGGAGACGCTGAACTTAGAGCCAGATGTGGCTCAGCACCTTTTGGCTCATTCCCACTGGGGCGCCGAACAGCTGCTGCAGAGCTACAGTGATAACCCCGAGCCACTGCTGCTGGCGGCTGGACTGTGTGTGCCCCAGGCTCAGGCTGCCCCCACATGCCCTGACCACTGTCCTGTCTGTGTCAGCCCCCTGGAGCCCGACGACGACTTGCCCTCTCTCTGCTGCATGCACTACTGCTGCAAGGTGAGGCCCGCCAGCTTCTCTCATGTCCTGACTTTCCACTTGAACATATTCCTTGGAAACTATTGGTTCCAGCCCCTGTGCTGCCATTTCCTAACCTGAGTAATGTTGGACAAGTCTCTTGGTCCCTCTTAAACTTTTGTCATGTGCCTTGACATTCTGAAGGGTGGTTGTTAGGATCCAGCGATATACCTCTGTGGTTCTCAAACTTTGCTGCATATTATAATTACTAGGAGCTTTTAAAGATCCCATTGCTCATACTTACCCCAGGCCAATTAAATCAGAATCTCTGGAGGTGAAACCCAGTCATTAGAAGCTTTAAAAGTTCCTCAAGTGATTCTATTGTTCAGCCAAGTTTGAGAACTACCGATACATACATGTGCGTGCACACACAGTATATACATTAAGGTGCTTTGTAAATGAGAAGTATTACTAAATTGGTGATGACTATAGTTTATGGTTTCCATTTCACCGTTCAAGTCTCTTTATCTCAGAAATCATCATTTCTTTTATATATACTCACATTTAATACAAAAATAAAAAGAGATTTTGTAAACCAGAGAATAGCACAAAAGTAGAAGAGAATTATGGGAAGGCAGGACTTGCAAAGCAGAAATATAGGAAGCTGGAGGTCCGGGAGTAAGTACTTAGTCTTCAAAGTCAGAGAGGAGGGGGCTGAGGCACAGGGAACCAGAATGTTGACTATCTGATTCCCTGCCTCACAGCTCTTAAAACTGATACCAAGCCCCCATACATCAGCTTAACAGGATGAGCACCCTTGTTGCAATGAATTCTAGCTGCCTCTCCCAACAGCGTCTCCCAGTGGTCGGTGATCTCGGACATGTGCATTGCATGCATGTGTACCAGCACTTTTTCTCCTTCTCTTTTGCTCAGCTTCAAGTTACTCTTCTCCCATAGGTGCCTATGCTCCCTTTTTTTTGTTTGTTTTTTACAGATTCTTATTTATTTCCTTGACACTTCCATTTTTTTCATTCAACTAATTTTTCATAGACTTTCTGTGTGTATAGACAGCACTAGGTGCTGAATGAGGGCGTGGGAAGGTCTAAGTAAGCAATGACCCAAGTGCTCATCATAACTAAGCAGCTAATTGTTTTGGGAACTCACTCTGGGCCATTATGCTGTTTCACATGTGTTATCTTAATTCCCATTCTACTTCCATGAGGTAGGTATTTTTACTATCCCCATTTTATAGACTACAGATAAAGGCACTGGGAGTAGGAAGTTGCCAAGGTCAGGATTGGATTTTGGCAGTCTCACTCCAGGGCCCTCCCTCCACACTTACGATAAGTGCAAGAAAAAGAATATTGTAGGGTCATGTAGGAAGTGACGGGTTAGGAGTGGGCTGAGGAGTTTTTCAGAGACTTTCAACTGGGGAGGTTGGGGAAGGCCACTCTGCGGAGGTGGATGTCTGGGAAAAGAATGTGGTGGACAGAGGAAAGAGCAAGGACAAACAGTGAAGCAGCGGGACAGCGGTAGGAGAGGAGATCTGGGCGGTGGACAGGGGCCCGATTGGGTTGGGATTGGCAGACAGTGGGTTTTACTTTGTGGGGAGCCATGGTGGGTTTTAAGCAGAGGAGTGATATGATCTGATTTACATTTTTGAAAGGATCACTTTATGTGGAGAAAAGGCTTGGACGGAACAAGAGTGGAAGCAGGGATACCAGTTCGGAGGCTGTTGTACAAAGCGGCAAGAGAAGGTGGTCGTTTGGCCTAGGGACAGCGGGGAAGAGAGGAGTGGACGGGTTGGGCTGCATTTGGAGGTGGAGCTGACAGGGCTTGGGGGAATTAGAAGTGGGGTCTTAGGACTAGGGAATCGAGGCTGATTCCTGTTTTTTTTTTTTACCTGAGCATATGGGTGGATGGGATGTGTCATCTTTTACTGAATTGGGGGAAATATTGGGGCTTGGGCTGGGGCTAAGGGTGGAGAGCAGGTTTTTGAAGGTAAACTCAGTCTTTTGTGACCATGAAGTTTGAGCTGCTTGTTGGACACCTTTGTGAGAATGGCATGTGGACAGTGGGTTTTTGAGTTCAGAATTAAGTGGAGAGGCCAGGCTGGTATCCCTCAGGGAGAGAGAAGTAGGCCCAGGCACTGAGCTTGGGGCACCCCCACCCTGTAGAGAGATGGAGGCAGGGAGCCTGAAACTGCCACTAAGAAAAACAGGCCAGTTGAACAGGCCCCAGACAGGGAGAAGCCTATGAATAAGTCACAGCTGAGTGGTATAAATGACATGCAGGAGAACTTGCAGCAGGGAAATCCTGGGGTCTGGAGCAGCTGGAAGCAGCTTCCCAGGGTGAGTCTGAGTGGCAGGCAGGATTGGCAGAGGGCCAGAGGGGGGCGCACAGGCTGGAGACCAAATTCCAGTTGGGCTGGGCAGCAGAAACAGCATGAACCAAGAGCAAGCCCAAAGCAGAGGGGCTCCTTCTGGGAGTGGAGCAGCTCCAAAATGAGACAGTCAACTGATTCTTTGTCCTCTGTGGCTGTGAGGGATCCTGTTGTACCTGTGTGCCTGCAAGTGTGCGGTCTGAATTTAGAGAAATTTCCTCTGTTTTATTTCAGAAATACAGGAATTTTACATCCGACTTCCCAATTTATTTGGCTTTGTTTCACCATAAAAAGAAGTTTGTTTTGTTTAGTACTTCCAGTAAAGTGCTTTCCATTTATCCTGGAGCTTTAATAACAGTGATACATGTTCTCTCCTGGGGGTTAAATGCACCATTTTGGAAAGCTCGGCTGGCCATCGGCAGTGTGAGGGAAGGGGTTGTTAATGGAGTATTTTAAGAGGCTTGGGATGCTGATCATGCATAAACCATGTAGATTTGATGGGGGTAGAAAGTCCATTTATCGGGACTGGCTTCTGCAGCAGTTTAGGGGTGGACAGGATAATGTCCTGGTTTAGGGTGGGGCCGCGACAAGGGCGCAAGACAAGGATTCAAGATTCAAGAGATGTGAAGGTTCCGACACCAGGGCTGGGAGACCGGTGGTGCCGTTGATCGGGATTTGGGAGATGCAGTGGGCAAGTCCGGTTCTGTAGAGAAGCGGTCGAGTCTGTAGGGGTGAGAGCCTCAAGAAAGGCATTGAAGTGAGCAAATGGAACAAGGAGGAGAGGCCACAGCTGTGTTTGCAGTTTCCAAGGCCAGCCACTCGGTGAGGAGAAGAGGACCCACCTCTCAGACCTTCTATCTCTGGCCTTCTTGTTCTCTCCAGTTCTTTCTTACATCTTGAATCTTTCTTCTCCTCCTCCTCCTCCTCTTCCTCCTCTTCTGCCTCCTCCTCCTCCTCTTCCTCCTCCTTCTCCCTTCTTTCTTCTTCTTCAATTCTCTTTACTCATTCCCTCCCAATCCATCCCAATAATAATTATAATGAGGCTGCTATCCTGGCCCACACATCCTCAAAGAAAACTGTAATTTGGGCTAATGCTGGGAAAATCCTTGGAAGCCAGGAAGATTAGTGTCACTTTTGAAATTGATCTAGAAGCAGGCTTGTCTCTGGCCTTCTGCATCGTCGGGGAAACTGCTAGATTAGTGACTAGGACACCATCTTGTGCTGCCCTCACACTGTCCCTTAGCAGCCCCTCCTTTTCACTCCCAGTCTTGCTGGAATGAATATCTGACAACGCGAATCGAACAGAACCTTGTGCTGAATTGCACCTGCCCCATTGCCGACTGCCCTGCGCAGCCCACTGGAGCCTTCATTCGTGCCATCGTCTCCTCGCCAGAGGTCATCTCTAAGGTATCCCCTCCCCTGAAAGAGGCTCCAGTGCATAGCAAGAGGGGATGGCTCCAGGGAATGGGCTGACATGCGGGGTGCTGGGGGTCCTGGAGGTGTGGCATCCTGGAGATCCAGGCCCTCACCTGGTGGAACCTGCGTCCCCATAGTACGAGAAGGCCCTCCTGCGTGGCTACGTGGAAAGCTGCTCCAACCTGACCTGGTGCACCAACCCCCAGGGCTGCGATCGCATTTTATGTCGCCAGGGCCTGGGCTGTGGGACCACCTGCTCCAAGTGTGGCTGGGCATCCTGTTTCAACTGTAGCTTCCCTGAGGTGGGTGCCCACCCCAGCCCTGATACTAAGCCAGGCTCCATACCCCTCCCTACTCAGCACCCCACCCTTCCACACACGCACAGATTCTGCCTTATCCTCATCCTCTGCCAGTAGAGTTCCTGTAGTCCTCCAAATGGATCTCCCTCCATCCCTCCCTCCCTCCCTCTCTCCCACACATACCAGCAGGGCTGCCCTCAGTAAAGGCTGGGCTGTGTACTCACCACCTCCTCCTATTCTAGGCACACTACCCTGCCAGCTGTGGCCATATGTCTCAGTGGGTCGATGATGGCGGCTACTATGATGGCATGAGTGTGGAGGCCCAGAGCAAGCACCTGGCCAAGCTCATCTCTAAGCGCTGTCCCAGCTGTCAGGCTCCCATCGAGAAGAATGAGGGATGTCTGCAGTAAGAAGGGGGTACTGTGGGCGCTGGGGGAGTCAGCAGGCACGGGAGAGGGTAGGAGGCCTGATAATAATAAAGGGGGAATGGGGCTTACCAGAAAGCTGAGCAACAAGGGCAGTTACTCAACCACCCTCTCCTGGCACCCTTCGAGTGATTCCAGGATCTTATAGCTCCTTCCCCCACTTCTAAGTCTACACTGTGTGGGGGAATTCAGAAGCAAGGGTGCATTCAGTAGGGATGGGTAAGGTTAGGAGACTAAGGACATGGAGGGGCTAGGAGCATCTTTAGTGGCACGTCCAGGCT
>NW_006494614.1:40995428-41003022 GCF_000325575.1 Pteropus alecto | reverse complement strand
GGCCCTGGCCAGAGGCAGGAGCTCTTTGACCAGCTGGCTTCCTCCATAGCATGACCTGTGCCAAATGCAACCATGGATTCTGCTGGCGCTGCCTCAAGTCCTGGAAGCCAAATCACAAAGACTATTACAACTGCTCTGCCATGGTAAGGGGCCAGGCACTGGGAGGAGGGTAGAGGCCCAAAGGCAACTAGGATGAGACAGGCCCTGGGCAAAGAGGGCTCTGTGTCCAGAGCAGCCAAACAGTTTGGGGGACAAAGGCTCAGTAGAGAGAAGACAGAAACTACCTAGGCCTATAGGTACCTGGAGGCCTGTCCTGGGAGGTCTGTGCAGAGACCTTCAGCCCCAAAGTGGGACTTCTCACAGCTAGGTGGGTTGGTCATTCTCAGGACAGCAGGACAGAGCAGAGAAGAGCAAGGACTCTTGAGTCGGAGCCTGGCTCCACTGCTTAGTGTGTGGCTTTGGGTCAGTTTACTTGTCCATACTTTAGCATCCTCATCTATAATATGTCCTACCTCACAGAGTTCTGAGGATTAAATGAAAAAATCTGCATAAAGTGTCAAAAGGCCTCTATGAATGAATGACAGCTAGTCTGGTGAGCCCCATTCTGTCCCAGCAAAACACAGTAGCCCTCTCACCATGTCCTTACAGGTAAGCAAGGCAGCTCGTCAAGAGAAGCGGTTTCAAGACTATAATGAGAGGTGTACTTTCCATCACCAAGCCCGGGTGAGCGGGGAGGCAAGAGTTGTGTTGGTGAGGTCAGAGGGCTGGGGCAGATGGCCGGGGAGGGGCCAAAGGTCCCAATTGGAGGGGTGCTGTTCTGACTGCATGAGACAGGGCTGCTTGTGCTGGCACCGATCCACCTTCCTCTGCACAGGAGTTTGCTGTGAACTTGCGGAACCGTGTATGTGCCATCCATGAGGTGCCCCCACCCAAATCCTTCACCTTCCTCAGTGATGCCTGCCGGGGACTTGAGCAGGCTCGAAAGGTTGTGGTGGGTCGGGGAGTGGGAGGAGAGGATGTGCCAAGGGGGTCTGGTGGGCTGGACGCTTTCCTCTAACCTGCCAGGATGGGGGAATGAGGAGGAATCAGGTGGGAGGTCAGGTGCCATGCCTCAGAGGGGAGAAGCCTGACTTGGGCCCCGCTAGGTGCTGGCCTACGCTTGCGTGTACAGCTTCTACAACCAGGACACAGAGCACATGGATGTGGTAGAGCAGCAGACTGAGAACCTGGAGCTGCACACCAATGCCCTGCAGATCCTCCTAGGTGAGGCCTGCCCCCCCGCCCCCCACGAACATCCCGCCTCAACAGGTAATGCAAAACAGCACCCCCACCCCAGCTCCCCACCTTCACTCTTGTCCTCTTCCTCTTTCTAATTCATAGCCTCATCACCGTTGGCCATTAGCTTTTTAAAATTCTGTTACAGAGTTATACAGTACATGCTGTAAATGCCTGAGGGCACAGATCTTAATCTGACATTTTGATTATGATCTGTCCCTACCACTAGAGTGTAAACCCATAAGAACGAGTGTCTAGACCTGGGCCTGGTAGATGTTGGTGGAACTTGGTAGATGTTCAGGAGGTGTTCGTTGAAGGAAGGAATAGAAGGGGTGAAAAAAGAGAGGGAGTCCCCATGCCCTGCCCCCTCTGCAGAGGAGACCCTACTGCGGTGCAGAGACCTGGCCTCCTCCTTGCGCCTCTTGCGGGCGGACTGCCTCAACACGGGCCTGGAGCTGCTCCGGCGGATCCAGGAAAGGCTGCTCGCTATCCTGCAGCATTCCACTCAGGTATGCCGCCCCAACCCTGAACCTCCTGTGCCCATCACAGCCCTTGCCCTGGGGCATACAGAAGGAAAGGCATTGTGAATGAATGGATGCTCAGAGACCTGGGTATGTGCCCCAGCGTCTTCCTGGATGCTGCTGGAGCCGGCCACATAACCACGTGGCATTGCCTACAAAATAAAGGAGTTAGCCCAGGTTTTGATCAGGGGTATTTAGTCAGATGCTTGCTCATCAGAATCACCTGGCGAATTTTTTAGAATCCCAGGAGTAGGGGCCAGGGAGTTAGGGTCCACTGAGGTTCTTTCCAGTTCTAATACACTGATGTTGAGTCTAAACTGCGTCCTGCCTTTAGGGAGCTTACAGACCGGTAACTTGGGCAGAAAAGACATGAATGTACACTGTAAACTCCTGAAGCACATGGCTGGTATGCCTCACTATTGCGTCCTGTCTCTGGAGACCACTTGAGGGAAGGATTAACTCACTGTGGGTCACAAGGCAGTGGTTTGTGAGGTGCTGTGGTGAGGGAGGGAGAGCAGGTGGGAGCATTCCCGCCAGGGGCATGGCACCTAGTAGGCCCTCAGACAACACTGGTTGAAGGAATGCTGGGCACAGAGACCTAGAGGCCTCAACTCTCCTACTCCACACATCCTCCTGTCTCTTTGCCAGGACTTCCGGGTTGGTCTCCAGAGTCCATCGTTAGAGGCCCGGGAGGCAAAAGGGTCCAACGTGCCCGGCAGTCAGTAAGTCAGGCAGGCCCAGCCATGGAGGGGGTGGGACACGCCAGGCTTCCTCTGGGGCTGAGTGGCACGCTCTCCCCCAAGGCCTCAGGGCTCCTCAGGGCTGGAGGTGGATGAGGAGGAAGAGGACGATGAGGATGATGTGCCCGAGTGGCAGCAGGATGAGTTTGATGAAGAGCTGGACAACGACAGCTTCTCCTATGACGAAGAGTCAGAGAACCTGGACCGAGAGACTTTCTTCTTTGGTGACGAGGAGGAGGAGGAGGAGGCCTATGACTGAGGGGCAGGGTCCAGGGAGCCCCTGGAGCCGCCCCAGAGCTGCGGGGCTGAGGGGCTGGGGTTCGCCTGAGTGCTGTCATGGTGGGGGTGGCAGTCTGCTGCGTCTGAAGCACCCTTCATTTGCTGAATAAGCTTTTCCCATGTGCTTCTCTGAATCAGGCTGGATGTCCTTCCCGGAGGCCACCTTACTTCCCACACCCAGACCCCTCATTCTTTATTGCTTCCTTTAGACCTCCAGACTCTTCTGTCATTAGAGCCCAAAGGCAGCTCATTTGACCTAAGCTGATAAAGGGAAGTGAAGGTCCACATGGTACAGGGCCAGGCGCAGCCCCAGCTCCAGCATCAGGGGAGATAGGCCATCCTCCACAACTGGCCTTCCCTTACACTGTTGAATGTTCCTGGCAGGAGCTTGAGGGCATTAGGAATCGTCCTCCTTTTGGGGAACTACAGGTTTTTAAAGGGTCTCATTACAACTCGAAGTGAAGTGGGGTGGGAAGAGGATATTACAGAGGACTTGCCCTGCCACAGCACACATACAAAGTTAGGATTATAAACATACCTTTTAATTTGGTATTGGGGCTCAGAGGCAGGAATGGTACTAGAGCAGAGTCTGGGATCAGAATTATTTAATAAAGTGGGTTTTAAGTCAAGTGGTTGGGGCAGGGGAGGAAGCCACCTGCTCAGGAGGATCAGCCTCAAAGTATCGATCCAGCATGGCCTCCACCTCTCCCTCTTCGTAGTCCCACACCTGGAACCGCGAGCCATCTGCTGCTCCCCGGATCATGGCTGAAAGCACTAGGAAGGTGGAATAAGGTGAAGATGTCTCCCTTCCACCCTCCTCCTTCTTTGCTCCCTTCCCCTGCCCTTGTTGTGGGTAGCTACTGTACTCATCAGAGACCCCCAAGAAAAAGGCTTTGGGCTGAGTCCTCAGAAAGCTGGGGAGGGAAGGAGTTGCCATCCAAGGCTTGACGTTCTCACCTCGGCCAGACTGCGGGCGGAACAGGCACAAGATTCGCTTATTGAGGGCCACGGCCCGGCCCAGCTCATAGCCTACACCCAAGGATGGCTGGGTCACTTCAGCCACAACCACTAGGAAGAAAGATGAGACTGAGGCTCAATACTGGCTTGTAAGGGAAAGATGATGGAGTGGGTGTGGTGAGGAGGGGGCTCTAGGGACTCCTAGGTGGGGAGGCCAGGCACGTTCAGGGGATCTAACACCCCAGAGGAGTTCCTAGGAAGGAGGAAGGGCCACTCACCATCTGCTTGCTGCAGCCAGACCAAGTCCTGATCATGGATGAGCCTGTCACCCCTAGCATCCTCTTCCCCTGTAGTTGAAGGAAAACTGGTCAAGGTTTAAAATACATATTCTCATCCTGGTCCTCAATACTTAGTATCTCTCCTCTGCCTGCACCACCCCCATATCCACCCTGTTCAGGGAGGGAGCTCGGAGATATACTAGATGATGTCCAAGGGCCTGCCCAACACTGAGAGTCCATGAAAAGGAGTGAGGAAATGGAGTAGCCATAAGAAAAATTCAATCCTATGCAAGCTGGCATGTGTGATTGGGACCAGATGAATGATACAGATGAACTTGAGGGAAGGATTAACTCCCTGTGGGTCATAGTGATTAGAGTTGGAGAGAAGGAGGGAGAACGTCCCAGGTTGGGGAAAAGGCACACAAGAGCAAGGACCGGCCCATACAAGGACTGGATGGAGAAAGACTAGAATAATGCCTAATAGAGTGACTCTCAAGCTTTGGTGGGTACCAGAATCACCTGAGAACGTGATAAAACTACAAAGACCCAGGTGTCTGAGCCCAGCTGATTCATGAGCCCTCTCCAGGTGATTCTCATACCCACCAAAATTTGAGAACCACTGCATGAGTTGAAGGTAGTGGGAATGAAAGTAGGAGAGGCATAGCGGGGTCAGAGGGCAAGGATCTCAGTGTTCCAGCTTGATTAAACGTTATTCATTAGGGCTGTAAGGCTCACAGCCTTACAGTCCCCATATCACTGGAGAACTTGTTAAAAAGATTCCAAGGCTTCATCTCAGACTACTGTATGAGAATATGTATTTTAAACAAGCTCCCTCAGATTATTTTACAGCACACTAAAATACAGTTCGAGAACCACCAGGCAGGGGTAGACATACTGTGAAACCAACAAATCTTAAGCTTCAGGGTCCCTTACATGCACAGGCCCTTTCCAACGCCCTAGCAATCTCATGATTTTGTCTTTTTAAAAGAGGTCTCCCAGAATTGTATTAAGTCTTACAAATCCTGGCTCTGCTCCTGGCAAGGGGAAACACTTAAATTTTTCTGAGAGTCTAAGAGTTCTAGGCACAATTTTCAAATTAGAAGAGTCAGTAAGATTCCAGATCAACTGATCAAAACCATGTTTTAGACTCAGCGTAAACAATTATCTGAAAAAGAGAGCAATCCCATTTACAATAGCATCGAAAGCAATAAAATACTGAAGAATAAATTTAATCAAAGAGATGAAAGATCTCTACACCGAAAACTGCAAGACACTGATGAAAGAAATTGAAGAAGGCACAAATAAATGCAAAGGTATCCTATGTTCATGGACTGGAAGGATTAATGTTATTAAAATGTCCATACTACCCAAAGCCATCTACAGATTAAGTGTAATCCCTATCAAGATTCCAATGGCATTTCTTATAGAAGTAGGAAAAACAATTGTAAAATTTATGTGAAACCACAAAAGATCCCAAATAGCCAAAGCAATGCTGAGAAAGAATAAGTAGGGAGACACCATAATTCCTGATTTCAAGCCGTGCTATAAAGCTACTATAATCAAAACAGTATGGCACTGGCATAAAAACAGACATAGACCAGTGGTATAGAATCAAGAGCCCAGAAATAAACCCATGCATATACAGTCAACTAATATTTGACAAGGGAGTCAAGAATACTTGACAAAAACTGTCTTTTCAATAAATGGTGCCAGGAAAACTAGATATTCACTTATAAAAGAATGAAACTAGATCTCTATTTTACACCACTCAAAAAATGGACTCAAAATGGATTAAAGACTTAAATATAGGATCAGAAATCATAAAACTCCCAAAAGAACACAGAGGAAAAACCCTGACATGGGTCTTGGTAATGTTTTTTTTGGCACAAAGCAGGAAAATAAAAAGTGGGACGACATCAAACTAAAAAGCTGCTTTCTGCACAGCAAAAGAAATGATCTAGACAAAAAGACAACCTTACAACAGGAAAATATATTTGCAAACCATGTATCTGATAAGGGGTTAATATCCAAAAATTATAAAAACTCATACTACTCAATAGCAAGAAAAATAATCCAATCAAAAATGGGTAAAGGACCTGAATAGCTGTTTTACTAAAGAAGGTATATAAGTACATGAAAAGGTGCTTAACATTACTAAACATTAGGGAAATGCAAATCAAAACCATCATAAGCAATCACTTCACGTCTGTTAGAACGGCTATCATCAAAAAGACAAGAAATAAGAAATGGTGGTGAGGATGTAGAGAAGGGGGAACCATTGTGCTCTGTTAGTAGGAATATAAATTGGTGGAGCCACTATGGAAAACAGTATGGAGGTTCTTCAAAAAGTTAAAAATAGAATTACCGTATGATCCAGCACTCCCACTTTTGATAATATAACCAAAGGAAATGAAAACACTATGTTGAAGTGATATATACATCCCTGTGTTCACAGCAGCATGATTTACAATAGCTGAGATATGGAAACAACCTAAGTGTCCATGGGCGGATGAATGGATAAAGAAGTTGTGGTACATATATATAATGGCATATTACACAGCCATGAAAAGGAAGGAAAATCCTGCCAGTTGGGAAAACATTTGAGGGACTTTGAGGGCATTATGCTAAGTGAGATAAGTCAGACAGAAAAAGACAGTATGACTTCACTTAGACATGGAATCTAAAAAACAAACAGAAAAACCCAAACTCCTAGGAAAAGAGATCAGATTTGTGGTTACTAGAGGTGGAGGATGGGGGAATGGGTGGGGAAACTGGATGAAGGTGAAAAGGTACAAACTTTTGGTCATAAGAAAAATAAGCGCTGTGGATGTAATATGATGACTACAGTTACCATGGTGTATGGTTGGTTCTTTGAAAGCTGATCCTAAGAGTGAGTTCCCATCACAAGGAAAAACAATTTTTTTCTTTTTTCTTGTATCTATATGAGATGATGAATGTTAACTAAACTTATTGCGGTAATCCTTTCACAATATATGTAGGTCAAGTCCTTATGAAGTACACCTTAAACTTTTACAGGGCTATATGTCAATTATACCTCAATAAAACTGAGAAGAAAAAAAAAGACCCAGCAGCCAAGAGCAGAACACATTAGTAAGAGCCTGATCAAAAGGCCTGGAAGAGACGGTGGTGGTGGAGAGAGCTGGGGGGTGTGGGGTCTAAGAGAACGCAGATACCTTGGTGGCAAAGCGGGAAGCAGGAGGGTTAGCTTCGTCTTAGTTTGGGGAGAAGATGCCAGCAGGTGACGTGGAAACCACAGCAGCCCCATCCACGCCCATCCTACCCTGCCCTACAAACGCCCCTGGAACGAGCAGAAGAAAGTTCTCCAAGAAGGAACCAGACCCCGGGATAATAACAGCGCGGAGACTAGGCTCACGCCGCAGCGGCACGGGGCCCGGCCCCCTTTCTTAGGCTGAGGGCAGCTTCGGTGAAGGGACGGGGACTCGACCCCTCCCGGTCAGGCCGCCCGCGCCCGGAGCCCCGCGCCCCCCGCGGTCTCACCGCGCGCGCTCAGCTCGGCGGCCGC
>NW_006494614.1:40987770-40995235 GCF_000325575.1 Pteropus alecto | reverse complement strand
CCAGGCGGGCGGGCCGGGGCGGGGCTCTGGTGCCCGAGTGCTTACACCTGTGAAATGCGGAGGAGTTGGGAGGATGGGTGAGGACACCCATGTGAACCCACTGCCCCTGGACTTCTGAACTCGAACTTGTCCCGGAGGGTCTCATGGTCCTCCCCACCTAACCCGCCTCTCTCTCTGCTGCTCCCCAGTCTTCGCCTTGCCAGTCAAAGGCAACTCCGTTTTCCCAGCTGCTCGGGCCCAGAACCTCGGAATCATTCTTGAGTCTTCTCTTTTTCTCAAACTCTACATCCAATCCATCGGCAACTCCTGTTGTTTCTTTCTAAAAGATTTTTAAATTCCGACGCCCACCCACCATCTCCATGGCAGCCATGCTCGCTCGTCCGAGCCGCCAACACCTCTCTTAACAGTCTCCTCACAGGCTCCCCACTTCAGTACTACACAGTCTGGTCTCCACTCCTCAGACAGAGTGACCTTGTGAATAAATTAATTAGGTCATGACCTTCACTACTCAAATCCTCTAATGGCTCCTTTCTCATTTAGGGTAACCAAAATCCCACAGTGGCCCACCAGGCCCACATGCTCTGGTCACTCTCTTACCTCTCTAACCTCAGCTCCATTACTCTCACTGACTTCCTTGCAGCCACACTGGCTTCCTGGCTGTTCCTCAAGCCTGCTGGCCATGTTTTTGCTTGAGAGCCTTTGCATTTGCTGTTACCTAGAACATTTTTTTTTCTTTTTTTGGTCCCAGATGGCTCCCTGGATGGCTCCCTCACCTCCTCCAAGTCTTTGTTCACATGTCACCGTCCTTGACCACCTTCTTCAATAGGGCAGCCTCCTGTCCCCAGTACTGCTTATCATCCTTCCCGGCCTTATCTTTTCTCATGTACCGTACAATTTATTATGTTTGTGTATATCTTTCTATACCTAGTAGAACGTAAGACCCCAGGAAGGCAGCAATTTTTGTCTGGTTGGTTCACTGCTATATCCCCCACTTCTAGAACTGTGCCTGGCACATAGGAAACATCAAATATTTGTTGAATGAAAGATGGATTAAATGAGAAGTTGCATTTGACAGCACTTTGCAGTCTGCTAAGCCCTATAGTAGGATAGAAGCAGGATCTTCAGGAAGACAGACAAACACACCACTTGCCACTAATAATGATTTCCCCTTCATTTTGTTATGAAAATAACACACATATAGGACAACAAAAAATTTAATAGAACAAGAGGGTATGCAGTAGGAAGTGAGACCTGAAAACACAATCTCATTCCTTAGAGGAAAGCATCATCCAAGGTTTCTTCTGAATTCTTCCTGAATGATAACTATTAAAATCCCAAAATATAGGGTGACAGAGCAGGCACAATAATAATTTTTTAAAATGCAAAGACACGAAGAGAAGGCAAAGAGACTTCAGGATATTTCTGTCCACTGATGGGCCCAACCACAGAGACACGGACCATTCCCCAGATGACTTGATGGGCAACTTCCTTCAACTTCATTATCCATGCTCACACCTTCCCTCCAGTTCTTCCCACAGGTAAGGAACACACATGCACATATACACACAGAGCATCTTGATTTTGCCTCTTTGTCTTAAACCTCCATCTCCTTTGAGTCTACACCTTTGATGTGGCTGGCCTTCCCTCTTCACCTTGGGCTGAAGGAGAAAGAGTAGAGGGGATATTTCATCTATTTCTCCAGATGGTAAACAACTCCCTGAGATTGGTTCTATATCCACTGTTGGTGAGATTTGCAGCTCAGACCTCCCAGCTCAATAGTTGAGGGAATGGGGCACCAAGTGATGCAATGGGGGAATAGGGCGGTGGGCAGTTTAGCATGATGGGGGAAATATCTCACCAGGTGACAGGAGGCCAGAATGGAATCCTAATTCAGTTACTAATTAGCTCTATGACCTCGGTCATGTCCCTTAAGCTCTCTGAGCCTCAATTTTCTTATCTGTAAAATTGGTGAGAAATGTTATCCTCTTAATCACGTGGTTTGTGAAAGCACTTTACAAAAACACAAAGTACTATACAAATGTAAGTCATCGTTTAAGTCAACAAAATTGTTTTTGTTATGGAAAAATGTCAAACTTATAAACTAACAGAGACTATCAGAAGAATACATATTGTATGATTCCATATAAAAGAAATGTCCAAAAAAAGTATATTTAGAGAGATAGAAAGCAGACCAGGAGAGGCTGGGGTGGGAGTGGACATTGACTACAGAGGGCCCAAGGAAACTTTCTGAGGGTAATGGAAATGTTCTAAAACTGGATTGTAGTGATGATTGCACAACTCTATAAATTTACAAAATATTATTAAATTGTACATTTACAACTGGTGAATTGTATTGACATGTAAATTATACAAGCTGTTTTCAGAAAGGCAAAAATAAAGTATGGAAAATAATAAATAGTAAAATGAGATTCAACAATTACCAGTTTATGGTCAATCTTGTTTCATCTATACCCATATCCAGATTCCTTGCTGTAATATTTTGATGCAAATTCAAGGTCAAATTATTTCACTTGTAAATATTTTAATATGTCTCTAAAAGATATTCTTTTTTTAAAAAGTAACTACAAAACTATTATTATAGCTAAAAAAATTTTAACAAGATTTTTTTGTCATCAAATAGTCCATCAGTGTTCAAATCTCCAATTGTTTTACAAATGTTATGTTTACAATGTATTTGTTTAAAAGCAGGAATCACATAAAGTCCATATGTGATATGTTGACATATCTTTTAAGTCTATTTTAATAAACATGTTTCCCCTGCATATCCTCTTTCCACTTTTTTTTTGTCTTACAGTTTCTTACAGTCTGGAGTTGGCTGATTATATATCCCTGTGGTCTCACTTAAAGTGTTCCTCTGTCCTGTAAATTGGAGGTGGATCTAGAGGTTTGATCAGATTCAAATTCAGTTTGGGGCAAGACTACTTCATATGTAGTGGTGTGTACTCTCATCATGGGGCACCGAAGTGTCCTACAATAGATGATTGGATAAAGAAGCTGTGGTACATATACTCAATGGAATATTACTCAAAATTGAGATATAATTGCTATATAGAACTGTGTTAGTTTTAGATGTACAACATACTGATTTTGATATTTGTATATATTGTAGAATGATTGCCACAATAAGTTTAATTAATATCCATCACCATGCAAAGTTATGCAATTTTTTTCTTGCGACGAGAACTTTTAAGATCCAATTTCTTAGCAACTTTCAAATAGACTACACGGTATTGTTAACTATAGTCACCATGCTGTATATTACATCCTCAGGACTTATTTACCTTATAACTGGAATTTTGTACCCTTGACCACCTTCACCCATTTCACCTACCCCCACTAATCTGTTCTCTGTATCTATGCATTTGTTATTCTTTGTTAAGATTCCATGCATAAGTGATATGATACAGTATTTGTCTTTCTCTGATTTATTTCACTTAGCACAATGCCTTCAAGGTCCATCCATGTTCTCAGGCTGGCAGGATTTTCTTCTTTTTATGGCTGAATAATATTCCGTGTGTGTTTGTCTGGGTGTGTCTATTCTTTATCCATTCATCCATCAATAAACGCTTAAGTTATTTTCATGTCTTGGCTATTGTAAATAATGCTTCAATAAACATGGGGGTGCACATATCTTTTAAAGATAGTGGCTTCATTTCCTTTGGATAAATGCCCAGATGTGGAATTGCTGGATCATAATGTAGCTCTATTTTAATATTTTGAGGAACCTTCATACTGTTTTTCATAGTGGCTGCACCAATTTACAATCTCACCAACGTGCACCAGGGTTCTCTTTTCTCTGAATCTTCACTGACACTTGTTATTTCTCGTGTTGGTAATAGCCATTCTAAATGATATGATATCTCATTGTGAAATGATATCTCATTGTGGTTTTAATTTGTATTTCCCTGATGATTAGTAATGTTGAGCACCTCGTCATGTAGCTGTTGGCCATTTGTATGCCTTCTTCAGAAAAAATGTCTTTTCAGATCCTACACCCATTTTCAAATATGATATTTTTCTATTGAGTTGTATGAACCCTGTATGTATTTTATTTATATTTTTCTCTTTATATATTTTAGATATGAATCCCTTATAACATATATGATTTGCAAATATATTCATTTCTTAGGTCGCCTTTTCATTTTGCTGATATATACCTTCCTTTGTTTAATGACCAAAAGAACTGGGCAGAACCTATGAAACAATGATGTTTTAACATTGGCCGTCAAGCAGCATGGGACAGTAATCCCAGAAAGACTGAAAATAAGCCATCTGGGCTCTACATTTGCCCCAGCATGTTGCCTGTGGTTTCCAGGCTGAAGGCAGGAGGAATCCAGACTGAATCTGGCTGTTTCCTTGAGCTAAGCCGGCAGACTGGGGAGTCTAGGGAGGCCAAGACTGCTAGTTTGTAGGAAAGAGCTCTGAAATCTTCAGAGGGCTCCCCATGACAGTTAGCTGAGGACCGATGAGCACACATGAGTGAGGAAACTCTCAGGTGGGGAAAAAACATCTGAAAGGAGCAGAGGAAACAATCCTCGAAGCTCACTCAATGGAAATAGTACCTGTTCCCTCCAGCTGATGTGGAAAATCTCATAATTCATGGAGCATTGGGTAAATCATACCAAAGGGATTTGTCTCAGTGGTGGGGAAAAATTAGCCTTAGATTAGAGGCTGCTCAGGTCTTATCTAACAAAGACTTCAAAAGTAAGCCTTGAAAAGATCAAACTATTTTCAAGTAAATAAATTACATCTCTGAACAGAGGTCAAGAATATTTACTGAAATCCAAAAATATCCAGGATTCAACAACAAAAAAGTCACAATATTCGGCATCCAATAAAAATTTATGATATGGAAAGGAGCAGAAATATATGACTCATAGTAAGAAGAAAAATAAAATGGATTCAGAAATTATTTAGATAATAAAATCAGTAGACAAGTACATTAAAAGAGTTATAACTATTCAATATGTTTAAGAAGTTAGAAAAAAAATTGAACATGGAAGATTTTTAAAAGACCCAGATCGAACTTCATGTAAACTACAATGAAAATTAAATTGAATGGAAATATTCCTGGATTAGACACTGCAAAAGAAAGATTAATAAGCTTAAATACATAAGCAGTAGAAACCATTCAAAATGAAACATAGCGAGAAAAAAGACAGAGAAAAAATGAACAAAGCATAAGTGAGCTGTGGGACAACTTCAACAGCCTAATAGACAGGGTAATTGTGGTCCATGAAGGAAAGTGGAGGGCAGAATAAATATTTGAGAAAATAATGGATGAAAAAATTTTCAAACTTGATGAAAACTATAAATCCACAGACACAAGAAGGTCAACAAACCCTAAGCACAAGAAAATTGAATAAAACTACAGCAAATCACATCATAATCGAATAGCTTAAAACCAGTGATGTAGAGAAAATCTTAAAAGTAGCCAGAGGAGTAAGACACATTAGATACAGAGAAACAAAGAGAAGGATAATTGCAGATTTCTCATCAGAAACAATGCAAGCTAGAAGACAGTAGAGGAACATTTTTAAAGTATTGAAAAATTTGTCAACCTTAAATTCTAACCCAATACGCAGATCAGACTGTCTTATTTCTGCTCAAAATTCTTCAGCGATTTCCTGTCTGAAGGTCCAACTGCCCTGGGCTATGATTCTGAGTCAGAGATAATCATGCAGTAGGCTTATTTAAAAGTGCTCTGAGGACCAACATCTGTAGAGAAGTAAAGAAAATAGCATCGAGCAGAGGGGAAGTTGAGTTCTGATGCATTCTCAACAGATGTTTCAGCTGATCCTATTAGGAGTTTTAAAAATGGGATGTTCCTTCAGAGCTGTCCCTGAGTTGGGGGGAGGCAGTCAGGCCTTTTTACTCACAGGTTGATCATGGATTAGCCATGGGATGCCCCAAGAAGGGCGCATGATCTTGGGTGAGGCATCTCCCTAGGCCAAGGGCAATCCCCAGAGAGTCAGCCGATAGGCCTTCGGCACCCTAGGTGGCTGGGGGAATGACTACTTAGACTCTGAAGGGACATCTGGATGGCCACACCATCCACTACACTTTCAAAACTAAGTGGAGAAAATCCAGTCTTCTTAGTGTGGCACACAAGGTCCTTCACAATTTTGCACATGCCCACCCCCAGCTTACCTCAGGCTGTCCTCACAGCCTGGAAATCTCTCCCACACTCTGTCTCCCCTGGCCCCACTTGTCAACTGGAAAACGTCTAATCTTTTAAATGACAGTCAAATACACCTCCTCTGAGAAGCCTCCTCTGATTATTCTTGCAGACTCAATGATCTTTCCTCTCAGAATAGTGGTTAGGAGCATGGACTCTGGAGCCAGAGTTTGAATCCCATCTCTGCCACTTGTTAGCTGTGTAATCTGAGGCAAATTACCCAAATCTCTGTGTCTTAGTTTCCTCATCTATAAAATGGGTATAACATTAGTAATCCTACCTCATAGGATTGTTATGAGGATTAAACGAGTTAATATGTATAAAGTTAGAACAGTGTCTGGCATGAGTAAATAGTTGCTGCTACTATTATTGTTGTTATTGAAAGTGTTCAGTATGCATTTATTGAAGGCACGAGGATGGAAGGAAGGACTTGAGAGAGACAAAGTACAAAGTATGTTTGAGGGATGTCGAGTAATCCAATCTGTCAAAAGGGTAATAATAGCCTTGGTAGGCCCATGTTGGGAAAAATTTTTAATGTCACAGTAAAGAGTGTGCATCTTATTTGGTAAGCAGTAATAAACAATGACAGAATTTGTCACAGATGAAAGAAACAAAGAAAGAGAAGGATAGGTCGAGCCAGGAGGTAAGGTGTGTATATGTGGTGGGGCGAGAGTTAAAGGTCAGGGGTAGTGTTCGAAGAATTGAGGGATGGGGACATATTGCAGGATGAGTAGAGGTGAGGGGGAATGAGTTTAGAGGAAAGTAACATGAACATAGAGTGGATGGAGTCAGGAATTCAGTCGAGGCTGATGGGGACAGGTGAGGAGTGATAGGAACATGCTGGGAGTGGAGAAGATAATGGGTGACGGAGACAGGTGAGGTTTATGGGTTCGGGTAAGGATTGATGGGGACCTGCTTGGGGATGGGGATCAAGGGAACGGCTGAGACTAGTGAGGAGATCCTAAGAGCTGAGCAGGACCATGGGGCGGGGGATGGGGGGAGTGGGGAAAGGAGAGAAGGAGGGGGAGAGAGAGAGCGTGAGTCAGTCCGAGTCCTAGGGCTGAAGGAGTGGAGAGAGGAGCAGAGTAGAACGTGATGTCAGAGAAAGGGCGGTGATGTAAGAGCTGGGGCGGTGGGGCGGTGATGTCAGGGTTGGTGCTGATGCTGGCGGCGCAGTGCATTGTGGGCAGCTCCCCACTCTGCCGCTGCCGCCGCCGTAGCCCGAGGAGGATCGGGGCCGGGCCGGGCCGGGCCGGGATGGTCCCG
>NW_006494614.1:40980979-40987578 GCF_000325575.1 Pteropus alecto | reverse complement strand
AGCGGGCTGGGCGGGGGTCGAGGAGGGGGTCTCTTTCTATGGACTCGTTGGGCCTCGGGCCTGGCTCACCTCCCAACGCAGCCTTCTTCAGCGCCCCCTCCCTGCTGTCATCTCCGCCTGAGCTGGGACGTTGGCCTACACAGCCTGGGCCGCATCTGAGGCCTGGACCGGCTCCCTGCCCCCCAGCCGACATACCCACCCTCTCCCGACTGCCCTCCAGAGGATTTGCTCCTCACTTCTCACCTCTGTCCCCTGTCCCTGTGGCTTCACTCTCCTGTCACCACTGACGAATCGTTCCGGGCTGTCTCCATAACCTCTCTCCCTTGTCCTCAGTCCCCCGATTCCTCCCACTAGCCTCTTACCAACTTCTTCACCCCTCAGCTGTGCCCAGAAACCCCTCTCCTGGTCCTGTTGCTGCTTTCTCACCTGCCGTCATGATGTCTCACCTGTCTCTATCTTACTCAAGCCCCTCTGATTCTGTCGCTCCTGGTCCCTTCCATTCCCTTCTGCCCCCTCCCACACATTTTTTCATCTGTTTTTATTACCCCTCACTGGTCTCCTTTAACTCTCCTTACCTGGGCTCCCAGATTCTCAAACACACCTGACTCACACCTTGCACAGTTACATATTAACACCTATATTCACATACCATGAGGAACTCCTAACCACTTAGATACCCTTCTCTCGCTCTCTTTCACACTCACACACATCATTGGCCCCACACTCTCAAACATGCCCACTTTCTGAAAGATGTTCCTAAAAACCTCCTCCCCAAGCCCTCTCTCACTGCAGATTCATGCCTCCACACACCCAAAGGGTCCTGAGGAGGCAGTAATGGGGCAGCCAAGTTACTGGTGTTCATGTCATCCAATCCTAGTCTGAGCTGAGTATATCCCTCTGAGGCGTAGAGTAAGAACGATGGTGGATAGGGAAAGGCAGGGAACCCTCATTTATATTCTTGCCTCCACTCTCCCTTTTACTTTCTTCTAGGCTTGCTCATCTATAAAATGAGAACAGGACCCCAAATTTTCTCATTAGCCTACAAAATCCATCATCACAGGACTGGAAAGCCCAACAGAGATGACCCTGTTCAATTCCTCAAGGCTCCCTCCCTACTGGTTCAATTGCTTCTTTTATCTTGTCCTCCACCTGTCTTCTCCACCTTTATTCCGGAACCCTTCATCCTGCCGTTGCCCTCTCTGCCCTAAGAATTCCTGTCCCATACACCACTTGGCAGAAAGAGGACAGAGGCCTATTTGATATCCTCACAGTTCTGATACTCCGAAGTTGTGTGGATTGGAGGACAGTCAGCCGAATCATTTGAAGAAAGACAAAAAGAAAGGTGTCCCTCTCCAGGAAGGTTCCTTCTCCACATGTCCCTCATGGCACATCATGACCTGTTGAAGGTTGTTTCCATGCCTTCACTATTCCTCACTGCCCCCTGTAGAGGATAGCTAGACACAAGAGCCCTGGAGAATTACCCCATCCCAAGGAAAGACAGGTTTACGGAGTTCCCACTCCATCCATAGATATCTTGGGCACTTTCCTCCTGTCTGCACCACCCACCCATCCCAACCTGAGTGACCTCCTTCCATCTGTGACTCTCCAGGGTCATTGTGAGGGCTTCTACATTTTATAAAAAATGTAGAAGGAAAGAAGAACCTGGTTCCATTCTTGTACTGGATTGGCAGAGATCTCAAAAAGTCATTTCTTCTGGCCCCCTGCCTACATACATGCATATCACGCACTAAAACGCAACATCACACATAAGCACACACAGACACAGACGTACAGACATAGACACACACACACATACAGACACACACAAGCACACAAAGACACACAGACACAGACACACAAAGACAAATAAAGACATATACACACTCACACAGAGGGATACATGCACAGATATACGTGCAGACACACCTGCGTATCCCTGGGTAACACTGGCTGGCTTTCCCAACCCTCACAGTTGGTATACTCTCCCTGATGTCCAACTCCTACCTATCCTAATGTAACAAGAGTTGTGTTACTTCTTGTTGGTTCCTGAGCAGACACAGAAAGGTGTGGTCAGAGGATCTCTCACCCCATGCCCACGCAGACCTGCTGCTCCCTGTTATTTTTCTGTTAGGCCGCTCTCACTTCCCTGTGGCCCTCGACTGCTCCCAATTCAGCCTGCCTCTCTCCCTCTGAGTGGCCATACAGCTGCTGTCTAAAATCCATGCCTTGAGTCCATTGCCTTATGTTCACCCCATCACTCTCCTCCTTGCTTTTTGAGCCCAGGGTTGTGGCAGTGGTTCCGCTCACCACTGAGAATGCTGTATACCTGTCAGCAGCTGCAGCCCCTTCTCTCGGCACCATCCTCGAGGGGCCGTTGGCTATCTCCTCGTTCTCTGATCATCACATCTCCTATGATTGGTTAGCTTATCTCTGGCACTCTGGTGTGTGTCTCCACGGGGTCGCTCCTTGGTCAGCAGTTCTCCCCTTTCAATAAGCCTTAGATATATAATTCTCTGGGCATTTTGTGGCACAGGGAAGGTGTGAGTGCTGAGGGCCAGAGATTGAGTCACTTACATTGGTCCTACTTGGCCTAGGTCTCCTCAATATAAGCATGGGACCCAGGCTGATGTGCCCCTTAGTTAGCAAGTGTCCCCCACATTAGCTAGTATACTTCTCTTTGGGAAACGCTTTCCCCACAGCCTGTTCGCACATCATTTTCCTCTCCTTTTTTTCATCTCTGTGTTGCATCTCCCGTGTGTAGTCTGTATGTCCCTTCCTGTGGAGAGTATTTGTCTTCTCCCCTGACCTCCACTGGGGTGCTTACACAGTGCTTCTCCCAGTAACTCCTGGAGCATCTGCCCAGTGGGCCCTGGAAGGATCCTTGCTTGAATGGAGCTCTTCTCCATCCTATCTGCAAAGTGGTCCTAGGTCCTAGCCCGCCCCACTTACAGCCCCTCCCCACCCCCCCAGGTAGATGGCCCCCCCAGGGCAGGCCCTGCGGACACCCCACCCTCCGGCTGGCGGATGCAGTGCCTAGCGGCTGCTCTTAAGGACGAAACCAACATGAGTGGGGGAGGGGAGCAGGCCGACATCCTGCCGGCCAACTACGTGGTCAAGGATCGCTGGAAGGTGGTGAGTGAGTGACTCGGTGAGGCAGAGGAAGGGGCGGGGGAAGGAGTGGAGAAGGGAATCTGGAGACCAATTAAAACACATGCCCCTCAGCGCCCTTACCCTAAGAGGGAGGTGCCCCTGAGCTCATTTGCATACTGCTTGCAGGTCATTTTTACCTGCACTTGTGGACAATCGCTTTCCCCCAGTGCCCTCTCCAGCCCCGCCCTCTCTCACCCCTTTCTGGGCTAGGTCACGTTAGTCGGGCCCAGCCTGAAACAACTCCTGGTTGGAAGTCGGAGCAGGAGCTGCAGAGCACGGTGGAGGGAGGAGGGAAGGGTGGCTCTTTTTCTGCCGGACGATGGAGAAGGGCAGTGAGTGAGCATGTGTCCCTTCGCTACCGCACAGTGCGGAAAAGCTTGGGTTCGGAGAAGGAGGCCCTGCAGGATGCTCCGACCGCATCCGCACTCCATCTTCTCCATCCACTCTCCTCCCCTCACTGGTTCCTGCCGCAGGTGCAACTCGCGAGACTCCTTCTCCCAGCGTGCCTTGTTCCTCCAGCCCAGGACTTCAGGCTGCTCGGCCTGCTGGGAGTTGTAGTCTGTGTCTCCTCGGGGGGGGTTTGGGTCTGGGTGGGAGGGGGACACGTGAAGACTAGGGGAAAGACAGTGTCTGGGCAGTAGGACCTACTGTAAATCAATCCCTGCCCCGCCCCATTTGTTTCTGTGGCATAAGAGCTCTCTAATGGTCTCTTATCTTTGTGGGGTCAAGATGATGTGGGGAGGATAGTGGGGTGTTAGTGTGTAAACTGTGGGTCTGCACTGGGGAGGGGAGCCTGAAGGAAGAGAGGGGGAATACGCAAGTCAGGTCCACACTAAGCCTGTGTGTGTGTGTGTGTGTGTGTGTGTGTGTGTGTGTGTGTGTGTGTTTGGTGTAGTGAGGCTCAGCTCACCAGGGTTCCAGGACTGAGAGGAGAGTGGGGCCTGAGTGCCAGTAGATCTCCATAGCAACAACCACCCTGCTAGGCAGGTCCCTTAAGAGGCCCAGGGATAGGGGCAAAGTTGGCAGCATTGACAGAGATGACTTTGGTTGGGGTCCGGGAGCGCTGGAGGGGTGGGGGAGCCAAGGGAAGGGGATGGCTTTGTCCCAGAGGGAAACTTCCTGAGAAAGAGAGTAACGGGGCAGAAATTGGGGAAAGAGGAGCCAGGGCAGTAATCAATGGAAGAAGGTATGGCAAAGTGAGGAGTCTTCCTCCAAGACCCTCATCCTTGGTGCCCTGACGTAAGAGCTTCTTGTGCTGGCAGATTAGAGGCAGGTCATTTGCACTTGAAGAGGAGAGAGAAAGATGGTGTTCACACACATACTGAGTTTGGGTTAGAACTTGTGCTTTTTGAGGGAGGAGGTGGGAGATGAATGGAAAGAGAAATAGCAAGGGGGAGTTGGGGAAAGGGGGCAAGCATGCAATCTTTACCAGTTGACCTCCCGAGCCCCAGGAAAACTAGAGAGGGTGGGGTGCCCGATGCCTCCCGTCATCCATGTCCCCTTATGGAATGGGATAGAGACTTGAGGCAGAGCTCAGGAACCAAGAACAAGCTGCCCAGAGGTGGGCTGTGGCCAGGAGAAAATGAGGGTCAGTGGCACTAGGTGGAGTATTTAAAAACAATAACATTTTATTCTTCTTGAGGCAAGGCTTGTCAGAATCAGGATAGCAAACAAGAATAATAAAAACTTAGCATTTGTTTTGAGCATTTACTGCCACCAGATGCTGTGAAAAAATGCCTTACATACATTATCTCAACAATCAGTGGAGTAGATACTGTTATCCCCGTTTCACAGGTGTGGAAACTCAGGCACAGAGATTAGCTAATTTGCCAAGTTCTTGTGACTGGTAGATAGAACCAGGTCTTTCTGACATCTGACAGCCACTGAGCTGCACTGCTTTCCAAGAATTAGCCCATCCAAGAATCAAGACCATAGAGCTGACAGTCTTTTGTGACCAACCTTTCCAATTTTCTCTATTTATGGAAGAGGAAAAGTGAAGCCTCAGAATTTAAGAAACTCACCCCAGGTCACCCAGAGCTGGGCCAAGAAACTAGGTTTCTTTTTCCTTGAGTGCTGGTCTTATTGTGTTATGTTTCTTCTCCATTTAGGGAGGTCCTTTGGCAGGGGAGGGGATCATGAAAACAATGTAGAAGGGGAGGAATAGGTTCTGGTGAAAGGAGGTTGAGAGAATATTCCTGTTACTGGGCTGTGGGCAGGGCTGCATTATGACTTTCGTAGGTCCTGGGCACGTCTCCTTCCTGGGACTCTTCCTCAATAATGAAGTACTAAAAATAGTATTTTCTGACTGCATTGGTATAAAGAGAAATAAATTAATGTTATATATTAAAACTTTCTTTTTGACCTAACAGTTAATTTTTTCTCTCTGACTTTAAAAGACGTTAAAACATTTTTATGCCTCCCAAAAAGATTATGGGCCTAGTCACTGTGCCCATTATGCCAGATATATAAGTCAGCTCAAGCTGTAGGGCCCAGGGAGGAGGGGTATTGGGTGTGTGGGTGGGTATAGACAGCCAACTTCTCACCCCAGGGAAGTTCTGTAAAGGGTGGGTGGGGGGTAAGGGGGAGACTAAGGAAAGAAAAATAGGCTCAGTGTGGAAATGAAGGTGGTAGAGAAATACCCCTGGGCATGCTGGGAAATTGGGGAGTAGGTGTTAGAAATGTCTTGGCTATCCCGAGCCCTCCTCCCTCCTTACTGTCTCCAGCAAGGGTTTTGGAGCCTAGCAGATCTGAGCTTGAATCTCAGCACTGACACTTTTAATCCCAGTGTGATCAACTGTTCCTATAATGTCCTGATTCAGAGTGTGGTTCTGCCTCAGATTGCCTGGGGTTAAATGACACCTGGCTTTGCTGCTTACCAGCCATGTGACCTGCAGCAACTTACTTAACTCTCTGTGCCTTAGTTTCCTTCTGTGTAAAATGGTGACTCCTGTGACCTTCCTCACCTGCGTTGTCATGTGCCTCTGGGGATGAACTGAGATTATGTCTGAGTCTAGAGCACAGAACCGAGATGTGGTTGTTCCCCTCCTCCTTGCCTTTCCTCCATTCTCACAGCAAACCATAAAGGAATCTAGAAGATACTAGACTCTCCCCTGAGTTTAAAGTTCCCCAGAGGAAAACATGCCATTGCTTCCCTTGAGTCTGCGTCTGTCCCCTCCTGGTTCTGAAATTCTTTTTTTATTTTATTTTTATTAAAAATTATTGGGTGACATCGATCAACAAAATCCAACAAGTTTCAAGTGTACGATTCAACAGTATGTCGTATATATATTTTGTGTTCACCCCCTAGAGTTAGATTTCCTTCCATCACCAAGTATTCGATCCCTTTTATCCCTACCTACCCCTACTTCTTTCTGAAATTCTTTTAGAAGTCTGACCTTAACTTTCATCTCAGTAGAAAGAGACTCTGGTTTTTCACTGTTTTCCTTCCT
>NW_006494614.1:40973125-40980935 GCF_000325575.1 Pteropus alecto | reverse complement strand
TCTTTCCCTGTCTCCTTCCTGGGCATAAGAGCCTTCAAATCTCATCCAGCCTTCTACTTCCCTTCTAAATCTTCCCTTCATCTTTCTCTTTCTTTCTAGAGTGATTTCAATTGTACCCTGCTGAGCACTCTCCGTCCTCAGCTCTGCCCTGCCCCCTTCTTCTCTTCATTCCTATATTTCAATCACCATTAAATGTTTACTGGGCATCCAAGTGCCGAATAAATGCTAAGGGAAGGCTTGAAGATGCAGGAGGCTCAGAGTCGGTTTACAGGCTGGCTGATCAGAGCAGCCACCATCCAATCAATAGCAAGCTCAGTTGTGGCTCGTGAGTTACAAGCCAACAGGATGCAATCGACGTCTCTGAAGACAGCAGGCAAGCCAGGAGGGGTGGGCTCCCTGAGGAAGTGAGAATTGAGCTGTACATCTTTCTTAAAAAGTCTCTACTTAGCACCTTCTCCCTAGTCCCCTCACCATTGCCGGCAGCACCCTCACTCTCCAAGAGCCCTGGGCCTCTGACTTGACATAAATTTTAATTCTTTCCATAACTTAGCTTTGCTCATTTCCCCTTGCCGATTCTTCCTCCACGACAGTTCTTCCCCCTGCCTCTTCTCACTACTTGCCTTGGGCTGCTGGAGGAGGAGGGGCCTAGAGGGTCGGATCGCTTCTGCACTGCCTCTGGGAATGGGCAGATTCTCTCCAAATCTCCATTCCCGCATGCTCCCACAGTGCCCCCTGCCCCGGAGAGGAGGCTCACCCTGGTTCTGGGCACAGGAAGTGACATGAACTTCAGCAATAGGCATGGGCAGTGAGTACCCTTTCCTGAGTCCCCTCTCCAAAATGCCCCCTCCCCCAAATACTGTCTCCGTCTAGTGATACCTTTCAGGATTCTGCTAGCCCTAGGAAAGGCCAGCTTCCCTGGGGGATCCACCCTGAAACTGGGAGGTTCTGGAAATTGGTTTTCTTTTCCGACAGAGGTTGTTCAGTCTAGGTGGGGGACGAGGGAGCATGATATTTATTGTCCTCCCAGAAAAATAAGATTGACGACGGTCCATTATCTCTTCAGAATTCTACAGGGCTTTTTTTATATGTCTATATGGAGTCACGGAGTCACCCGTCTCATATCCTTTCCCACTGCCCACTCTGATATCTGGCTCTGTGTGTGTGTGTGTGTGTGTGTGTGTGTGTGTGTGTGTGTGCGCGCGCGCGCGCCCATACACTGTTCCACCAATGGGCTGAGCTATTTGTCTCCTGCACCAGGAGAGGAGGTGGGGGCCCTGATAGGTTGGGCGAGGAAGGGAGACATGGGGTCCCCCTTCAAATATGGCCCTTCCTTTCATCAATGAAGGATACGACCCAGCAATGGGTGAAATGAGGAGCTGCTCAGCCTGATTCCTGTGTCCCTTATAATACCTCCCCCCATCTCCGTAGCTGAAAAAGATCGGGGGCGGGGGCTTTGGTGAGATCTACGAGGCCATGGACCTGCTGACCAGGGAGAACGTGGCCCTCAAGGTGGAGTCAGCCCAGCAGCCCAAGCAGGTCCTCAAGATGGAGGTGGCTGTGCTCAAAAAGCTGCAAGGTGAGGGCCCACAGCAGGTGGAATGGTGGGAAGAGGTGATGGAGCCAGGGGCTAAGGGGCAGGTGATAGGTGAAATGAGATGGGACCAGAGTCTAAGAGCAATGATGAGGCTAAGGTCAGGGGGAGGTGGTGGGTGGAGTGGTAATGGGGCCATGGCTGAGTGACCAGGAATCCAGAGTGCATCAGGAGCCCACCTTAGGGTTGGAAGGAAGAGAGGAGTAGGAATTGGGAGACCCCTATCTCTGCCCCTCAGGGAAAGACCACGTGTGCAGGTTCATTGGCTGTGGCCGAAATGAGAAGTTTAACTACGTGGTGATGCAGCTCCAGGTGAGTCCCTGTGGCCCATCCTGCCTCCACTGTCCTTCGAGAGCTTAGGCTGTGACTCTTGGAGTGAGGAGTGAGGAAGGGAGATCGTGGCCCTGGGAGAAGTGGGAAGTGGGCACAAGCGTTTGAGAGTGACGCTGGGCAGAGTGTCGCAGTAGTGGTTGTCGAGATGGCCACTGAGCTGGGTTGCCCCCCTCCCCCACCCCAGGGCCGGAACTTAGCCGACCTGCGCCGCAGCCAGCCGAGAGGCACCTTCACGCTGAGCACTACGCTGCGGCTGGGCAAGCAGATCCTGGAGTCCATTGAGGCCATCCACTCTGTGGGTTTCCTGCACCGCGACATCAAGCCGGTAAGGGCCGCCCCCTCTGGCCCCCTCCAAAGCACACCCCCATGTCCTCTCCCTCTTTGAGTTCCCTGCTTTCTTCTCTAGAATAGTGGCGAAGGTGAGGACAGCCTCTTCTACCTGTCCCCTCCTCCTGCTCTCCATCCCAAGCACCGTCTCTGCCTTCTCCTGCCTCCTAGGAGCACACGCCCCTGTCTGTCCCTTGACTACGACCATGCCCTCTCCTGTTCTCTTCCTTTCCCTCACCCCTGACCTGAATAGTCCTTGAACCTAGAAAAGTGAAGGGGTTGGAGAAGGACAGGGAGATCAAGGGAAAGGGACCAGGGCTGTTGCTTGGTAAAGAATTCCAAGCAAGATGCTAATTTTGTGGCATCTTGGATCTAAGTACTAGAAAAAACCTCCTATCTTAAGGAGCAAAAACTAAGGCGCAGAAATATTGGCTGAATGGCCCAAGGTCACACAGCAAGAACAATGTAGGTCTCCTGCTGCCTTAGTTAGACTAAGCCACACTGCCCTACTGGGGAGTCCCAGGGATTTAGAGCCAGACAGACCTCAGTTCAGCTGTCAGCTAGGTCATCAGCTGGTCTGTGATCTTGGGGAAGCCCCCTGAGTTCTTTGACCTTTAGTTTCCTCATCTCTAAAATGAGAATAATCACACCTGCTCCCCAGATGAGGTGCTGTGACTGGCTGCACAGGCTTGTTTTAGTCTTATGTGAGGGCATGTGAGCTGAGGGTCCCTCGTCAGAGCTGTTTCTTGGCATCCCTTGAGGCGGGTCAAGTGGGGTTGGAGCCCACGGCTCACAGCTGCAGTCTTCCCGCAGTCAAACTTCGCCATGGGGAGGCTGCCATCCACCTACAGGAAGTGCTACATGCTGGACTTCGGGCTTGCCCGGCAGTACACCAACACCACGGGGGACGTTCGGCCCGTGAGTATCACAGCACATGGGAATCCTGGTCTCCTCACCTGCTCCCTGATCGGGGGACCCTTCCCCAGGTTTTCCTGCAGCTGCCTGAGCAGGGCCAGCCTGTGTTCAGTGTCAGCAGCACCCAACTCCAGGTCCACACTTGACTTGTCCCCTTTCTCCCTCAGCTTGGGCTCTTGGTGGATGCCACATCCATATCTTGTGTCTGTCTGCCCATTCTGGTCAAAGATGGATGCAGGGGCAGGAGGCAGGTTTAGGAATGGGGTTGGTGTGCCAAGTTTGTTCCTGATCAGGCTGGTGTGGGGGTGGGGGTGGGGGGAAACAAGGGGAAGGCATGGCACAGGGAGGCAGTCAGAGTTAAAGCAGGCAAAGACAGTCTCGGTAAGCAGGGTTGACATGTGGCCAAGGTCAGGGGCAGTGAGTGAGGTTCCTGGTGGTGTTCTCCCCTCTGCAGCCTCGGAATGTGGCCGGGTTTCGAGGGACTGTTCGCTATGCCTCTGTCAATGCCCACAAGAACCGGGTGAGTGGCAGAGCCAGGACTGAGGGCTGTGGGGGCAGTAATGACACAGGTCAGGGAGAGCGGATGCTGCTGAGGGAGAGGGTAGGGCGGGCAGCTCTGAAGATGGGGAGAGAAGTGTGGGGCAGGGGCTAGAAGTTGTCACTCCAGAGACCCCGATTGGAAGAAGGCTCTGCCTTTGACTTCTTCTTCTGTGTTTTTGGGAATCTCCTACTCTCTGTTCCCAGCACAGATCTCTGTGGGTGAGAAAGCATACACAGAAGTTTTGACTCTGGGATTCTAGTATGCTGGTGGGTCGGTGGGGGAGCCATAGCTTCATGGAGAACCCAGCTTTGCCCATAAGGGCCTGGGTGTCAGGCCTCCCTGGCGGGTGTCTTTCAGTGAAAGGTCAGACCCCCGCTCCCAGGGAAGGAAGGACCTGAGAGCTGTAGGTCACCCTCTTCTTGCCCCTTGCTCCCAGGAGATGGGCCGCCACGATGACCTGTGGTCCCTCTTCTACATGCTGGTGGAGTTTGCAGTGGGCCAGCTGCCCTGGAGGAAGATCAAAGACAAGGTGAGCCCCATGCAACTGGGTCTGAGGAGGTGGAGGAGCACGGGGACAGCTGGGGCTCCATCTCCCTGTGCCTCTTGCCTCCAGGAGCAGGTAGGGATGATCAAGGAAAAGTATGAGCACCGGATGCTACTGAAACACATGCCCTCTGAGTTCCACCTCTTCCTGGACCACATCGCCAGCCTCGACTACTTTACCAAGCCTGATTACCAGGTGGGAGCCTGCCACCTGCCTGCATCTCTGGATACCTCTCTGTGGGCGACCATCGTCAGCCGTGCCCATCCTGCCAAGTGCCCACGCTTTGCCCTGACCATCTCCCCCTGGTCTTCCAACTGCATGAGACTGTTTTGCGCTCTTATAAATAGTAGACATAGCTAAGATTTATCAAGTGCTTACCCTATCGTCAGTGCTTTTCATTCATTAACTCATTTAAGCTTCAAAACAAGCCTTTGGTGGTAATTGCACGTTCTTTATGTTATATTCTAGCACTTAACAATTAATTAAACGAAGTGCTTTCAAGTACTTTACACCAAAACACTGCAGGAGGCCGAGTGGGATGATTGTTCTCATGTCATAGATGAGGAAACTGAGGCCGATAGCCTGATAGGAAGCAGGCTGGACTCAGGCACATCTTCTGACTCCAAATCCAGTGCTCTTTCCGAGGTGCCATCCCCACACTCCTAGGGGACTCACCGCCCCTGATGTGAGAATGGGGAAAACGTCAGCAGTGTTCTGCCCAGTGTTCTGCCACTGTGCGGAGCACACAGTGGGCGCTCAGTGACGCAGCCCTCCAGCAGAGAGAACCTGCCCCGCGTTCTGGAGAGAACACACTCAGAGTGGAATGGTCTGGGGGCTTCAGAGGGTCTACGGCTGCCTGCCACCTCCTGAGCCCAGAACCCAAGTTGCTGGCAGAGATGCCTCACTCGGGCAGTAGGACGCCATGCCCCCCAATCCTATCTCAGCCTCATGGGGTCCCCCAGACCACACAGCTGAGAGCACACCTTGTGTTGGGCCCTATGCTGGCTGCTAAAGATGTAGAGTTGGCAGGTAGGTGTGTGAACAGTTCAAGCTGATGTGCTGTGCCCAATCATGGGAGCTGCGTGGCGTGGGAATCAGGGAAGTCTTCAGAGGGGAGAGGACGAGTGGGAAAGGCACTGCAGGCAGAGGAAGCTGCCTGTGCGGACGCATGACCCCAGGTGGTGGGTTTGGGAAACTACTGGTGGTTCCTGACTGCTGCTGATTCCGCTGCTGCGATGGCGGATATGGCAGAGGAGTTTGGGGACGGTAATCAGGGGACAGATCTCAGGGGACTTATGTCTAGTCAGTGGGGCTTAAACCAAGATGATAATCTGCATGCTGATGTGCATATTATGTGCATGTTTTCATTTAAAATCAATGTGCCCTTCTCCTTCCAATGCCCCCTCCCGGCCCATCCCTGTCCTGGAAGGCCCCTCTCTTCCCCTTGCAATCCCAGCAACTGTCCCCTCCTTCTGGCTAGCCCCGGGGTCACCTCTCTGTCCTCCCCCACCCCCACCCCCTGCAGTTGATCATGTCGGTGTTTGAGAACAGCATGAAGGAGCGAGGCATCGCTGAGAATGAGGCCTTTGACTGGGAAAAGGCGGGCACTGACGCCCTCCTGTCCACGAGCACATCCACCCCGCCCCAGCAGAATACCCGGCAGACGGCAGCCATGTTTGGGTGAGTCTTGGGAGGGGTGATGGCCAGGCGGGAGGCCAGATAACCCCTGCCTGGAGCTGTCACCAAGAAGCCAGCCCTCTCTTCTTTTTCCTACCTGGACACACCTGGCCGTCTCTCCTATTCTTGGCGATCAACAGTGGGGTTCTTGAACCCCAGGAACTTCTATCACATCTGTACCCTCAATCTGTACATGGAGTGGGGTCTTCATTTGGAGCTGCTCACCTTTCTGGGGAGCAGGGAGCCCTGAGTGAAACTTCCTGAGCCCCATCATTTGTTTCTCCATGCTCACATGTGTTCATTTCGTGAATATGTCTTGAGTCCCACCGCTAGGCCCTGTGGAAGTACAGGAAAAACATGCAGCCCCTGCCTTCCAAGTGCTCTCAGTTGGTCTAAGGTATTTGCAATCCATGGGTCAGCAATTTAGAACCCTCGTGGTGGGCACAAAGACAGAGGTTGCCAGAGCGAGAAGGGGGTTCCTGCCCAACCCCTGGAACGAGCCAGGGAGAGATGTGGATGTGGGCTCCAGGGACACATTTGGGAAGAAAAGTCAACAGAACTTGTCAGCGCATTATGGTGCCCAGTTCTGTAAAGACATTGCTCAAGGTGCTGCAATCACATTGCTCAAGTGATTCTTCTCTTTAGCCCCATTCCTGGTCTGAAGGAAGCCAGCCGGGCCAGGGCCTGGAAAGCAGTGGGATCTCTTAAATAAATAGAGCTAAGTGGTATCGTGCAGTCCCTGCCAGTCACATCTTACAGTCCTCTGCTAACCTGAGGATGGTCTTTGTGAGCCAGGGGTGGTAATAGGCCTAGGGACACCTCGCCACTGCTTGGGCCTGACCTATACTCACTCTCATGGGTGGCAGTGATCTCCAGGGCCTGTGCTGGCAAGAAAGGGCACCCCTGCCAGCCTTGCCTATGACCCCCCTACTGGCTTCTTTAGGGTGGTCAATGTGACGCCAGTGCCTGGGGACCTTCTCCGGGAGAACACCGAGGACGTGCTGCAGGGCGAGCACCTGAGTGACCAGGAGAACGCACCCCCGATCCTGCCTGGGCGGCCCCCTGAGGGGCTGAACCCTAGCCCCCACCTTGTCCCCCATCCTGGGGGTCCTGAGGCTGAAGTCTGGGAGGAGACAGATGTCAACCGGAACAAACTCCGGATCAACATCGGCAAAGTAACTGCAGCCAGGGAGAAGAATGTGGGTGGCCTTCCCAGCCCGCGGGTCCCCTCCCCGTTGCTCTCGAGTGCCCTCTCCCAGGCCACATGCCTGCTGGCCCTGCTTCTGTGGCCTGGCCCCATCTCAGGATCACCAGCACCCTGTGCTCGACCTCCCTCTACCTCCTTTGCCCTGAGAAAACCACCTGACCCACAGCTGCGTTGTGGGCCCCAGCTCACAGAAACCCCCTCTCCCACAGACCCCCTGTGTGGTGGAAGAGGAGCAGAGCCGAGGTGTGGGGGTCCCTAGCTCCCCAGTGCGTGCTCCCCCAGACTCACCGACAACCCCAGTCCGTTCTCTGCGCTACCGGAGGGTCAACAGCCCTGAGTCGGAGAGGCTCTCCACTGCGGATGGGCGGGTGGAACTGCACGAGAGGAGGTGGGTCTGGGACCAGGGAATGGTCAAGGGCCCCCTGGTCCCCTGCACCTTCACGTGGCCGGTCTGGAGGAAAGGTCAGATTCCAGGCAGAGGCAGAGGGATCCTGGGAGTGTTGAGACGATTATACTTGGGCCCGGGGTCGGACTCGTTTAGAGTCGGTGACAGGGCCTGGAGAGGAGATAGGGGACGCAGAGGTCCCAGCTCATGCCACAGAGGGATATGGGTGGTGGGGGGCATAGGTGGGGTCCCTAGGCCCAGGAGAAGGTGAGGGATGAGGTGGGTGTGCT
>NW_006494614.1:40967280-40973094 GCF_000325575.1 Pteropus alecto | reverse complement strand
CTTTCCCTAGAGGTTAATTACAGATACCTCAGAGAGCTGACTAGGCTCCTTTCAGCTTGGTGGCAGGTGCCCGGGAGAAGGGTTCTAGGAGTACTCAGCTTGAGGTGGAGATAGACCAGGTTTTGGGGCTGGGGGCTTAGGGATCTGAATGTTAGGGAGGGAACCTTGTTGGTGGGAGGAAGTGTTGGAGAGTTTAGAGCTAAGGTAAGCCTTGCGTGGCCAATGGCCAACAGGGACCAGGGCTAGATCTCCATCAGGATCTGCCAGGTGGGACAACCTCAGGTGGAAGAGAGATGTCCCTGTCCTCCCTTGGCTCTTGGTGGGGCTTCACCCCACAGCAGGGCTGAGGCCTTTTCTGCACAAGGAAAGGAATCTCTTCCCCAGGCCCAGCTCTGCAGGAGGGGTCTTTTCCACGCCCACACAGTGTGGCCCTCATGCTCCACCTCAGCCATGGCTCCTCCTCTGGATTCTGCCCCCAAATGCACTCCACCTCTGGGATGGGGCACAGCGCCCTTTTGGACTGTGGAGAAGCCTGAGACAGGGGAGCCCCATGCCAGTCCTTGTGGTGACCCCAGGACAGAAGAATACGACGCTGTCCTCAGGGAGCTGAAAGCCCTCATGCACACTCTCATACTTGCACAGGCTTGGCCTGCGTTTTCATCCATGGTAACCTGGAGGATTCTGGAAATGGAGAAATGAGGGAGGGCAGTTTGGAAGAGGTATGAGTGGAGAAGAGAGGTGGGAAATGCTCTCACCAAAAATAGTCCTGAAGAGCAAATTGATTTGGCTCAGAGTTAACAGCATCCCTTGTTTCCGGGATGCTGGGGAGAGGAGAGAGCTGAGGGGAGATTTTTCTGGAAGGGAAGTTTCTGGATCTCATCTGCAGGGCAGAGAGTTTGGGTGGGCGCTGGGGCACTGGGGAGCAGAAGAAAGTATGAAGTGGATAAGATTCGGATTTTCCGCCTGCCCCCCTCTTTTCAGTCCCCTCTCCCCACCTATGCCCTGATCTCCCTGATCTCCAGCCCGTCTCTCCTTTAGGCGCCCTCTCTCTCCTTTATATCCATCAAAGCAAACCATGCTCTCAGGAAAGGAAGTGACATCAGCCATTTACACGGGAGTATAAATGTTAGACCCTGGGCGACCTCCCTCAGGGATGTTTTTATTTTAAGCCTTATTAACAAATTAAGAAAAATATTGTGTACAGTCAGTGTTGGCAGGTTTGCTGTAGGCCAGGGAGGCCATATGTTGACAAAGCCCCACAGGTGGCTTCAATCTGCACCCCTCCCTCTCACAGGCTCCATGCTGGAGGAGCATGAAAGTCAGCCCTCTGCCCACAGCCTGAGTGTGAGGATGTGCACACCCCGGAGGAACTAAGCCTTCATGGTTCTCAGTGGGGGCACCCTGGCATTTGAGAGAGGACGATTATTCTTTGTGTAGTGGTCTCCCCTCCACACACGTACAACCAGAAATACCCTCCTACTGGGGCCCATGCACCCCTCAGTCGAGAACCTCTGGAAGTAATTTGAGATTGTCAGCACAGTTTAAAATCATGAAAGAGATGTTCCAAGGCAGGCCAGTGCCCCAGACGTGAACAGTCAGATGGGACCCAGTCCCTGCCTGGCAGAACTCACAGCCTCTTGGGCAGGCAGATGTGTAAACACACATGTGCTCTGCTCTGATGAGAGGGGACACGGGGAGCATTGAGAGAGCAAAATAGCTCCCATGCAGGATGCAAAGGCTCCCTAGAGGAGGTGACATCTGAGCTGAGATGTACAGCAAAGGGTGGAAGGACAGGCTGTGTGGAGGGAACAGCATGGGCAAAGGTACAGAGCACAAAAGGTACAGAGGTGTGAGCACTTAGGCAATTTGGGGGAAAGCGTGGGAATCTGAGATGGGTCTGGCCAAGGGAAAGGGGAAACTGGGCCTTAGTCTGGCAGCCAAGGATCTTGAGTGTTAAACTGAGGAATGTGGACTTTGTCTTTGGGGTTGGCAGCCACTGGAGTTTGTTGGGAGTAGTGAAACCAGTCAGGCAGACCTGAAGGGTAATGGTAGAAGAGGCCAGAAAAACCATCTGCAAACTCGAGGGCCAAGTGGGTGTTTGCCCTGGATGCTGCAGGGAGGAGCCCCTGATGAAGTGTGAACACTGGACGGGCAAACAGAAAGTTGGCTTTAGGAAGATTGAGTTCCCCTGGGGTGGTCTGGAGGAAAGCATTCCTTGGGCATAGGAATGAGATTTTATTTCCTGCATGTTTACATTCCTGGAACACAGTGAGCGTTCAAAAAGATGTGTTGAATGAATGATATCTTTACAGGGAGTGAGGGTGGCCGGTGACAATCCAGGAGGTGACTGGGCCTGGCCCAGGGTGGGAGAGGTGCCATGGTCAGGAGGATCTAGGTGGCACAGCCCACCCTGCCACCCATGTGGGGTCCTTGGGGGTCCAGAGGGACCAGGCTCTGAGCCCCACCTGGGGTGGCTTTGCAGGTCACGAATGGATTTGCCTGGCTCACCCTCGCGCCAGGCCTGCTCCTCACAGCCAGCCCAGATGCTGTCAGTGGACACGGGCCAGGCCGATCGGCAGGCCAGTGGCCGCATGGATGTGTCAGCCTCCGTGGAGCAGGAGGCTCTGAGCAATGCCTTCCGATCAGTGCCGCTGGCCGAGGAGGAGGACTTTGACAGCAAGGAGTGGGTCATCATTGACAAGGAGACAGAGCTCAAGGACTTCCCCCCGGGAGCTGAGCCCAGCACGTCGGGCACCACAGATGAGGAGCCCGAGGAGCTGCGGCCGCTGCCTGAGGAGGGCGAGGAGCGGCGGAGGCCAGGGCCAGAGCCCATCATCCGGCCCCGGGGGCGCAGCATGCAGCCACTGGCTGAGGAGGACCCACGGCAGATGTCATCCCAGTCCCCGCCACCTCAGCTGAGCCAGGCTGATGGCCGGTCAGAGACATCCCAGCCCCCCACGCCCGGCAGCCCTTCCCACTCGCCCCTGCACTCGGGACCCCGCCCTCGACGGAGAGAGTCCGATCCCACTGGCCCACAGAGACAGGTAAGGTTGGGCTTGTATCCCACGTCCCACCCCCGGACACCCACAGTCCTGGCATTGGAGCCTGGAGTGCTCAGTGGGGGCTACCAACCAGCAATAGACTGTTGCAGGCTATGATTAAAGGTCTGAAATTATGCTTGGGGGTCAGGCAAGGCTTCCCAGAGGAAGTACCCTCCAAGTTCTGAGTTGAGTCTTGCATTCTGAGCAGTGTTAGCCTTGTGACAAAGCAGGAGGAAGGCCTCCCAGGACAAGGGGACAGAGTGTGCAAAGGCCCAGAGGTGGCTATTGGAAAGCGCTGTGCTGATTGCACATTGCAGCAGGTGAGGCTGTGAGGTAGGGCCTGGGACCCTGTCCTGGAGGGCCTTGGGGCTAAGCTAAGTGGTTGAGGCTCAATTCTGAAAACTTGGTGAGCCACCGAAGTCCTTTAAACAGGGGTGCAACATGATTATATTGGTGCTTTTGAATGATCCCTCTGGTTGCTGTGTGGAAAGTGGATTGGAGGGGCACGAAACTCTAAGTAGGAAGGCCACATGGCAAGTGCCAGCAGGACAGTGTCCTGGTGGCTTGGACCAGGGTCGGGGCTCTGGACGTAGGGCATGGTGGATGGAGCCAGGAAGTGTTAGGGAGAGTACTGAGGGGGCTGTGATGGAGTGGAGGGGGTCTCGGCTGATGCCCAGCATTCTGGGTGGATGGCAGTGCTGTCACTGAGTGGTGTGAAGGGAACATGGACTCAGATTTGGACGCAATGACCTCGTGTACCTGTGGGATGTCCTCTGAGGCCTGTGGAGAAATTTCAGGAGAAATTTCAGTCAAAAATACAGATTCAGGCATCTTGGAAACCACAGGAGTGGGTGATGTCACCCAAGAGAGCCAAGGGCGAGAGCAGAGCCAGGAGACACCTCAGGGTATGAGAGGAAAAGAAGCCCTCGAGAAAGACTGAGAAAGAGGGGCCAAAGCGTCGGGGTAGGACTTAGGGAAAGGAGTCCAGAAAACCAGTGAAGGGGTAGCCAAAGGAGGTGAGGGCAGCAGGGAGTGGCAGGGGAGCTTCCTGTGGTTGGGACAGGCTCCATGTGGGAGATGAGCCCGGAGAGTCAGGATGGACAGGCAGTGGGGAGAAATGGAGCCAGGGTGTGAGGGACCCTAGACTAGGCACAGGGGTGGGCATGCTGGGGGCCCTGGGAGGACCCAGTCAGGCTGCAGTGGCACCTTTTCTTATGGGGGGACTGAGGGACAAGGCTGGAAGGGCAAGGGTGGAGGGTGCCAGATGGTGGCTGAATCGCGAATGCTGGATTGAAGATCCACAGCATGTTTCACAGTATTTTGGTTACTTTTTTCTGGCAAGGATGCGGTGTTGGAATAGGTGGAAGGCTATTGACCTGGCCTGGCCTCTCTTTGCTGTGAAGAAGCTGACCTCTAATCCAGGAAGTAGCTCCAATTCTTACGCTGGGTGCTGAATGGGGCCCACATTCCCTCAGAGGGGCTGGGGAGAGCCAAGGAGGTAACGAAGCTAGAGGGCTCAGGGGCTGTTCCGCGTCCTGCTTTATGGTGCCACATTTGGGACACGCTCTCAGGTGGCTCTGGGAGATACCAAGGTGGAGGTCGGGGCCAGTTCTTCAGTGTACTCGGATTGGGAGGCCCGACCTGGGAGCACGAGGGTGCCCTGGAGAAGAGCAGTTCCAGGGAGGGCTGTATTCAGGCCTCATCCCTGTGTCTGGAAAAGAAGACCTCTGAGTGGAGACCCTGAGAAATGTGCATCTGGCCTTGCTCTAGACTCTGGAAAGTTGGGGACTCAACTATGGGATACCACGAGACCTACCCAGAGAGGTCCTAGCCAGCCTGAGCTGGGCTAGTATGACTGTGTTGCTGGCCTGGACATCGTTCTCCCCAGAACCAGCACTATATAAGCTGTAGAAGGAGAGAGGTCTGTTTGGGACTCCCTTACTTCCCTCTCGTTCACTCATTTTTTTCACTCATTCATTCATTCAATTATTTGTTCAATACCTAGTCATTCCACACTTACTGACCATCTGCTCTGTGCCTAGTACCTGAGGCAATTCGTTCACTCATTTTTTTCACTCATTCATTCATTCATTTGTTCAATACCTAGTCATTCCACACTTACCATCTACTCTGTGCCTAGTACCTGAGGCAACGGAGTTCATATGCACAATAGGTTGTGCATATGCCCACGAGAAGCACATAGTCTAGGAGGGGAGCCAGACTAGTGGTGTGGGATAGAGTGAAAGCCCCGAATTAAAGTCAAGAGGCCTAGGTTCTGGCCCTGGGCTCTGCCAGTCCCTTCCTGGTGACTGTATGCCAGTTGGGTCTCAGAGTGAGGGAGCTGAGCCGTCTGGGAGGTTTTTCTCATCTTCAGATTCCCACCCATGTCCTGGGAGTTTTCTTCACATTGGGGAACTCTGACGAAGGGGGCGAGGAGAGAGATTTGGGGGAGCAGGCACAGGCCTATTGTCCAGTCAGTCAGTCAGTCGGTCAGTCTTCGGCTAAGTTTCTGCTTGTGACATGGGTGGGTGCTGCCCGTCTCAGGGAGCAATGACTTGCATGTGTCTAGAGGTGGCGTTAAGTGATTGCGGGCCTTGGTTTCCCCACAGAGTACAGAAGTGAGGTTGGTTAGCATTCTACAATTGTGTGCGTGTATTTCTGTGTAAACTTAGGTCAGGAGTAGGCATCCATCCGTGTGTGGGTGTGTCCATATGTGTGCACATGCATGTGGGGACACACATCATTGCGTCTGTGTAGAGTGGGTAGTGGGTCT
>NW_006494614.1:40960821-40967270 GCF_000325575.1 Pteropus alecto | reverse complement strand
AGAAAGCTGGACCATCAAAACTGGAAGGAGAATAACAATCATAGTAATAACTCTAATGACAATAATAATAGCTGGCACTGCTCTCAGCACTTTGGTATTTGCATGTGTGTTCCCGACAACAATGCCGTGAATGGTAACCCCCAGGTAAAAGGTAAGGAAATGGAGGCTCAGAGGAGCCTAGGGTCACCAGGTAGAACCAGGATTTGAATCCTGGCAGCTGGCTCCAGGGTCATGCTCTAGGCCACTCAGTTTGAGAACTGTGTGTTTAGGAGAGGAGCAAACACAAGCCAGAGAGAGCAAATGGCTTGTGCGGGGTCAGAATGGTGTGTGTTTGTGTGTGTGCGTGCGTGGGCGTGTGTGTGTGTGTGTGTGTGTGTGTGTGTGTTTTGCATGCATGCAGGTGTGTGCACCTACTGGTTGGGCCATGTCAGCAAGAGTGCCTGTGGGCATGTCAGTGTGCATGGTGGCCTGTATGAGTGACCATGTGCGACCACATAGGGTGTGACATGTTTAGCCTAATGTAACAGGATGGAGCAGACATCTTTCTTCCTCAAGGGCAGGGGAAGAGGGGAAAATGGACTGGCATGTTTTTCCTTCTTTCTTTGGTCTAGCAGGAGTCCTGAGACTGTTTATGTGGGGGTTCTCAAACCTGGTTGCACATTGGATTCATAGTTTGTGGAATTCCCCCCACTATGTAACTACATTAAATGGCTAGGGAAGGGCGGGAAGTCTCTCCAGAAACTCTCCACCCCACCCCCACCCCCACTTTTCTGCAAGGAGTCCCTCCTAGACCTACCTTGGTCTGCTCAGTATCTGATGTGTGAATTTCCTCATAACAGCAGTCTTTAAAGGTTTGGGCACCTGCAACTGTCACTTATCCCTGTGCACAGCAGGGACGAGGATAATGTGGAACCAGGCACAGTTTAGAATCAGGCACACCAAGAGTTATTTGGTGTGCATGCCATGATCCTTTAAATTCTTTTCTTTACACACACCTCGAATTCTTCTCTAGGGAATTTAAAGTAAAAAATTGGAAGTGGCTGAGAAAATTAGGGCAGAGGGGAAAGCAGCAGATAGTGTGTGACAGTGTATGATTTGGGGGCAGGGTATTTGCCAGGTCATCTCTAGCTGATAACACAGCAGGTCAGCATTCCCCGAGCACATGGACATTTGCTGGCAGTCACTAGGACACTTCCCTGCCCTGTGCCAGGCAGTGTGCTAGGGACTGGGGGACAAAGCTGATTAAAGCTTCCCAGTCTTGCCCTTTCGTAACTAGAAGAGGTGGGGAGGGGACGCAGAGTATAAACATGGAAGTTCATGATTCAGGGCCACAGGGGAGAGAAAAGAAAACTCTTCCCTGCTTAGGAACAGGGAGCCCGCCTGGGAAGCTGGGGTGGTCTCACGGAGATGATACTTCAGCTGGCCTTCGAGGACAAGTAGGTGGCCACAGGGGGCACCTGGCCTGAAGGGGCAGGAGCATGTTGGGATTAAATTCCCCTGGCAGCTGACTAAACTGTGGCTGGGATGTCCAACTCGAGCTACCCCCGTGTGCTGTGAGAGGGGCTATGGGCAACTGTGGGTGCCTCTGTCCCTTGGTATCTTCGGTGGGCCTTAGACCCCCTCACTCTCAGTGCAAATGGGACCAGCTCATGGATCTTAGACTTGGTCAAAAAGAAATTGGAAGAGAAAATAGGGTGAGGGCAAAGACATTGTGCCCCTATCCGCAAGGGACACTGGAGCTGAGTGTCCTGGGCCCCCTCCTCCTCCAGCCCTCTAGCAGCTGGCCTAGCCAGTCCTCACTGCCCCCACCAAAAGCTATTTAAACTGGCCTCTGTCCCAGGAAGAGCTAAGGGTCGAGATGGGAAAGGCTTGGTGACATCTAAGCCACCATTTCCATCCCCACATGCCTGAGACACTCAGTCTCATTTTCCCTTTTCCCTCTGAGGATACAAGGGCAGGAGGGCACTAGTTAGGAATCTTCGTGATGACAGCGAAGCAGCCAAGCCCCTGCCACAGCTGCCTGTGGTTTGGCCTTGGAGAGGACAAGGAAAAAGCCACTTTGTAGAAATGTTTTCTATTTGACCCACCTGCCGCCAGGCCTCTACCCCTTTCCTCATTCTCAAGAGTGATTTAAAGGATAATAAAGCAGCTCACATGACACAGTATTTACTCTATGGCAGGCACTGTTCTAAGTGGTCTACATATTATAACATCTAATCCTTGAAACAACCCCGTGAGGTGGGAGCTGTTGTCACTCCATTTCACACATGAGGAAGCTGAGGCATGAAGTGGAGGAAGTAACTTGCTTGAGGTCACCCAGGTAGTAAGTGGTGGAGTTGAGATTCGAACAGGAGTAGTTGAACTCCAGAATCCTGTCCTTATGCGAGTTGTCACTGAAACCCTGATGTCCCCACCCCCATGATGGAGGCAGGGGTGTCAAAGCAGAGGGTGTGCAAAGAAGTGTTTTCTTGACCTCATGAAAACATGGAGTCTAGCTGGGGAGATAGACAGGACACAGCTGCCAACACATGGCAGTAACAGTTGCAGGGCGGCCTCCTTCAAAGGGAAGATTCCTCAGCCCAGAAGGAATTCTGAGCTAGGTGGGGCTAAGCCAGGAAAGCTTCCTGGAGGAGGTGAGTACCAAGGTCTCTGCAAGGAGACCCTGGTGTGAGAAGTGACAGAGAAGAGGAGGGGATGGGCGTTGCAGGCCAGAGCTGAGGTTCTGAGGCAGGACCCAGTGGTCTGCACCCCCTTCACCCTGCCCAACCTTGCTCACCCTCCGGGGACGCTGGCGCCGCAGGGACTGTGCGCGGTGGGTGGTCCCCGAGACGGAGCTGTCGAGTCTGTGCCTGACACCTCTTTTCCCTCCACTCTCTTGGTCTCTTTCAGTTGGAGGAGGACAGACTCTCGGGGCACTCCCTCCCGCGGTACAGCCCCCTGCGACGACTGGCGTCCTCCGTATTCTCCTCCTCCACGCTGGAGACCGAGCATTACCCTCACCCTGGCGGCGGCGGCTCCTCGGGCTCCTCCGGTTCCCTCATTCAGCGCAGCCGCTCGGCGGAGAGCAGCCCCGTGCGGGCGCCCCACCGGCGCCATGCGCCCCTCGCCACCGGCAACCACAGACTCGTGCCCTCGGTGCTCCGCATCTCGCGGTCCCAGCTGCAGCAGGTGTGGGCCCGCTTCACCCACAAGACCTAGGCTGGGCACCCCCCCCTCCTGGAGGGGGCAGGTGGGGGGGGTGGGGAGCAGGCAGAGACCATGGTTCCTTCCCAGGACGCAATAATCAGACACTCACATACCCTATCCCACCCCATCATGCAATACAGCCCCCATAACATTGGCCCAAGGTACTGTAATACCTCCCACCCCCATTGTCTCCCTTTGCTCAGTGCCAGGCAAATGGTGCCGGGAGGGGTGGTGCTGTTGGTGCAGGAGTTTGTCCTGGATAGGACAGGGCACTTGGCTGGGGCCACCAGTGGATCCAGAGTCCAGTGGAAATTAAGGTGTCAGGGAGATGAGGCATGCTGGGTCAGAATCAGCCTAGCATGAGGTTTATTCTGTTTAATCTGTTTAATCTCTTGGCATGGCTAGGTCTGGTCCACCCTTGAAGGGGTTGGCAGAAGACTGGGCCCAACTCGGAGGGGTATTAGTGCCTGTCTGTCTTTGTGGGGCGAGGTGTGTGGCCCTGTGTATGAGATGGGGGCCTGGCCAGCCAAATTTGAAGTTTGGTGGGGAGTGCCTCTGTACTCAGTGATATGGGGGAAGCAGCCCTGTGACCCAGTGAGCTATTCACATGCCACTGTCACAAAGGACAAGGTCTCTGCCTCCCACATCTCACCCTAGGAGGCCTGGAGCTCAGTCCACTTGTAGGCTCCCGCTCCCCCAAGCCATTTGGGCTATCGGTCACTAGAGGGATTGGTTGCCTGGCCCAGCTCCTTGAGGGCCGAGGATGGATGAATAGGGTCCTGGGATCTGCCCTCAGAGGGAACTGGAGCCTTGGGGTAAGGGGACCCTGTCTAGAAGTAGTGACAGAGAGGGTGGTTAAAGATGGGCAGGACCTGTGAGCTCAAGACAAACCCCAGACAGCAGCAAGCCCACCACTGACCCTCTCAGAGGGCGACTGCTTCCCTCTGAGTGCCCAGCCAAGCCACCTGGCCCCCAGGGGTCATGGTGAAAACAGCCCGGGGAAGGCAGGTCAGATGGGGTTCTGAAGACGGGTGGGGTGTCAGGATGCCAGATTGCTTATGCCCTTTCTGTCACTGCAGGGACCCTCGAGGTTCCCTTTCTTCATTCTTGCCCATGTCAGCCAGCACCTCTGTTCCCCTAGATAATGAGGTAGTAATGAAGAGGGCACCAGGAAGGACAATTCCTATACGGGGAGGAAAGGAAGGGAGGAGGCCTGAAGGTTTGCAGGTTCATTGCAGTGAGACTGTGTCCTTGCCTGTGCCTGTGTGCATGCATGTGTACTTGTGAGCATGAGTGTGCTTATATGTGAGCATTGTGCAGGTGGCTGGGCTGCCACGGATGGTTGCTTAGGCTGTGTACTGCACAATTCCAGGGAGACCCTAATATGAATGGCACCTAATGAAGTTGCACAGTGCTGCAGCCCTTTGTGTGTGGGTGTGTATGAATGTGCACATGTGCGAGTTAGGGAGTCAGAAAGATATTTGTGTAGTCCTTGATAGTTTCCTACGTACCCGTTCTCATCTCGGGCTTCTCTCTATCCCCTTCTCCTCGTGACCTCTGCTTCCCTCTCAACTCAACTCTCTTCAATTCCCCAGCTATCTCTGGTTGGAGCAGAGGCCTCAGGTCCCCTGCCCCAGCCTGGGGATGTCATAAGTGGGTGGGCAGTGCCCTTCAGTCGAACTGTCTTCACGGATAGCCAGCACTGTATTGTGGCTCATCCACATGAGCTATGCACACACCCACCTCACTCTTTTCTACAACCACCCCCCGCCATCAGATATTGGGGCCAAAAACACCTTCCCCATCTAGGACTGAAACTCATGCCCCACCCCACCCCCATCTTGGCTGGTCACTTTTGGACCTTCCCAAGTCCAAGCCTCTGTTGCCCTCCAGGCTGTTTTGGGTGGCTCTGCATCCTGCTGTGGCAGAAGGTAGAGGAAGAGTCAGGGTAGACCCTTCAAGAAGGGACAGAAAACACAAAGCACAAAATTGAGGGTGTGGGATGAACACTAGCCCCACCCCCACCTTCCAGCACTGTTCCCCACCCTCCCACCTGGCCGCTGGCTCTCTTCCCATTCTCCCCGCTAGTGGCAGGGGGTGAAGTAAGGAGGAGTCTGTTCACCAGCTGCTCCAAAAGTCAGCAGCAGTGGGGGAAAGGCCTCTGCTGTCTTGGGTTAGATGAAACCAAGCACTCTGTTATCCGGCATTCCCTTCCAGAGGGTTCTGCTCCTTGACCCTGAGCACAGCTCCCACTCAGTGACCAGAACCCTGAGGTACTCTAAGATCCCAAAGTGCCTTGTGATTTATCAAAGACGATGGCACTACTTTCAGCCTTGTTTTAGCATTGAATATATATTACTGTTTCCAGAGCCTTTGGAGGTGGGGAATTCATTCTGAAGGTGGCTGAATTTTCACACACGTGCACAGACACACAGACATACACATAGATACATGTACCACACACACACACACACACACACACACACACACACACACGCACGCATACACCCAATACTGATACCTGTGGGGGAGAGTGTGTCCTTTAAAGTAAGGTCATGATTCAAAACATTTTGTCCTTTGGGAGACATCCTATTGCATGCCCTCCGTGGTGGGAGAGAGTGTCCTGTAAGCCATAAAGCTCTGAGCTAACAGGAGGTGATCTTGATAACACTATTATCTTTTGAGGGTGGCTTTGACTTTTGGAAACAGCTAAGGCCATTTGAAGCCACCTGTGTTGGATCAAGTTCATGTGAAGCTTGGCAGAGTTCTGCCTGGTTTGGAGTTTGGTGTAGAGATAAGGAACGCTTATCTCTAGGTCCCAGGACAAATAGGAAGGTTGTGAGCCTGCAATGTTGTCAGGCTTTTTTTTTTTCTGAAGGATTTCCCAAAGAAGAGAAATGATACCTTGCTTTGGGAAAGCACAGGGCCTCCCCAAGGTCAGCTTTGAGAAGAGGTAGCACTCTGTTGTTTTTATACTTTATAGTCACACCCAATGTACAGGGGTGACTTCCAATTATTTATTCATTTTATTTAACAGTCACTGGCATCTGACACTTATGTGCCAGGCAATAATCTAAGCACTTTAGAAAATTAAGTCATTTAATTCTCATAATAGCTTATGAAGTATATCCCAGTATTATCTGCATTTAATAGATTAATCAGAATATATAATTTACAAAACCATACGAAAAAAAAACAAAACAAAACAACTCTGTCAATGCCGAATAACTGAGATCTTGTTTGATAGGAGTTTTAAAGTGTTT
>NW_006494614.1:40935463-40960791 GCF_000325575.1 Pteropus alecto | reverse complement strand
TTAGCCCCTCCTTGCCCCATCTAGGAAGAAGGGAGTTGTCTGTGATTCAGACTCCTTCCTTCTCCATTCCTTCCCCATGGGATGGTGTCCAGGTGGGGGTCACTGCAGAATACCAGAGTTGGTTGAAATGGCAGAGCCTGTCTCTCCAGATACCCCAACCTTTCAATCCCACACCACCCCAAGCATCCCATGGCAGCTCTGGAGATTAGGTGGCCAAGTAAGGATTTCAGTGAGAAAGCAGATCCTCATAACCCTGCCCTTGGTGATGTTGGCGGGGTCCTCAGGGTCAGGCTCATAGATGGGCAGGTACTGGTGTTGGTGAGTACTGACCATGGGAATTTGAGCTCAATGTCAGAAACTCACTCATCAACAGGAGCCAAGCAATGTCAGGGAGTGGGCAGATTCGGGGACTGTGGTAAACAGGGGACTCCTCCCCGCTGCCACACCATCCTCTGCTCAGCCAATTGTTGCCACTATTTTCCAATTTTCATGTAAAATCTCCCAATTTTTAATTATTGGCATCTAATTTTAAAAACAACTTAAAACATTGTGTGAACCAAGCAAAACCTGTTTATAGACAGAGACTCTGAGCTCAGTTTGCCACCTCAGTGAGCCTGACAACTGCCTACCCTCCTTGGGTTCAAGGCTGCAGCTCTCAAAAGGGGACAGTGTTCTTCCTCAAACCAGGTGGGCTTCTTAGAGGAGGCGGCTGACAGCTGGTGAGGATGTGTAGCGTGTACTGTGCATATGTGTTGCTATGTATGCTTGAATGTGTGTATGGGCCAGTGGACTTGTTTGTGGTGAATGGGGTCCTCCTTGTAGGACCAGTATTCTCTGGGATAGGACCCCGGGTCAGTGAAAAATGCTCTATTAAATTCTCCGTAATGAATAGACACCCCCACACACTCAAGGCAGCTTGGGTCATAGCAATAACCTCTCAACACTCATCCTAACCACTAACTAGTATCCTGAACCTAGCAATCTCCCCTTTGCATTTCCAGTTTGGGGGGAAATGATGGCATCTCTGAGCCATGCTAGCAGACCCCATCAATCCCAGGAAAAGCCAGGGGTCTTCTCTGTGGAGGATCCCAGGACCCTCCTGGACTTTCTCTCCTCTGCCCTGCCTAGGTCCCTTTTTCTGGGGAGGGGTGGTGCTGTCTGCCCAGGCAGTGTGTGTGTGTGTTGGGGGGAAGCCTGGGCCACTGGACTTCGTTGTCTGTATTGAGTGGCCGGGGGAGAGGAACCATACTTAGGGAGGGTGTGGGTGCCCTTGGTTGTGGGAACCTGGAGAATGCTGTATCCCCTGCTGTCCTTGGGTTGATTTGAGGATGGAAGCATAGACCCCTAAAGAGGGCCTGAACACCACCCCGCCCTACCACAAACTCCGCTGAGATCCCAACCCAAAGGCAGTAACCAGCCCACCAAATGGGCAGACCTTGGTAACAAGGAGTGCAGCAAATCACTCTCCTTAAATTGGAATGCATGTCCCCAGAGTTCACATTACTTTCATTAGAGACAGAGGTGCCCCGGGGCATGAATGGTAGGTCAGCCTCTGAAAATGTTAAAGCATCCTTCTCCCTAAGGGAGCGGCTCCCAGCCTGAGGACCACATCCCTCAAATATCCCCAATGGTTTTCGTACCACCAGGTGGGCTTCTCAGCTCAGGGAGCCCTTGAGCCTGAATGACCCCTCCCCCAAGAGTTGAGACATAGTGGGGGAATAGGGGCAATGAAACCCAAAGGAGTATGGGAACTTTCTTAGACCTTTCTCTCCTGCCACTTGGTTCCAATGTCTGCCCCGCCTGTATTCTTCCATCTACCTGCACAGGCTGGGGGGTGTGGAGCTCGGGTGGGATTCACTTTGCCACACTAACCGGCGCGCACGCACACGCGCGCGCGCACACACACACACACACACACACACACACACACACCGTAGTTGTGCGAGCACTCACCCACTCTCCGGACAGCAAACTAGCAGCCCCTGGCCTGGGAGAGAACAAGGACCGCGTTTCCGGGCATCTCTCGCAGGTTTCTAAGTGTAACAGGATCACCACTTTCTACTCTGTCCCAGTCCCCGGGACCCGCCCCACACCCCTGCCCCCGCCGCCGCGCACCACGAATGTATGTACCGTCTTTTCAACTAGCTGCTAGGCAGCGTGACTAGGGGACCTCCCGGCCTCCGAGCGCCCCAAGTCCGAGCCCCACCCCACCCATCTTCAGAGCTTCCCCTCTGGGCTCCCTGCCTACGTGCACGACCCCAGGGGACTTCAGCCCCTGTCCCCCGGCTCCCATCCGCCGAGCTGCCTGCTGCTAAATACTCCACTTGGGTTAACACCCCTCGCGCCCCGCCGTCGCGCTCAGTCCGTGTTTGTTTTCCCGTGTGCTGGCTCACGGCCGCTGGGTCTCTGGCACCGGGTCGGGGCATGCCCCCCAGTGCTTCCAGGGCGAGGGTGAAGACGAGAGGCTGGGAGGGGGAGCTGGCCTATTCTTTAGGCTCTTAGAGCCCCCGTCGCCCCACCCCTAATTCCTTTTACCTCACCGCCCACAGGGCTGCCCCCCACCCCTCCCCAAATAATTGGCCTTGCAATTGGATGCCAAAGAGCCCAGAATTGAGGGGGGAGCCAAGCTTTGAGCCTAGGTTTCTCAGAGCCACCCAACACCCCCTTTTTGCCCACGCCCCAGCGTCCGTGTCTTCTGCCCCAACTCACTCTATCACTGAGGGCCTTGGGGGGCCCCCAAACATGCCCTCACTTCCAGCTCTTCTCCCTCCCTGCCCCCCGAAAATAAAACTCAGGGACCAACATCTGCTTCCTTTGCACTTGCTCCGTCGATCCCCCTCCCCCCCACTTGGAGGGGCTTTCGTGGGGGTGGAGGCGGGGTCCGGGGCCCTTCTGGCTGACCGTATTAAGCGAGGAGAGGGCTGGCTCCTGCCCCCTGAGAGGTGGAACTGGTGGGATGGGGGAAGCTCAGCCCCGGGGCCCAGCTGAGCGAGCCCCTTTTCTCCAAGGATCCAAGGATCCCCCTCCCAGCGTCGGAGACGCTCCCTAATGGTGGAGAGGGGAGCGAGGGATGGGAAGGAGGTTGGCGAGAGGACCCTCCCAGAGGTCCCGAATCCCAGCCGGTTTATTCCTGAACCTTCCCCTCCCATCATAAATCCCCTTCCCCTGTTTTGTACTGCAATAATACTGTATTATAAGCTTGCACTATTCCCCAACCCCAGCCAGCGTAGGCATGCACGAAAAACTCAAAACCACACACACACGAAGATGGGACGCTTTTTTTTTTCCTCCTCTCTCTCTCTCTCTCTCTCTCTCTCCGGGGTGCGTCCTCAGTGTACGTAGTGGCGTCGGGGGCCCCGGGCCCGGGTAGAAAAGCATGCTCTGAGCCCTCGCCCCTCGACTGCGAGTACTGTACAAATCCAACACTTGAAACCGACACGCACACGCGCGGCGCCGCCACGGGGGTGGGACACGGACACGCACCCACGCGCACACGGTCGCGCACGGGCGGGGGTGGGGGCGCCCCGCCGTCACGCGTCGCTGTGCGAGGGATCTTGTGCCTTTTTAAGTCCCTGTATGTTAATGCAGACAATCCGGAGAGCTTGTGTACTACCAAATCCTGATTAAAGACGCCTTCCAGGACCCTGCGCCTTGCCTGCTTTCTTTCACCCTCCTCTTTCCTAACCCGCCACTCCAGGAAGACCCCAACTCTGGGGTTATCCGGTTGGGCAGAGGGCAGGGGTTAGTTTTTTGCTTACTCAGGGATGGGGTAGGGCAAATTCCAGATCAGTGATCCAGCCCCATCCATACCTCAACAGGCAGCTGGGACTCTGGCTGATGGGGAGGGAGAAGGGGCCCAGGAGGTTTCTGCCTGGTTGGACTTGAGTAACTCCCTCCCTGATGGCTGTCTCCTTACATCCGGAGGAGGGGCTTGGGGGTGGACTCTGGTCTCGGCCTGACCACAGTTTGCCGGCTAGCCAACATGCCCAAGGCAGGGGAAGTAGGGAGCGGGCCCACTGATAGTTTTCTCTATGGATCTGACAATGGAGGTCAAGGGTGAGGTGGGGGTGGTGCCAGAATGCCAAAAAGTCCTGTGAAGCTGCCACAGGAGTCTTCTCTTGCTCATCTCCTCTGATGGGGGATCTGAGGTAGCCCTGGCCTAGAGAGAGGGTCTGAAAAAGTGGAGATACATGGATAGCATATGGGTTGAGGGAGGACTATGTCAATGAGAGGATAGGACATGGAGAAGAGGATTGCAGATTTCTGAGACTGTGGAGAGAGGGTCAAAGGGGGTTGGGGCTCTCCCTCCCTCCTTCTCTCTGATGCCCACTCCACCCATGCAGGCCTGCTGCCACAGTGCCAAAAGTGGAAGACACCGTTCCCCTTGGGGCCTAAAACAAGTACGGGGGCAGGAGAAGGGCAAGTTACAGCTGCATTTCTTCTCCCCCGCCCCGAGAATGCCCCCACTCTGTCAGCTCCTTGCCTTGGCCAGACAGGGATGGGTTGGGGACAAATAGATCTGGAGATCAAGTGTGCGAGGATTTGTATAGATCTAAGGTAGGCAGCCACCTTCCTAGGTCCATCCAGATGACTATCATGTGCCTGTGCACCTGGGTGGGTAGTATTCCTGTGTGTGGGTTAGAGGAGCATAGGAAGGGCTCTTGGCTTGGCAGATGTGGTTTGAGAGTGGAGACCAAGACAGATAAACAGGTAAAGAATCCGGGAAAGGTAGTGGTTGGTGGAGGAAGCTACACTCTTGACTTCTCATCTCCAATTTTCAGGTTGGGCAATTATGGCAAAGGGGAGAGGGTGTTCCTCCTGGGGAAGTGGGGGGATGGGAGGTGTGTACTTGGTGGCTGCTGAGGGAGGAGGAGGAGGAGCATTGCTGTGAGAGGCACAAAGCCCTCCTCACCCTCACCCAGCAGGGACAGGGTGGGCATCAGGGCTCACCCTCCTGCTTTTATCACTCAGCAGCCTCTCTTCTTCGACCTTGGGAGCTGCGTGCTGATGTGCAGTGTCTGGGCTTGGCCAGGGTCCAGGCCGGAGAGTTGCTCTGTGCACCCTGTGTGGGGATGGGAGTATGTGGAGTAACCCATCCGTGTCAGTGTCAGAGAAGTCAAGGCTGCAGAGATCCCAGTTTTGTTGGTGGTAGGGAAAAAAGTCAGAGTCTGGTCTATCCACCTCCCTTCACTTTTCCTGATGTTTTAGAAAATATGGGCTCAGGCTGGGGTCAGAAGCTAGTGAGGCCACGGCCCTGTGGTCTGGGCTCACTGGGGGAGAGCTGAGGCTTTCATTCTCTCTGTCTCAGCTCCAATGGCCTGCCTCCCCTTCTACTATGATTCCTCCTATGACATCTGCCTTTTGCCAAATTCCAGCAGAATCACTAGGGAACTTTAAACAGATCAATTTCTGGGTCTTGTCTCTGACCTACAGAATCTGGGGGGTAGGACTCTGTATTTTTAAGAAGCACCCCCATTTAACACTGTGTAAAACCAAGCTGGAGAACCACAATAAGCAAATTGGAGTCATAAAAGCTCACTGCCCCGGGAAGGAAGCAGGAAGGTATGAGATTCTCCAGACCAGGACTTCTCTTGCTGACCCCTGGCACTGTTGCTTCCCTCTGAGCTGCAATTGGGGGGTGGGGTGGGTCATTGCTCTCCCCCTCCCATGGTGTCATCAACCCTCTAAGGCCAAGCACACAGGCTTTCTCGTGATTGCTGGTTGAGTGAATGAGCACTGGACTACATGGGAGAATGGATGAACACTCTTTGGGCTCAGTCATCCAGGAGAGGCTGGGAGAGAAGGAGGGAGGACTTCCTACTCTCTGAGGAGGCAGGAACTTGAGCCCAGGCCTGGTCCTCCCCGACATGGAGCCACATGCAGGGGAGTGGAGGGACTTTGAAACAGAAAACCCAGCATGTCCAGGCCTAGGTAGGCTTGGCGGTGATCTTCAGGGCAAAGCTGTCTCTGCTGTGAGGTTCACAGCCCTTCCTGCTAAAGGGCAGAGGGTCCCAGGTTTCCCTGTAATAGAAGGGAAGGGCTGTGAGATGGAAAGGGAGAGCGTTTGAGTTATAATCGTCTAATGTGGGCACTGTGAGAGGTGGCTCCGTCCTATGGCTGGGGCTTTTCCAGAGAGATCCAGGGCTTGACTAGTGGAAAAGGTAGTTCTACCAGGGATGACCAAAGTGTCAGAAATGAGACAGGGAAAATAAGCAGAAGTTCTGTTGAGAAAAGGTGCCTGGTGGGGTTGAAGGATATCCCTACTAGGTAGGATGTGTCTGGTGCTAGGTGGGTGAGTTCTGAGCTGGACAGGAGGGAGACATAGTCAGAGCTCTGTATCTGTCTGCCTGTCCCTGGCTCTCAGTGCCAGCACCTGCCCGATTGTTCCCACAAACCCAGGAGCTCACAGCAACCCCCTCCACCTCTGCCTAGTTATCTTCTCTAGCCTTGACATTGGTAATGAAACATAGCAAAGGGCCCCAGCACAAGGCCTGGCATAGAATCAGCGCTTAATGTTTGCTAGATGAACTAATGAATAACTGAAGAACTAGAATGGTGCATAGGAAGAAAAACATTTCTGGGGACTTCCAGCCTGGATATTTTAGAGGACAAAGCTCTAAAGAATTTTCCTGTCTGGCTCAAACAGGGTGTACCAGGGTCCTGTCCAGGGTCTGATGCTGCCTGTCTTGCATCGCTCCCCTTCCCACACTCCCCCAAGTCCTCACCTGATGGTCTGCTTATGAGGAAGATTATGGCAGTTGGGGATGGAATAAGTCACGGACAGCCTTAGGCAGATTCTCAGCTTTAGGGATCCCCGCCTTCCTTCTCCAACATTTTTTGGGCTGACTATTTGCACAGAGACTCAGCTAGTAGACCCCCTCTTTCCTCCACCATCTTATCCCTCACAGGGGTGGCATGCAGGCATTTTGGGGATTGGGGAAGGAGGCAATGATCTCCAAACCAGAATGAGCAGGGCAAGGGGTAGGAGGTGGGAGTGGGAGAGAGCTACCATTTATTGAGCAACTGTTATGTGCCAGTCACATTGCTTATATGACCTCATTTATGATCACAACATGCAGGGGAGTGGAGGGACTTTGAAACAGAAAACCCAGTATGTCCAGGCCTAGGTAGGCTTGGCAGTGATCTTCAGGGCAAAGCTGTCTCTGCTGTGAGGTTCACAGCCCTTCCTGCTAAAGGGCAGAGGGTCCCAGGTTTCCCTGTAATAGAAGGGAAGGGCTGTGAGATAGAAAGGGAGAGGGTTTGAGCTATAATCGTTTAATGTGGGCACTGTGAGAGGTGGCTCCATCGTGGAGTATGCATTATTCCCCTTCCATTTTCTAATATAGAGATTGCACACTTTGTGAAAGTAAAGACCACGTCTGTCTTGTTCAACACTTGATCCACAGATTCAGGACTTCTTGAATGAATGAATGAATGAATGAAAAACTTTCAACGGGCTTAGTGTTTATGAGAAACATGTGTAATAGAGGGTGGAAGTGGGAAAACAAGTAGAAAGGAAAGTGATGAAGCCTGCTTGATGGGTGCACAGGAAGGCTTTTTGGAAGAGGATCTGTTTGAATTGAGTCCTGGAAGAAGAACAGGAATTTTTCATGTGAAGAGAGGAGGTGAAAAGGACCTCTGGGCAGAGGAAACTGCCTAGGGAAAGACTCAGAAGTGTGAGAAGCATGATGCATTTGGGGAACCGCTAGTTGCATCTGAATGCCTGGCGTGTAGGGCAGGGGATCAGAAGGTGCTGCTAGAAGTGAGATTGGAGCAGAAACTAGGAGCCAGATCATGGGGCAGAGGGGGACGGGTTGCTTGTATGCCAAACTGAGGATTGGAACTATCACCTGAGGACTGCGGGGGTCACTGTAGGTTTCCATAGGTGTGAAAAAGAGAGAGATGGGATTAGATTTAATTTTTAGGAGGATCACTCAGGCATCTATGAGATGGATGGATAGGCAGTGAGGGATAGAGAAAACAGGCAAGACAGGGCTGTGCCTGTGGCATTGGGGCAACAGACGCAGGTATCTAAGAGGAATACTTGGCAGGACTCCTTGATAGCACCTGAAGGTGTTGGAGATGTCAGGATATCTCTGGGCTTCTGGTCTGGATGGGTCGTGTTTAGAAAGACCATGTATTCAAAAAGGCTAACAAAGTGCTGGATACTGTTAGCACCATCCCACCTGGAGCAGAGCTGTGTTAGCCTGGATGGGGCCCGGTGCATTGTGGGATCTGGGGATGTGTGTGGATTGACAGGGTGAAGCTGGAGAAGATGTAGCAGCTGAGGTCCTGATAAGGTGGTCAGGCCTTTCTAGTCTGGAAGGAAGGAGAGATGTGGCAGGAGAAAACCAAGAACGTACATACCATCATATTCCCAGGGACTCTGTACAAAGCTTCAAAGGGGAAAACCTAATTGAGCGAAAATAAATTGCCCTTCACAGCCTGGTTGTGAATTCCTAGAGGAAGTGTGGACTCAAAACACACTTGTAGAGGTCTGGAAAATTTCTGGCTGACGGGCCAGGAAGGGGCAGGAGGGAAGGATCCTGGAGCTCCAGTGGCCCAGCCTGAACTTCAGGGCATGGGGGACAGCCTGAACTTTGCCTCGTTCCAGACATGTTCTGGTGGCCTTGGGTGGCCGGCTCTCTGGCTGCAGAGGAACTGTGCCCTATGAGGAGGCAGTGAGGCTGCCCATCTCTGGACCTCATGTGTAAAAGGGAGGGTTGATCTACATGGCGGCTATGATGCCTTGCAGTGGGCATTTTTTTTTTATTGATTGAATTAGAGTGGCTCAGGGTTTGGAGATGCACATGACAAGGAGAGGAGTCAGGGAAATGGGAGACTGGGAGACAGAATAGCCACCAGGATCAGGGACAGGGACCTCAAGAGACCTGGAACATGTACACAATCATTCATCGGAGATTTATTGAGTATTTACTAGGTGCCAGGGACCATTCTGGGCCCTAGGAAGAGCAATGAACAAAACAGAGTCAGTGCCCACCCTCATGGGAGACGCACCTGGGCATGTGGACCTCCTAGCTTATGAGTGCAATGCATGTCTTCTTGAGCCCAGGAGGGTGGGTGACTTCAGCGGGTCCCTGTGTGTGCCCCTTGCAGGTATTCTCCGTGGCACCCCCGTTTGAGGTAAATGGGCTCCCACGAGCTGTGCCTCTGAGCCTGCCCTACCAGGACTTCAAGAAAGACCTCTCCGATTACCGGGAACGGTCTCGGCTGCTCAACAGGGTCCGGAGGGTGGGCTTCTCCCACATGCTGCTCACCACCCCCCAGGTCTCACTGGCACCTGTCCAGCCTCAAGCTACCGAGGAGGATGAGGAGGAGGAGGAGGAGGAGGAGGAGGAAGAGGAGGAGGAAGTGGAGGAGGAGGAGGAGGAGGAGGAAGGGGAGGAGGAGGAGGAGGAGGAAGAGGAGGAAGAGGAGGAAGAAGAAGAATGCGAGGAGGATGAGGAGGAGGCAGTGGCTCTGGGGGAGGTGCTGGGTCCCCAAAGTGGCTCCAGCAGTGAGGGGAGTGAGAGGAGCACTGACCGGAGCCAAGAGGGTGCCCCATCCACACTGCTGGCTGATGATCAGAAGGAGTCCAGGGGCCGGGCCTCCATGGCTGACGGGGACCTGGAGCCGGAGGAGGGCTCCAAAACGTTGGTGCTCGTCTCCCCTGGTGACATGAAGAAGTCGCCCGTCACTGCCGACCTGGCCCCTGACCCTGACCTGGGCACTCTGGCTGCTCTCACTCCTCAGCAAGAGCGGCCCCAGCCCATGGGCAGCCAGCTGGACGTGTCCGAGCCAGGCACCCTGTCCTCCATCCTCAAGTCTGAGTCCAAGCCCCCTGGGCCTGGGACAGGGCCAGGAGCAGGGGCAGTGACCACAGGGGCAGGGGGAGTGGCAGTCACCTCCTCACCCTTCACCAAAGTCGAGAGGACCTTTGTGCACATTGCTGAGAAAACACACCTCAACGTCATGTCTTCTGGTGGACAATCCTCGAGGCTTGAGGAGCTTGGCACTGGGGGCGAGCTGGGCCTGGACATGCCCTCTGATGGGAGGGCTGCAGAGGAGGGGACCTCTGTGCCCCTGGAGAACGGCATTGCCCAGTCAGGGCTGGAGAGCTGTGTCCTGTCCAGCCCCCTTGGGGGCACCCCCTTGGAGGTGGCCAAAGACTCACTGCCCAATGGCCTAGCCCTTGCCGATGGGCCAGCCTCAGTGTCCCCGCTGGAATCGGGCCCCGAAAAACTGGCCACCATCTCCCCTAGCCACCGTGCCATGCCAGGCCCTCGCCCCAGGAGCCGTATCCCTGTCCTGCTGTCGGAGGAGGACACAGGCTCTGAGCCCTCAGGTTCACTGTCGGCCAAAGAGCGGTGGGGCAAGAGAGCGAGACCACAGCAGGATCTGGCACGGCTGGTGATGGAGAAGAGGCAGGGCCGCCTGCTATTGCGGTTGGCCTCTGGGGCATCGTCCTCCTCCAGTGAGGAGCAGCGTCGCGCCTCTGAGACGCTCTCAGGCACGGGCTCTGAGGAGGACACACCCGCCTCTGAGCCTTCGGTGCCCAGGAAGACTGGAAGGGCAGCTGGCACCCGGAGCCGGATTCCCCGCCCCATCAGCATCCGCATGCCCATGCCTGCCCCTGCCCAGCAGCTCCCTGGCAGACCCCATGGTGTGACCCCAGCATCTGACACAGCCAACACCAGCAGGTAAGAAACCACTGCCAGACCCAGGGTGGGCAGAGGGTGACCACAGAAGGCCTCTACCAGCAGGGACTTCCCCAGAGCCAAGATCAGGGGCTATTGAAGAGTCAGGAAGGACCCTCAACTACACCTTCTGACCGCTACCTCTGACTCAGGTCCCAGCCCTGTTCCTGGGCTCAAGGGAGTGGCTACAGTGAACATATCTGGAGGGGTGCCAGGGAGGCCAGGTTTGGGAAAGGTTGATGGCCAGTGGAGCCCACACACACAGCCTCTAGTGTGCCATTAGGCATTTGAAGTCAAAGGACAAAGCCCAGAATAGTTGGAAGAAAACATTATAATAAACATGGGTATGTTATATAGAGTAGAAAGTAAAATCCACGAGAATTTGAAAGATGAACTAGAGACATCAAAGAAAGCTTGCAGCAAGCTTTTCCCATATAAGCCTGGGAGTGTGTGGCCCCTAGAGGTTCTACGCTGGAGGATGGAGCAGCAGGCCTCAGTTTATCCATCTGTGCCCTGGTCTCCTCAGTCGCAAACAGATCTGAGGAGGCAGGACTCTAGGGCTCGGTGCCCAGGGAGATTCTGAAAATGTCTCTTTTATGTTTCTTTGCCCTCTCTTCTCTTGCCTTCCGTCCCCTGCTCCTCCCACAGGCTCCAGCTGCAGAAGCCCTCAGGGTCGGTCATTGCTGCTGACCTCCGCCCCAAACAGACCCCTGGCCGTGGCCCCGGCCCAGGGCGAGCCCAAGCCAGCACGAGATCTCCAGCTCTGCACAGTCCGGGCCTCCCTGCTTCTGCCGCGCGCAATCCCAGCGCGTCCCCCCGGAGCCAGTCCCTGTCCCGCAAAGAGAGCCCTTCTCCTTCGCACCAGGCCCGGTCCGGGGGCCCCTCACCCCGGGGCGCCCCGCAGGTCCGGGCCCAGCCTGACAGCACCCCCACCCCGGGGGGGCCCAAGAAAGGACCCAGAGGGAAACTCCAGACTCAGCGCGCAGCAACCAAAGGCCGGGCGGGTGTCGCGGAGGGCCGGGCCGGGGCCAGATAATGATGCGCGCGGCTCTCCGCGGCCCCCCACCGTCACCCTGGCCCCCCACCCGCAGCCGGCCACACTGGAACAGCTCCCAGCACAGCCTTACGCGCTTGACGCGCGCCACCCGCGGCCCCAGCTTCCCTCCTGCATTTGTGACGGCGTGCGCCAGCACCCGCCGCGCCCGCCCACCAGCCGGGCCGACCCGACCGGTGGTGGATGCTGCGCTGCGGGGGGGAACGACCGCCTCCCCTCACCCCCCTCCCCCGCCCAGTCACATCCTACCCCCTGCCACCTCTCATATGGAGCAGGGTCAACCTCCACCCCGGCAGGCTCAGTCACTCTTCACCGAGGACGCAAGTGATGGGAGCGTCCCGCTCATCCACCAGGCCTCTGCTGCTCTTCATGTCCCCTCCTCCCCGCTAGGGCGGAGCGTTTTCCTCCGTCTTACCCTCTTCCAGCCAAAGCCCCCCATCTTTTCGGAAAGGCAACCTCAAATTCTGGAAGTGGAGGCTCCAGCCTCTCCTTGGGGGCCAACTCCACAGTCTCCTCTTCTCACTGGCCAGACTGGGAGTGGGGAGGCAGGATCTAGGGGGCTACTGGTCTACTCAGGTGTGAGGGGGTAGGTCTGACCTGCCCCAAAGTCAGCTCCAGACTGGACAGACACTCCTGTGGGAGGCAGTGGGCAGATGATTGCGGGGTGGGGGGGGGATTCCTTGTACCTCTAAGGTGCAGGGACATCCCTCCCCCTAAATTTGGGGGGGAGTCTCAGTGGAAACCATGTAGTGTGTGTGGGCTGCCTTTGTGGGCAAGTGTTACCCAGTGGAAAGTTGGAGGGGGGTGCTTTAAAAAAAGTTTTCACCTGTCCCTTGGCCCCCTGATCAGAGCTCAGGACCCCTCACCATCAGGAATTCCTTACTGCCATCTAACCTCCATCCTGCCTATTGCGGTTTCAACCAACTCCCTTCTCTCCTGGGTTCAGGGGAGGTAGAGAATAGCTGGTTATCATGTTCTCTCCCTGGTCTTTTGGAGATTCAGGGACGTAGTTCTGGCCAGGTCACCCTTCCTGTCCTCCTGGCTGTGGGGAGTGGGCTGGATCAGATCATCATCTCCCCCATTGGGCAGAGAGAACAGAGACAGGCAGACAGACAGACAGCTGGCCCCTGGACTCCAGGCAGAAAGGCCCTTCTAACTTCCAGACTGTATGCTTATATGATGGGTCTAGCCCAAGGCCTCCACTCCCCCAGCTCACCCTTTAGTTTGTCCCCTCTTGCCCTAACCCCAATCCATTCAGCTAAGCCATCCCTGCAGAGGTCGAGGACCATGCTGCTCCATGAATGGATATGGGCCTCATTCTGGGTCAGGCTCCTTCATAGCTCATCCCAGCTCCATGAACCTCAACCGCCTACGTCTAGGCCAAGCAGTACACTGGTGGCAGAAGGGACGGCCAACCCTGCCTATCTGCAACAGGTCCCCTGCAGGCCTCCTCCATCCTCAGCACCCACAGCCTCTGTCCCCTGGCCTGGTCCTTCTGTTCTTCCCTGGGTTACAGAGAGCAAGGCAAGGCAACCACGGGAAGAGGAAGAAAGGCCCCAACATGTACCAGTGGTGTGGCAGCATCCAGCCACCATCGCTTAGAAGGATGCCCATGAGGGGATTGGCCCCAGGAGCACCCTGATGGTGCCAGTTGAAGCCCCTCATGGAGAGTCAGCAGGCTTGGGCAGCTGCTTCCATGCTAAGGTAGTGGCTTCTCTGCAGACCAACCTAGGGGAGGACTCCAGGGCGGACAGCCTTCAAAGTCCACCCCATGCTGACACAGAAGCTCCCAGAACACTCAGGAAACCTCTCCAGACAGAGCTCTCTTTGTCAACCCGAGACCCTTCCAAGGCCTCTACTGCCCTCTGGGTCCAGCAGAGGGGGTGGAGGAGGGGCCACTCCTTCCCACCTAGAGCTTCTCCGAATGACAATCAGCTCCTTCCAGGTGGGGACCAGGGCACGACCACTGGTGCCCAGGTCCTGGGCCTTCTCCTTGCCACCAACCGAACTGTGAATGTAGGGCCCCCAGCCTCACCCCTGCCCCAGGACCAACAACACCCTGGTTTGGTGTTGGGAGGAAAAGGGGGTGGCCTGAGAGAGCCCAGGCCCATCCTACTGCAGCTTCATCCAGCACCAGAGCTGGGCAGAAACGCAAAACCCTGTCCGCCCTTGGGAAACCAGACCTCCCTAGGGCTCCCAGCTGACCTCAGGCCTCTGCATCATTGAATGTCACCGAGGTTGGGGAAGGAGGGACAGGGGCAAGTATGGGAGGGGGCTAGGGGACTGACTCTGCTCCTCTCTCCAGAAGGATCCAGGGCTAAGGAAACCACACCTTCCAGTGCTCCTACCCCTCGATGCAGCCTCTTCCCCCTTGAGCACTCATCCTCTCCATCAAGCCCTTTGGGTCCTGAGCCCCTTCTCTATAAAAGAGTGTCACACCACTACCACCATTACACCCCTCCAGCACTTTCCCATATCCACAGCCTAGGTCACTGGCTCAGATGCGGGGCTGCTCACCCCAGAACACGCCTTCACTCCCCAGCTGCACTGTGCACCAAGAGGATGCAGGAGAGGGGCTGTGCCCCAGACACATGGACACCCCTCTACCCAGCTCCTCAGAGGGGCCTGGCTTGCTCAGTCTTCTCAGCTCTGGGGACCAGCCCTGGTGGGCAGGGGCAGGAGGCAGGGAATCGCCCTCCCCCTCCCCCAGGAAGCCACTGAAGAATGTTTACATGCCAAACAGAATGTAATACCCTCCCCCACCCTGTCCCAGTCACTGCATGGCCTCTGCCCACCCTGCACCCGTCTACCCCCACCCCAACACCCTGGAAGCCGCTGTCATGATTAGATCGGGTCTCAGAAGGGAAGTAGCCATCACACCATTAAAAAGCCTGTGGATCTTTCTTTCTGTTGGCCTGGACTCTTCTTCCTTTGAGGGAGAGGGCAGAGCCCAGGCCCTGGGGCTCAGGGTAGGCTGGAGAGAAGAGCTCAGGTTGGAGGGCAAGTGGAGAGGGACTATCACGGAGGCAGATTGTTTTTACAAAGGAGAAGGATGCAGGTAATTTGCTCCGGCCACACCAGTCGAAGAGGGCTGCTCTGCTGTCTCTGATGGCAAAGCTTGTACTCTCTCAGCTCCCTTGGCTGCCTTTCCCAAGGGCCAGAGACTCTAAGTCGAGCTTCGTGAAGAGAGGGTGGGAAGAAGAATTTTCATTGCCCAGAAGTAACAGACAAAAGTTAAAGTGTTTGGAAAACCACAAAGTACATGGCTCACAGGCAAGGAAGAACAATGGTCATCTTTCTAGCAAAATTTATAAAATCACAAACTAACATAGTCTGTGACCCAGCAGCTCTACTTCTAGAAATGTGTCCTATGTATATACTTGTAAACTTGCAAAATCGTGTGTCTAAAATTATTCATTGCAGCATTCTTTGTATAGTTCCACAAAGCCTCATCTGCAATTCTGAAGCCCCAAAATTTCTGAAAACTGGGAGTTTTTCCATTAGATTGGCACAAATTCATTTGGTATCAAAACCTGACAAGACCATTTATAGTCTTTATTAATTCCACTTATCATTCATGTTTACAGTGGAAAAATTAATGTTTGATTATGGGGTGCTGCCTTAGGTCCTATTATGGTGTCTCATAATGTACGTACTATGCACTGAATTGCCTTTCTAAATATATGTGTGTGTGTGTGTAATCTGAATTCTAAGAGAAATCTTATCCCAATGGTTTGAATAAGACGATGGATCTGTAAAAGCAAAAGTTCATACCTAATCTAAATGTCTGTCAGTTGGGGCTGATTAATAGAGCATGGCCACCTATATAGGATCCCACATATAATGGGGATCCTATCGTGAGATACTGTGAAGCTCTACAGTGAAGGAGGTGGATCTTTGTAGACACTTATGGACCAGTCTCCAAGACTAAGACTAAGTCACAGAACGATGTGTATAATGTACACCTATTTAGATGTGTTAGAGGTCTCTCATTGCTTGGGTGAGGAGAGCTGGGGAAAGGGAGGCTCTAGTGTAGTATACTGGCTGTACCTTTTGCATTTTGGACCCTAGGTTCACTAGGTGTGAATCTTTCATCCGGGCAATACATAAAAATTTCTGTCCCAGGGCAGGCTCCTGGCCCTGCCCGGGCTCAGAGGTGAAAGAGTCCAGGCTCTAAAGTCCTGCTCTCCCTCCGAGAAAATCATTCAGATGCAGCTCTGACGTCCCAGAACCCGTGTAACCTATCTCCTGGTGCCCTCTGTGGCCTCCTGGGACCCCTTTTTCTCTGACATGGATGCCAGGGGGCGCTAGGGCTTAATTCACCGGATTTCAGTGGGGCCTCCGCATGCTTTCATCTTCTTCCTTGTTTAAAAATGTCAAAAGCAGGTCATATTTCCAGTAAAAAAGCAAATACTAAAAGCATTCAAAATAAAACAGGAAAGCCCCCCATCCAAGGATCTGACGATCTAGAGGTAATCTCTATGTATGGCTTGGTGCGTACCATTTCAGACCTTCTTCCTTATGTTCACAATAATAGAGCTAGTGCTCTCTCTCTCTCTCTCTCACATAATACATATACATATATATATATATAAACTCGCAAAATCGTGTGTCTATATATATGTATATGTATATATATATATTTAAGTTTATTGGGGTAACATTGATTAATACAATTATATAATTTATATATCTTATAGAGGAGCATATTATATCATTCTGAAAGATGATGTTTATGCTCAACAATATATGTTAAAATACAAATCTTTCTCATTTTTAGTATATTCATAGAGTTGTACAACCATAACCACAATCAATTGTAGAACATTTCCATCACCCCCAAAAGAAACTCCATACCCATGAGCAGTCACTCCAATTTCCTCCCCAACCCCTCTATATAGATTTTCCGATTTTGGAAATTTCATATAATTGGAATCATACAATATGTGGCTCTTTGTGATTGTCTTCTTTCACTTAGCATATTTTCAAGGTTGTGTAGCATTTATCAGTACTTCATTCTTTTTTATGGCTGAATAATATTCTGCTGTATAGATAGACCACATTTTGTTTATCCATTCATCATGGACTTTGATTTTTTCTATCTTTTGGCTATTATGAATAATGCAGCTATGAACATTCATTTACAAGTGTTCGCGTGGATATACATTTTCATTTATCTTGGGTATATGCCTTTGAAATATCCAAAGTAGAATTGTTGGATCATATGGGAACTCTATATTTAATATTTGGAGGAATTTCTAAACTTTTCCACAGTGATTACATATGTTACATTCTCACCAGTAATATATGAGGTGCCTTACCTTCTTTTTAATTGGCTACATAGTAGTCCATGGCATGAATGTTCCATAATCTATTTAACCAGTTACACATTAATGTTTCATTAGATTTTCCCCAACTTTTCACTATTTCAAATAGTGCCAAAGTTAACATCCTGGCTCCAATCTTTGCTTACTGCTGCAAATCTAATTCTAGGGGAAATCCCCAGAATAATCAAATAGGTGAAAAATGCTATCTTGTTCTATTTTTAATTTATTTTATTAATACTATTGAGAATGAATGAATGAACACCATTGGTAATTCATCCATTATTTAGCATTCCTTCAATCATTCATTCATTCATTCAACTAATTCTTTAGACTATTGCTGAGTCTCATACTTACCAGTGGCTGTCAGACATGGAGCACTCTCTGAGAATTGAGACAACACACAGTGAGCTCTAAAGGGGGTGGTTGTAAATTAACTTTCAGTTTACATGTGCTATTTGTGCTGATACATGAGGCTTAGGCAGGCACTCCCAGACCAGAGAGGGAGCTTCAAGGAAGGCCTTCAGATGGATATGACTCTCAGACTGAATTTTGAAGGACAAACAAGTGTTGGCCAGATACAGAGGAGAAGGCATTCTTGCAGAGGGAGCAGCATGGGCAAGGTATGGCAGTGTGAGAACTGCATGTGGTTCAGTGAGGAGGTCACAGATATGAATTGAGGAATGGAGAGAGGGGTGAAGCGGGGCAGGACCAGGTCTAAGGCAGGGTAGGCTATGCCAAGGAGGATGGGAGGGTTGCAGAGAACCCCTGCCCTCCTCCTCCCCCAGGAGATTGAGACCTGTCAGGCACACTCATTTCCTGAGGCTCCACAGGTGAGGACCTGCTCAGCCCCTGGCTGACCTCTTCCGCACTCCCCAAGAAAGATATTTCTCTTTTCTGTTCTATGGCCGAGAGAGCTCTGAGGACAGGGGCACAGAGAAATAAATGATTGAGCAAGGTTAGTCAAGGGCTAGATAGGGGCCACAAGACCAGGGACATTGGAGCAACCTTTGTTAGTAGAGAGAAGAGGCCCCTTGGGGACACCCTGGAGAAAAGAGACCAGGGTGGGAGTGTGAAGGATGTCCTGTCTCTGGTCATCGGAAGCTGGGGCCTGCTGAGATTTTCCCATCAACTACTCAGGAGTCAAGGCCAGGACAAGAGCTGAGACTAACCCAATACTAAAGGATGGTCAGAATGACCTTCTAAGTCTTCAGCAGATGCAAGAGAGACTGGTCATTGCCCACGGTGTGGTGATGGAGGAGGAGAGTCTGCATGGTTGTGGGAATTTGGCTATAGGTCAGAGGAAAATATGATACAAACTCATTTTCATCAGCTCCAGGTGGCATCTTCTGCATTCCTCCTCATCCCATGTACCATTAAACCCAAAGTGGTGTAATATCACCCATTACCACCATCATCAATGTTATCACAATCATCGCCTCTATTGCCCTTACCCACCTCTAACTCTGTTACCTACCATTACCAGCACCAGCATCATTTGAATCACAAATATCCTTCTCCCAAACTCCATCACCACATTCACCATCACCACTACTAGGCTCTGATAACAGAATAATCAACAAAATTCTTGCTCTCATGGAGTTTACACATCTTCAGCATAACCACCACTACCACCACCACCATCATTATTACTATCACCATCACCATCACCACCACCGCCCTCGTAACCACATCACTATTACCACTATCCCTAGCCTCATACTCCTCATCTTTACTCCAATCACCTCCTTCACCATTTCTACCATCAGTATTCCTACCTCCATCATTATTATGCCATTCTATCATCAGACTCACCACTACAACTGATTCCATTGTTACCACCATTGCCAATGTAGGAAATGATTACATGAGTTATAGCAATGGTTAATGGTCAGTAAAATCCCATCTAAGATGAGAAGGTCATCTGAGGTCACTCAACGCAAAGAGGGATAAAGTAAGAAGCCCTAAAGTGTAAGAAGTCTCTACTGCAAGCAGTCCCAAACAGGAAATTATTTATCTTAGGAACTGTTAGGAACTTATTCTTCCCCAAATCCTCCAACAGTTCTAGTCATAATTTCAACTAAGGAGTTGTTATTTTTTCCAGTGCATAAGGCTCCTTCCCATCTCGTCCGATATAAACGAAAGTCTCCTCCCCTGACCTCTGAGCTCAGGTTTAGATTTCCAGATTGGAGGAGGATAGTTAAAATTAATCAAAACAAGTTCTTAACTGGTGATTCAGAGCTGATCTGCCCTCTGGTTAGACTCTTGCCTGTCCAGCTCCATCATCTGCCTCTACACATCATGGTTATTGTCAATACCACTCCTTAATGACATCAGAGAGGAGAGCTGCCATATGGATTGAAGGCAGGGAATAAGAAGCCAGGGGTACAATTAATGCTAAATTACTCTCTGTAGAAAGGGGCTGCATATTTAGATCTGGGTTTCCTAGAAGCCAGTGCGAAGAGGGAGAGGTGACCACTATATGACTATCAGCTATTTCTCATGTTAAGGCAGGAAATTCCTGTTGTGAAAACAAAGGCACCACAGCCAACACCCAGAGTTGACCTCATTGGCTATTCTCTCTGGCTGAGTAGTCCCCGATGGAGCCACTGGAAGGATCATGGAGATGAGATGGCTGCAAAACTTACCTGTCAGGAGCCACAAAGAATTATGACATTTTATATTTTTAGATAACTAATATGATTATATAGTATCAAATGAAGGAGGAACCAATGGCATGGAGATTACATGTGGGTGAGAGCAAGAGGGACAGGAGTTGTTTCCCCCTTGAGCTGGTCTCCAGGTTGGCTTGGGTATCCACCAATTGAATTAGAGGGAGGCCAGTGAGCCCAAGGGACTGCACTAAAGTGTGAGGCATCTACAGGCTGGTGTGTTTGGAGAGCTGGAGGGGAGGGGCCAGGGGCAGGGGTGAGAGAAGCCCGTCTTGCGGGGGTCATATGGGCCAACCTAGGGAGCTGGACTTTTACCCTTTAGCAGTCGGAGCTGGTGAAGGGTTTTAAACAGTGACCTCATCCTGTCAGATTTATGTTTTAAAATGTTCATTGTGGAGGGTGGGTTGAAAGGGGTGAGACTGGAGGTAGGAAGGTTTGTGTAATTTGTTTTAACCCTTCTGCTAGACAGTACACTAACTGAGGGCAGGGATTTTGTCTGAGGCATCTTTGTACCCTACAGAATGCTTAGGTTGCCCTAGAGGCTCAACAAATACCTCTTACTATTATCACCACCTGTCACCACCTCCAAATCACTGCCCTCACTCCCACGTCTATTAGCACCATCACAAACACACACCATGTCACCGATTTAGCTCCTTTTCCAGAGCTTTATTAGGGAGCCCAGCCTAGTGCAGACTGGAACATCTCCAGCTTAGCAGCTTGGGTCAAAGGGCTGAGCTAGAGTCAGGAGTCCTGGTCTCCCCTTCAGTTCTGCTTTTGAGTCACTGTGTGACCCTAGCAAGCCACATACCTCCATTTCTTTATCTGTTCAAAGTGGAGGCTAGATTAAATTTGTGGTTTTCAAGCTTTTTTAAAAGCTTGGGCCCCTTAGAAACCTATTTACTTAGAAATTTAGAGCCTTTGGAACACAATTTGACAAACTCCCAGCTTTGCCCACCCAGTGTTTGGAGAACCAGATCAGAATAAACCTGACATTACTGGCTTCAACCGTGCTTTTGCTGCAGAGGCCATGAGTGAGAACTGAGTTGGGTAGGTCAGACAAATCCTGAATCTTAGGCATTGCGGATACCTATGCTGTATGTCAGGACCTTAGCAAACTCTCTCCTTCCCTACCCACCCTTCCTAGATCAGGAGTGATCTAGGAAGCTCCTGAGAGTAGGGGTGGGAGCAAGCAGGAGAGACTGTGTATATGAGAAGAGCCCCTGAATGAAGAAGTGGGAGGGTGATGGGTCTGGGATTCCCAGATTGGCCAGGCTGCCCATCGTGGTTCCCGGTGTGTCTCAGGCCAGGGCATAAGCTCCAAGTAGGGACCTAAGGGTACAAAGAGGCCTTATGGCTCAGCAGAAAGAACCCTTCACCTGATCTTGAATCCTGGGCTGCTGGCCAGGCTGTGGTTGCAAACAGGCAAGGCTTACTTGGCTTCACAGGACAGAGGGCATCTGGGGTGAACTGGTATCATGCCCCTAGGGACTCCTTTTCTTAGAGACTCTTGGAGTTCTGCTGATCAAGGGGCAATGCGCTTATCTCCTACACACCCACCTACCCCATCATGGTAGCCCGAGGCTACCTCACTTGACCCTGAGCACCAACATGTAAGTCCCAGAGTGACGAGGCAGTGACCTCTAAACGAGTGTTAGCCCCTCACCTACAGGTACTGGGCTACCCAGACAGGAGACCTGAGTGGCTAGGGAGGGCCTTGTCCTGGGCCAGCCCCTGAGGGCTGGATTCTGTCTGCAGGCTTTCCGCCCATCAGTCTAGTCTATCTGCTCACGCCTCCAAAGTCCAAGGTTCCAAGTAGTGAGTGGACTGCGCTGTTCTGGGTACTACAGAGGGAGCCTGAGCTGGGGACGGTTAGTGGGTGGGAAGCATGGGATTCGAGGAGCTGCTAGACCAGGTGGGTGGCTTTGGACCCTTCCAACTGCGGAATATGGTCCTGTTGGCCCTGCCCCGCATGATGCTGCCCATGCACTTCCTCCTGCCCATCTTCCTGGCTGCTGTGCCTGCTCACCGCTGTGCCTTGCCTGGCACCCCTGCCAACTTCAGCCACCAGGACACATGGCTGGAGGTCTACCTTCCCAAGGAGCTTGATGGCATGCTCAGTTCCTGCCTCCGCTTTACTCACCCCCAGGCCCTCCCCAATACTACATTGAGGGGAGAGGGGCAGAGTCCTGGGGAGCTGCAGGGTGAGCCCACCACAGTGCCCTGCCCTCAGGGCTGGGTGTACGACCGCTCAGAGTTCTCCTCCACCATTGCAACCGAGGTACCCGAGCCAGGAGGCTGGGGGACACGTGAGTGGGATGGGCTTGCTATTGCCTTGGGTGATTACTATGTGGGCAGTAGACACATTACTTTAGCTCTTAGAATCTCGGTTTACCTATTTGTAGATGGGGTCTGTGAATTTAAAGCACTGAGCTTGTAGTAAGGAGCCCACACACAGGAGCTGTTATTATTAATAATTGGAAGGTAATTAAGGCAGAGAAAGACTAAGACAGCTCTAGGAGTTGGTTGAGGGTTGAGAAAGTGTTTCTATGGTAAGAGGTGGAGATATAATAGAGGCCTCTTCTTCCTTTATCTTTTGGGCCCCAGGTCTGGGATTTACATAATTCATCTGGAGGTGAGTGCAGGTTGGGGGAGAGTCTCTCTGCACAGGAACAGGTCTCCTGTTGTCATGGTCAAGGCCCTCCATGGGAAGAAGCTGAGGCCACAGGATTGGCTAGGAGCAGTCTCCTACCCCCTAAGCTGGGGTGAACAGTTGGGGGTTTGTTATCTGACATGGAGGTACCAGGATGGCAAAGTTGACCTCAGAAGGCCCCAGGGTCTGGAGAGGAGGGATTTGTGCCAGCTAGAGAGGGGCCTGTGCCCATGGGAGTCCTTTCCTTGCCTGTCCCTGCAGTGGGACCTGGTGTGTGAGCAGAAAGGCCTGAACAAAGCCACTTCCACCTTCTTCTTCGCTGGTGTGATGGTGGGGGCCATGGCCTTCGGATACCTGTCTGACAGGTGGGATGATATGGGAAGGCCAGTAAGGAAGTGGGGGTGGGGAACCCTCTCCCAGTAGCTGGGGTCTAGGCTTGAGACTACCTCTGTCTTGGGACCTCCCTTTTTCAGGGAGCTGACCCTGCATGACTCCTGTGCAGGTTTGGGCGACGCCGTCTGTTGCTGGTGGCCTATGTGAGTGCCCTGGTGATGGGACTGGCATCTGCAACCTCGGTCAGCTACATCATGTTTGTCATCACGCGCACCCTCACCGGCACAGCTCTGGCTGGCTTCACCATCATTGTGATGCCACTGGGTAAGGCAGGCAAAGGACAGGCATGGCCTAGAGGGCTGGAGGGAGGCAGTTGTCAAGGGTGAGACTGAGCCCATCTGTCTCTTGCTAACTATCTTCCTGTCTCCGGCCCCTGCTGTGGCCCCAGAGCTAGAATGGTTGGACGTGGGACACCGCACCGTGGCAGGTATCCTGAGCAGCACCTTCTGGACTGGGGGCTTGATGCTGCTGGCACTGGTCGGATACCTGATACGGGACTGGCGATGGCTTCTGCTAACTGTCACCCTGCCTTGTGTCCCAGGCATCGTCAGCCTCTGGTGAGGCCTCTGGGCAGCTGGGGAGTGGGAGATACAGGAAACCAGAAACAGAATGAATCAGAAGCTGAGATTTGAAGACAGAGAAACTGAGAGGAGAGAGAGAGAGAGAGAGAACCAATAGATGAGACGTAGAAAACAAAATATAAAGAGATAGAGATGGAGAGATAGAGACAGAACCAGTGAGAGATGGTGAGTGACAGAGACCAGGACTGAGAAAGGCAGGTTTAGAGGGATAGATGGAGATGGACACATGAGTGACATGAGAGACAGAGCCAAGCACAAACTTCACTGTCCTTATCCCCACCCCTCCAGGGCACCAGCCTCAGTTTGGGGTTAGGAAATCCAAGCAGGAGGGTTGAAAGTCAGGTAAGGTGGGCGTTTCATTGCTTCCCCCAAATGAAACGGCTTTGGATGACCCCTCTGGGTATGTCTGTATGTCTGTCTCTCCTTCACCCTATACCCTTCTTTCATGTGTGGGGAAAGTGGTTGGCTGGTCCTGGGGTCGTGGGGGTGAGACCAATTCAGTTGAGTAGAGAAGAGACTCCCAGGCTATGAAGGGCCTAGGCCTAGGAAAAGTGGATTTTAAATTGGGCCTTAAAAGATGAATCAGGTGAGGGGGGCTTGGGAAGAAGATGTCCCAGGCTGAGGGGACTCTGTGAGCGAGAGTTTGGAGGCTGACAGCTTGTGGTGTACCCAGGAGGTAGACTTGGCTTAGGGTGTAGACTGAAGAGCCTCCTGCTGTCCCCCAGGTGGGTGCCTGAGTCTGCACGCTGGCTTTTGACCCAGGGCCAGGTGGAGGAGGCCCGCAGGTACCTGCTCCGCTGTGCCAGGATCAATGGGAAGCCTGTGGGTGAGGACAGCCTGAGCCTGGAGGTGAGGATGAATATGCGTGTGAGTATATGCAAGTATGTGTGTATGTGCGGCCCATGTCAAGCACTCCCTTCCTGGGGTCCACTGTGTGTGCAGGAAAATTTCCCTGCCCAAGTGGAGAGTTCCCTCAGGATGTCCTACCTGGTTCTGGGGGGCTATACTCTTGACTCTGCTTATCCTACTCAACTCCCATGTGCATCTTCCTCTCCCCCTTACTGCAGAAGGGAGGAACAGAGAGACCTAGAGAGAGCAATGTGCCTTGCTAAGGCCACACAGTCAACTCTGTGTTGCAAACTCTCCTTTTCCCCTACCAGGCCCTGAGCAAAGTGACTGCTGGGGAGCGGGTGGTCCGAAGACCTTCATACCTCGACCTGTTCCAGACACCACGGCTCCGACACATCTCGCTGTGCTGCATGGTGGTGTGGTGAGGAGAGGGCTGGCCTGGGCCTGGTCAGGGTTGGAGGGGTAGGGGTGGGCGGGTGCAGGGAGGGGCTAACTCCAGGATGGTGCTCAGTGCGAGAGGATACATGTGGGACAAGTGAACTGTAACTGTTTAGGGTGGGGGTGGAGGTGGGGGGGATGAGGCTCTGTAGAGTCAGAAGATGGAGCAGAGACACAGGGGGTGGGGGTGGGGGTTTCAAATTCAGGCTCTGTCATTTCCTTATTGTGAGACCTTAGACGGAACATCTAATACTCTGAGCCTCAATGTCCCTTCTGTAAAATCGAATGCTGTTAGTTCCTACCTCACAGGGTTGCTGTGAAGATTAGGTAAAGGCGCTTTGGCCACTGGCACGTGCTGCACACTCAGGAAGGACAATGGAGACAGGGAATGTCATGGGCAGCTGGCCCTGAAGATGAGGGAGGTTGTTCCTTTAAAAGGCCAAGGCCCCCTGAGAGGACAAAGTGGCAGTGGGAAGGAGAGCCCTGAGTGGCATGGCCACCCCTCTCAGGTTTGCAGTCAACTTCTCCTATTATGGCCTGTCTCTGGACATGTCGGGGTTGGGGCTGAACGTGTACCAGACGCAGCTGCTGTTCGGGGCCGTGGAGGTGCCCTCCAAGCTGCTGGCTTACCTGTTGGTGCGCCAAGCTGGACGCCGCCTCACACAAG
>NW_006494614.1:40932011-40935425 GCF_000325575.1 Pteropus alecto | reverse complement strand
AATGCTGCTGGTCGCTGCCCTCACCTTTGGCATCAGGTTGCTGGTGTCCTCCGGTGAGTCCCGCCCCCCGCCCTGCCTCTTGGCTGAGAACCACCCTGCTTTCCCCCTTGAAGCCCCGACTCAAGGCCAGTTAAGTCTGGCCCTCTCTGTAGGCTCCACCTTCTCTTCTGGGAACCTCACCACTTGAACCTCTTTTTCCCCAGAGATGGTGTCCTGGAGCACTGCCCTGGCAGTAATAGGAAAAGGTTTTTCTGAAGCTGCCTTCACCACTGCCTATCTGTTTACGTCAGAATTGTACCCTACCGTGCTCAGGTGAGGGGAGCCTGGGTCCCAGGCAACCCACCTGGGGGGTTTATTAGTCACATCTCTTACCAACGCCCCCACATACACGCACTGCTTCCCAGTCCCTCTCACCCATGCCTTGCACCGCATCTGGAACATAGAGCTAATCAGGCTGTTAGCCTCAGTCTGGAAGAAGGTGGGGGCATTTTATCTTCTTTATAAAATGACCCTGAGTGAAGTCGGACAACTTCTGTGATCCTCCTTTAAAAGAAAACAGTTGGCCAGAAGCCCCATCAGCCCCTCCTATCCCATTCTCCACAGTCCAGGCAGAGTTGCTCTTGGAGGTTGCCTCTGGACAAAAGGCCTGGGGCCCTTTCAACTAGCTACTGGCAGGTGGGGAGGAAACTTGTAGGAAGCCAGGGTATGATCAGAAAGCCTTGCACCTCCTCTAACAACATGGCAGGGTCTGTATGTGCTGCTGACCCTCTTCCTTCCCCACTATTTTTTCCCATTGCCTTTCCGGTGACATTTCTTTTCCTTCAGTGATCTCTGATTGGTACTCTGTCAGAATGGGGGCCCCACTCTCTGGTGTGTGCTGGCTTGGGGCCCCCAGTCTGGAGGTGGGTGGTAAGCCCCGGCTTTCTTAGCTGTCTGGGGAGGAAAGGGGGTACCATGGCCTGACAGTGCAGGGGGGAAGCCTGAGAGGCATAACCCCAAATAGGTGTGAACGCCAACCCCCTCCCCTATCCTTTTTCTGAACAGACAGACTGGGATGGGGCTGACTGCACTGGTGGGCCGGCTGGGGGGCTCTTTGGCCCCACTGGCAGCCTTGCTGGATGGAATATGGCTGCCACTGCCCAAGCTTGCTTATGGGGGAATTTCCCTGCTGGCTGCCTGCACTGCCCTCCTGCTACCAGAGACAAGGCAAGCGCAGCTTCCAGAGACCATCCAGGACGTGGAGAGGAAGAGGTGTGTGCACATGTGGGTATGGATACTCAGGTACCTGATACCTTAGGTAGGATTCCGAGAGGAAGACATGTCTATATGTGTGTATCTGTTGCATGTGTGCGAGTGCATGGGTACATGATCTGAGGTATGTATGTGTGACCTGTGTGTATAAAAGCACATGTGAGTCCATGTGTGTGTTTACACAAGTACCCAAGATTGTCTGGGAAGAGGTAGATGTGTGCACACTCAGGTATGCCTGCACATCAGGGATGTATACAAGCATGTGTGGCAGTCAGTTGTGGGAGTATACATTTGTTTACCAGGAGTTGGGGAAGCCCTAGGCCAGCCTTGATTGGGGCAGGCTGGGGTGGCAGGCTCGGGGGCTAAACCCCACCACTACTCATGACTCCTTCCTCCCCAGTGCCCCGTCCAGCCTCCAGGAGGAAGAGATGCCCATGAAGCAGGTCCACGACTGAGTGACATCAGGGGCAGGCTCTCCACGGAAGTTTTGTATCGGGGGCTAAGAGAGCAGAAGGGCAAACTTGCCCAGGTCTGGGGTCGCCACTAATGCCCTTCTCTGTACTCATCTAGCCTCCAGCAACAGGGCATCTTCCCAGAATGCAGTGGGCTGCTGGAGAATTCTGGCACCCTCTCATGGCTGGGGGGTGATTTTGTAAATAAAGGTGCGCCTCGGGTTGGGGCAGTAGTATGGAGCTGTGGGATGAGCCCTGGATGGGAAGCCACTGAGTCTGGCCCTGGCTTCTGATCCTAGCTTTGCCACTGATTTGCTATGTCACCTTGGGCATGTGGCTTTCCCTCTTTGGGTCTCAGTCTGTTCATCTCTCACATGGATAATGAAGGCTCTTAACAGACCTCACCGCAGGATCTATCTGTTGTCACGTTCAATGAGATGCTGAATAAGGTGCTTCTTCTAGAGATGATGCTAAAGAAGAGACTGTCCTATGATGACTTCTGGTACCAACAGTGCTGGTAGGCATGTTGTCCAGTGTGTGGCGCTCAGGACTGTCCGATGCCAGGGCCATAGGACCAGGAGAACAGAGCTCTTTGTTCCTCTGCCTGGCCTTGCTACCTCCCTGGCACTTTACAGGGTAATGCGTTTCCTGCCTCCACACTCCCCACCCTCCAACCCACTGTCTAGGTCTCATGCCCAAAGATGAGTTGAAGGCATAGGAGCCAGCTTTTTATTGGAGAAGCCAGAATAAACACAGTTTTATGAGTACTTTGAAGTTACAGAATTTGCTGGAGAAAGGGATTGGGAAGGCTACCCTTCAAAATGGGGTGGCCCAAATCTCCTGATCAAATAGGAATGGGAAAGGGAGGGGTTGGTAGAGAAAGCCTATACTTTCTGGTCTACCCTGGAGCCAAGACCCAGGCTGCCAGAATCTCACCTTCCCCCACATCCATTCTATAGCTCCCATTGGACCATGGAGGGGATGGTGGGGGGCTTGAATTAGGGTGACCTCTCCTGTGAGCATCTCATTTAGATTTTATCTCCACGGGATCATAGATGTAGCAGCCCACATCACCAATGTTCACACCTGAGGGAGAAAGCCCAATCACCAAGGGCCTTGGGAATGGGGGATATTGGGCTGAGGGCTGGGGGGAATTGGGAGGGGTCTGGGGTGTCTGACTACATGAGAAATTGTCCACACATCCCCACAGACCCACATGCCATACTTTAGGCCCAGTGTCTGGGGTGGGGCTGCCCACCTTTGGGGCCAAACAGGTAGCCGTAGCAGGGGATGTGGCAGTAGGGGACGCCGTCATGCTGGGACAGAGAGAAATAGAGCCCTCTCAGTTTGGCTTTTTTTTTTTCCCATCTCCAGTCTCTCTCCTCTCAACATAACCATTCCTCCCTTCCCTGCTCACCTCAGCGTGACTCCCAGCAGTCAGGGTCTTCCGGCAGCGCTGGCACCTCAGACAGGGTCGGTGCCAGTTTCTGCCCAAAGACATCACCTTCTCAGCTAGTGGTGGAGAGAGGTAGTAGACCTAGGGGCAGGGCAGGGAGACCCACCTGCCTTGCACCACCTTCCTGCCCTTTGATGCCCATCCTACATGCCCCTCCCCAAGCTTTCCCTTGTCACTTACCAAAATAGACAGGTTCCTCACAGCCAGGGCACAGCGAGGTTTCCCCAGTAAACATCTTCATGTGGGGAGGGCCTT
>NW_006494614.1:40915678-40931996 GCF_000325575.1 Pteropus alecto | reverse complement strand
GGAAAGAGGCCCTGGCTAGGGCTGAGGTGGGAGCCAGGCCTAAGGAAGGCCTTCCAGCACCAGCCTGCATATGGCACTGTCCTCTTCTAAAAGCCATGCTCATCCCAGAACCTCCCACCCAAGTAGCCATGAGTATGCCTTCCTAGGGCAGAGCTGAGTCCCCTCTGACCCCACCTCCTGCCCCACCCCTATCTGTAGGAGGGACCACCTGCTTCCTTCTCATCCTTCCAGGGGCTCAGGTGCCCACCAGCCCAACCCTATCTGTAACTCAATCCTCAGGAAACCTGAGCTGATATAGGAGCTGTCCAGGGCAGGGGTGTCAGGTGTTGGGGAGCACGGTGTCATTGCCCACTGCAGGGGATGGGAGGAAGGAACAAGGAGAGGGGAGAAGTGGAAGAATGTGAGAGGCTGGCCTCATCCCAGTGATCGTTCACTAATAAGTCATTACTTCCACGGCCTTGGCCTGGGAAAGGCCCGAGTTCTATGTCAGCTTTGCTTCTAACTGTGACTGCACAAGGTCACTTGCCCTCTCCAGACCTCAGTTTCCTCACCTGTAAAATGGGGGTGGTAATGCCATCTGCCCAATTTACCTCTGAACTCAGCAGCTGATATGAGGGAACATGAAAAAGGGATCATGGATAAGGGAAGATTTTGACATGAACAAAGTTGTAGGGATGTGAGGAAGAGAACTGTGTGGGAGACTTCCCCTGTTCCAGCCTGGGGAAGGGTCAGAAGGAGGGGTAGCTGGGGCCCAGCCTCACTTACTTTTCTTGCCTTGGGGGAGACCAGTCCTGGGCCTGGGGGGGCTAAAGCTGCTGGGGCTGAGGGGAGTGATGCTGGCAGGAGTGCGAGTGGGAGAATTGTAGAGGTAGGAGCCTACACCACCAATGTTCACCCCTGCAGAGACAAAGGAGGTCAGGCTTGAGTCTTCACCTCCCAGTCACAGGGAAAGTTCTGATGTCCCTGTCCCCTTCCAGGCTGGTACTTACCCCTGGGTCCGAAGAGAGCCCCATAGCATGGTTTGTGGCAATATGGCCTCCCATTGTGCTAGGCACAAGCAGAGGAAAGGGGGATTGCTAGGGGCCAATGGGGGCCTCTCCCATACCCCACAGGCTTTCCCCACAAACAGGCTGCCAGATGTGTCTGTCCACCAGCCTGGACTGGTGGAGCTGGGAGGGGTCAGGGGTGGACTAGCATACCAGAATTGCCACTGTGGTCAGGGAGAAAGGGCAAGAGCAGGTTGGGAAGCAGTGCTGCTTGCTGCCCACTCTTCCCTCTCAAAAGGCATGAGGTCCACTGGCAAAACTCAGGCTTCCCAAATCTTGGCTAGTGACATGAGTTTGCCTTTGGTGGGCCTACAGGGCTGAAATTAGGCTGGTACCTGGGGAACAGTGACAGATGCAGGACTGTGTGCTCTGGCTAGGTCTCACCTCTGCATGCCCTCCTGGAGACAGGACACTGTGGCAGTGCTCACATTTCAGGCAGAAGCGGTGCCAGTTCTTGCCCAAGGAGCTCACTTTCTCCGCTGTGGGGAACAAGGGGGAACCGGGCTGTGGGGAGCCAAGCCAAGCAGCAGGCTCCCTCCTTCCCCTCCCCCTACCCACATCAGACTCGCCCTGCTTCCTGGACACGTTGGGCAGTGTCTCCATCCAGAATGCTAGCTCCATCCCGCTCGAGTGTTATGCCCCCCACAGGTGGAAAGGGGGTCTGGGACCACACCGTCGCCAGCTCCCTGCGTCCTCAGGGAACCCAACAGCTCACACTAGTCCTATCATCTCCCCCTCCTCAGCCCGGGCCTCACCGAAGAAAACGGGTTGCTGGCAACGCGGGCAGATCCAACTCATGGCTCCGCTCCGGGAAGTGGGTGCTGCACACAGTAGGCACCGCCGCGAGGACTCCTTTCCCGCCCCCTTCGCTGGCTCCACCCATGGCTCCACTTTGAGCATCATTGGGCTGAATCCACTGCTTCTCAACACCCATTGGGCTGCGAGAAATTTAGCACTGCTCCACCTGGGGGACGCAGGCGACTTCACAATTACTTCCAAAAACTAAAGCCTCCCAAGGTTGAGAGAAGAGAGAGTACTGAAACCAGACTAGGAAGGGAGGGCTCAGTGAAAATATCTGGAAGGGCGGCACTAGTTTCTGGTTTGGTAGGGAGAGGGAAAAGGTCCAGAGTGCGGATGCTATGAAAGTACTATCATTTCAAATCCAAAGCGAGGGGTTAGACATTCTTCGAAATGGTTTAATTCTGCCTCGGCAGTCTCGCAAGTGGTTAAGGGTAATGGAATCTGGAGACCATCTCTGCTTCTTACTCTTTGACTTCAGGCCAATTATACTTAACCTTCTTCTGCCTGTTTCTTTCTTTTTTTTTTTTAAATCTGTACGATGGGTATGATGGTAAGTCTCTACGTCAAAGGATTGTTGTGAGAATTAGATACGTTAATACATGCAGAGGGCCTAGGCAGCACCTGGCATATAAATGCTATAAAAGCAATAGCTATCATAAAGAACTCCAGACTCTTAGTTTGAAAGCATCAAAGCGGTCTGCAAACAGTGCTTGTAAAATTATAATGCACATTAAATTATAAAGTATAATTCAGACACCAATTACATATTCCTAATTTATTTTAATATTTGTTAAAAGTAGCTCAGCAGTGCTTCAAAAGACACTTCAAAATTTTAAACTCACAAAATGGGAGAAAATATTTGCAAACATCTATCTGACACGAGTCTACTAACCCAAAATATATATTTAAAACTGGGCAAAAATTTGAAAAGACATTTTTCCAAAGAAGATATGCAAGTGGCCAACAAGCACAGGAAAGGATGCTCAACATTACTCATTAGGAAAATGAAAATCAGAACCACATTGAGATACCATTTTATACCTCCTAGAATAGCTATAATAAAAAAGTGAGTAATAACAAGTGTTAGTGAGAATATGGCAAAACTGGATCCCTCATACACTGTTGATGGGAATGTAAAATAGTGCAACTCTTTAAAAACAGTCTGGCAATTCCTCAAAAGGTTAAACACAGAGTTACCATATGACCTGGCAATTGCACTCCTAGGTATATACCCAAGAAAAATGAAAGCGTTTGTCCATACAAAAACTTGTACACAAATGTTCATAGTACCTTTATTTACAATAGCTAAAAGGTGGAAACAATCCAAAGTCCATCAACTGATAAACAAAATGTGGTATAACCATAATAGAATATTATTCAGCCATTAAAAGAAATGAAGTACTGGTACATGCTATAACATGGATGAACCATGAAAACATTGTTATGTGAAAGAAACCGACATATAACACCATATATTGTATGATTCCATTTACATGAAATGTCTAGAATAGGGAAATACATAAAGAGAGTAGATTCGTGGTTGTTAGGGGTTTGGGGGAGGGGCAATTGGAAGTATCTCCTGATGGGTATGAGGTCTCTTTATGGGGAGATGAAAATGATCTGGAATTAGTGGTAATCATTGCGCAATCTTGTGAATATACTAAAAATCAATTAGTTGTGCACCTTAAAAGGGTGGACTTTATGATACGTGTCTTAATAATGTCTTGATATAATGTCTCAATGATAATGATAATATCTGAAGGAAACTACTTTAAAAAAAAAAAAAAAGGTAGACCAGCAAATGAGGGGAAGGACGGAGAGCTGATTACTTTGTGCCAGTGCCCCAGCAGACCAGACAATCAATCCCTTGATGAAGTATTGTGGTGAAATGAAGATTTTTCTGGAGTAAGCTCCTCCGTTTTGTGAACTCAGTTCAGAAAGGGCTGAAGGGTGGGATGAAGTCATCATTGGGCTTCGGTGCTGTGCCCTGATGGATGAAAGGAGTCCTATTGGTGTCTCTGGAGTCCAAGATCCTCTCTGGACTTCCGTCCCCTCAACTGGGCAATGGGGATGGGACTGGTGTCTACGAACTTCCACTCAACACTCCTGTTTCCTCATTTGTCTTCATCAGTACTTTTTGCTTATAACACTTGTTTTAGTCTTCTTATTGATTTCCAAAGGTAGAAGGCTTGCACACTGTGAAAGAAACTTCTCTACATTTTCTTGTAATTTGTTTCTTGTTTTGGGAATGTTTCAAAATCTTTAGTTTTATAACTGTTCCTTGAAGTGCTGCTTCTTTAAGAAACTTGAAAAATATTGAAGAAAGCTACTGGAGGTTCACTGCCTTTGCTCTGACTTTCATAGAGAAGGTCCCACTTCAAGAGGTTAGGAGGACTTCATCATTGTATTTATTTTTAGATATACTGCCTCCTTTAAGAAAGGCTAATTTCATCTGCCCAAAGATCTATCCTCAGCACTTCCAGGGCATTTCAGATAATCCTTTTCCAAGACTCCCTCTTTCTGTGTTGGATCACATTATGTGCATGCCTCAGCCTCCTAGACAGGTCATCTTTACCCCAATATCCAGCACAGGGCCTCACTAGAAGAAACAGGCATTGGCGTGTGAGTACTATGCTGCTTTTACACAACTTGCAATGAGTTGGTGGGCAAATGCTTTACTGCTCCCCATCTTCTGTGACTTTCCTGTATTGTATGGCTATGACAAACATGGTATGCCTCATCTCTTCGATTTCAGTGCTTAGGAAAGATGAGTTGAGGTCCTTCCTTTCCAGTATTTGTCATTCATTTGCAGGTACAGCAAATCACAGTATTCTACTCTAATATTGTTATAATTGCTTGGTTTCCATTATTCTGACTCACAAAGAGGCTTTGTAAAGAATACTAATGAAAAATTAACATTTCTTGTAGGAATGCATTTGCAGCTACTGACAGTGGCTCTTTTGAATACTTTGTGTGACTAAAGGCTTTAAAATGATAACAAATACCACAAATGGATAAATCCACTTGTAGGTACAGTAGTCCCCCCTTATCACAGGGGATACACATTCCAAGATCCCTAGTGGATGCCTGAAACCACGGATAGTACTGAATCCTTTATATACTATCCTTTTTCTCATACAGACATTATCTATGATAAATTTTAAATTATAAATTAGACACAGCAAAAGATTAACAATAACTAATAATCAAATAGAACAATTATAAAATAAGGATTACTTGAATACAAGCACTGTGATAGAGCAACAGTTGCTCTGATAAACAAGATGGCTACTAAGTGACCAACAGGCAGGAGGCATATACAGCGTGGATATGCTGGTTAAAGGGATGATTTACATCCCAGGCGGGACAGAGTGGGACTGTGTATAGAACATAAAGAAATGAGGACATTTTTGACTTTGCAAAATGGATCCCATGAGAGCCATGACAGTAATATCAACCTGCACATAATAGAAACGCCCTTAGGGTGTAACTAGACTGCCCAAAACTATAGAAACATCAGCCAAGACTGTCCTGGACAAGTTCCCATCTGCAGGAGCTGATTAGCATAAAGATCTCACACCTTGTAAGGTCCATATAAACTGAACACCTTAGTCAGACCATGCTCAAGTCTAACCCGATAGCATATTAGATGGGTGTGCTAAAAGCCAAAAACTCTGACCTTCTGTATTGTTGTAGCCACTGGCTTGGGAATGATGCACAGTTCTCCACACCATCAGTCAACAGAGTTCGCTTTGGAGATGCTAAGAACTTTCATCCCTTTGCTCTGCTGCATAAGACTCTGTACTTCCCCTCTCTGTGTGTTGTGTTAACTTGCATGGGTACCTGATTGATTTATCTGTGAAAGTTCCACTCAATAAATCTGGCATTGTGTAAAGGCACAAATGCGGTCAAGGGTGTTACTTTGGTAGTCGCCATCCTTGCTTGCAAAAGACTATGTGAGATTTCATTACACTATTCAGATCAGTACACAATTTAAAACTGATTTCTGGAATTTTCTATTTAGTATTTCAGACTGGCATGGTTGACTGCAGGTAACCGAAATCGTGGAATGAGAAACTAGGATAAGGGGGACGGGGAATACTATATTACCTACTCAACTGTCAGGGTGTAGTTTGTGTCACTGCTTATAAGAGGCTGGTCTCTTTCATTAAGACGACTGTTCTCTTGGTGTCCTCTCCATCCCCGCTTTTTCCTGTACAGAACTTTGTCACAGTATCTGTAATGTTATGTTACACTTACTTACTTGCCTGACTTCCTTCAATTGACACAATTGATTGACTTCTCTGTGCATCTATAGCGGCAAGTATAGTGTGGGCACTCAGTAAATGATAGTTATTATTGTTATTGCTATTAAAATCTCCCACTAATGCTTTTTACTTCATGTTTTTAAGTTCCATTGTTAGGTACTTGCATGTTTTAGGATTGTTGTGTTTCCTTGATGAATTGACCCCTTTATTGCTGTTGTTAAGAAAAAAAGCTTTTCAACTCTAGGTGAGTGGTGGTGGATATAAATACTTCAAACACCTGGAGGGCAATTACATGGAAGAAGCATTAGGGGCACTACTGAGACTTCTGGCTAGAGGAGTCTCAGTTGATAGATACAGAAAAGCAGATTTGGATTCGGTCCAAGAAAAGAACTTTGTAAAGAGCCCAAGCATGGAGTGGCTGCTTCAGACAGCACTGAGCTTCCTGTCTCTGGATGTTATAAGTAACACTGGACAACAAACCAACTTATCGTCGGTGTTGCAGAAGGGATGCAAGCATCATATAGCGACAGCCAGACCTTTAAGGTTTCATCACAATTTGACAGTATATTATTCTGTGATTCTACTCTCAAAGAAGAGTTTGAAACCTGTACTAGCAAGAAAGTATTGCTAAAATAGTGACAGCTACCACCTACGGAGTGCCAGTCATAGGCACTCTACTTGTTATTTCTGACGCTGCAACAACCTGATGAGGGGTTTAAATGTTATATTACCAATTGTATAAAAAAAGAAAGTGGCTTGGAGAGGTTAAGAGATTTGTTCAACATCGTATAGGCCCAAGCACTCTGATTCTAGAGCTCATACTCCTTCCACTCTGTTTCCTATGTGCTTCAGTCTGAAAGGATACTACACTTGTCTGCCAGCACGTCTGTACCTGAAGAGGACCTATCCAGGTAAATAATGGGTTGAGATGCAAGCAGAGAAATGTCATTAAATCTTTTCCATAGCTTCTTAGTGCCCTCAAGATAAAGTTCTTAACTTGGCTCCAGGACTCTCCACCTTTCTAGTCTTCTAGCCATTTCTCGTGTTGTATCACCCCCTCCAATCACACTATAGGAGTGCCAAGCTCTTTCCTGCCTCAGGGCTTTTGTAAATGCTATCTCTTTTCTGAGAACTTGCTTCCCTAATATCTTCACCTCACTAATTCCTGCCTAACCTCAGCTTTCCCTCACCTACTCAATAAGAGGGTATTGGCCCCAGGCACTCTCTCCTTTAGCAACCTGTGCTAGAGGGTAGAGGGGGTACAATCTGTGACAGTTGGTTTTTCCTGCCTGAGTGCTGAAACGAGATCTTAAGATCTTTATTTATAAACTTTTACTACCCCTAGACCACCACCAAAAAAAGGCAAATGAAGACCCATGATTAAGGCTAGGTTTGTAGCCTAGTGGGAGAGCAAAATAGGATTGCGAACTTCCTGCCCACCTCCCCCACCTCAACCTAAACTCTATCAACTCCATTAGTCTGTATGCTCCATGAGGACAGAGATCAGGACTGCTTTGCCAACCACTGTGTAGGCTTCCAGTGCCTTTTTCAATCTCCGGTATACAGTGCTCAATAAATACTTGTTGGTTAATGAATGTTAAATATTATATAAGTCTCCCTCAAGTGTGAGTAGATGAGGGCTAGTTTAATAGATGTGAGATTAGGAAGGGGCTGGTAGAGTTTTATTACAACAAAAGCCCTGGAACAAGGGAAACTCAGTTGCCTAGTAGGACTCAGGGGTTTGTTTCTTAATATACATGAGAATTTGCATGTATGATGCAAAATGGCGTATGATTTAAATCAATCCTGATGATAAATACTAGGTAACTAATAAAGTAAAAAGAGAACTTAAAATTTGTTTGGCAGGAAACCAGCCCCACTAATTACAGTAATTCAAAGAACTTACTAATTAAGCTTAATTAGCATGCAGCACAATTATGTCTATCATTAAATATATGGCAAATGAGAGAATATGGGAAAGTGTTATGTAAACTGTAAAGCACATAACAAATATGGCTGCTTATTATGTGTCAGGTGAGTGTTGCAGCGAGTTTTGATGACAACTATAAACTCTACTCATTTTATATCATTGTAGACTTGTTCAAGTACATGACATATGCTTGTGACTTTTAAGACATTATCAAAAACTTTGTTCCTACATATTTCTTTTGAAAGGTTTCACTCAGTTCTGGTATGTTAATGAAAAACCAGCCTTATCTCTTTATCACGTTTCTTTATCTTTATTACCCATAATCCTTGTGCTTTCTCATTCTGAATATCCCTTCCAACTAGAAAGTTTACTTTCTGTAGTTTATATTACTTTAAAAACCAAAATATAAAAAAAGAAACATACACACAAAACAAAAACAGACGGAAATGCTTTATTAAACACACTAATCTTCCCATCTGTAGAGAATTGCTGCTGTATAATCACACATTACTTATGACTCTTGCAAGAGTCTGTTTGATTTTTCCCCTTATTTTCCAGCATAAACTTGCCATCACATGAACCTGCTGAGAGCACTCTCTATATAGCTACTTCTGGTTGGGGCTACTGAATGGGCTACATTTTGTGACTCAGTGGCATCAGCGAGACTCAGGATCAAGACTGTAGGAAAGGATCCCCTGACCCTTCACCATAGCTGCCTTCAACTTATGCTCATGAAGAAATTTACAACAGCTTTAAAAGATGGTATTCCATGCAAAGATGTATTTACCTTCTAAATTATCACTTGGAAATGTAATAGTTCATCTGAAAGTATATAGAAATTACTGCCTCTAAATAATTTGCAGCATAAAACAAAATGTGTCCATATGCTAGAAACTGAGAAGAAAAAGAGGAGTGAGACCTGGTGGTTAGCTTACTTATAAATGGTGACAATGCTCCTTGGTGTAAACTACCAGCAACTTCCTCATCTTCTTACTAGGATCTGAGGGGTAATTTTTTAAAAAATATACAAGAATAGTCCTTCCAGATCATAAGACTATGTTAATGAAACTAAAACAGTTTAATCTTATGAATTAAGGCAAATGCAAATACTTACCCTTCTAGAGAGGAGACTTTCAGTTCCTCTATGAAGCTCAAGTTCACAGAAGCAAGCGTCAGTTTCCAGCCTCTTGCCAACTCCAAAATGATTGCAGTTTTTCTCTTCTTCTCCCAAGCTTTTGGAACAGGCAGAGCTATAAGATCTTTATTTCTAATCTCTTACTATCCCCTGACCACCACCAAATAAAGGCAGCAATTATCAGTATTTTACAGATGACAAGAACTTGAGCACCTGTCTCTTGATAAGCAATCACAAAGAAAAGGCTACAAAGAAGGCACTGAATCTCTGCAGCTCTATAGGGCACATTTTATTTCTTTTGGAGAACCTCATCTTTTCCCCATTCCATGTTAATTCAACTTAGTCTAGATTGTTCAGTAGGCTGGACTTTGCCTTCCCATGATGAGCTGATGACCAGATCCTGGTCTGAGTACTTCATCTATCTAGCCACAGTAATTGTTCAGGGATAGAAATGTGGCCCAAGTCACACTAATCAACATCCTCCCTGAGACTTTTTGGTGTTATAAAGAAAGATACACTCTAATTTTCTAGAGTAAAGCCTACAAGGACCATGGTAACTTGAGACTGCAGGAGTTAGCTTGCCTCTGAGTGGAGAGAAAATGAAGCCAAGCAGAGCTGAGGGAATGGGGAAGAGAATCCTTTTGACATCTCTGATCTCCTGGATCTAACTCTGCCTCAGTTTCTCAGTTACCAAGACAAATTATGCCCTATAAAAGAAGAGAACAGAGCTCCAAGAAAAATAGGGTCAAGCAATCTACCATATGCAGAATTCAAAACGCTGGTTATAAGGATGCTCAATGAACTTAGGGGAAGAATAGATGAATTCAGTGAGAATTTTAACAAAGAGATAAAAAAACATAAAAATGGAGATGGAAATTATAAAAGGAAGCCAGTTGGAAATGAAGAATACAATATCTGAGATCACCAATATAGAGAATGGGGTAGCGGAGGGCACCCAATGAGAACAACAACAAGAAAAAAAAAATAATAATGAAGATAATTTAAGGAGCCTATGGTACAACATCAAATATAACAACATTCATAATATGGGTACCAGAAGAATAAGAGAGAAGTTGAAAACCCATTTGAAGAACTAATGATTTAAAACTTCCCTAACCTGGTGAGGGAAATAGACATACAACCCCAGGAAGCTCAGGGAGTCCCAAAAAAGATCAACCCAAAGAGGCCCACACCAAGAGACATCACAATTAAAATGCCAAAGGTTAAATACAAAGAGAGAATGTTAAAAGCAGCAAGAGAAAAGCAGTTAGTTACCTACAAGGGAGCACCCATAGGACTGGCAGCTGATTTCTCTAAAGAAACTTTGCAGTACAGAAGGGCTTGGCACAAATTATTCAAAGTGATGAAAACTCAGGATCTATAACCAAGAATATTTTATCCAGCAAAGCTATCATTTAGAGTCAAAAGACAGATAAAGATCTTCCCAGATAATGAAAGCTAAAGGAGTTCATCACCACCAAGCCAGTATTACAGGAAATGTTGTAGGGACTGCTTTAAAAAGAAAAAAACATGTATCAAAAACATGAATAAAGAATGGCAATAACTACATATCTATCAACAAGTACCTCAAATGAAAAAGAATTAAATGCTCCAATCAAAAGATAGGGTGGCTGAATGGATAAGAAAACAAGACCTTTACATATGCTGCCTACATGAGACTCACTTCAGATTAAAAGACACACACAGACTAAAAGTAAGGGATGGAAAAAGATATTGCATGATGAACCTAGAAAGTATTGTGTTGAATGGAGTAAGTCAGATAGAGAAAGACTAATGCCACATGATTTCAGGTACATGTAGACTCTAAAAAACAAAATAAATAACAACAACAAAAATGGAAACAAACTCATAGATACAGAGAATATTTTGGGGGCTACCAGATAAGTAAGAGGGGAGTGGGGGAGGGGTTGGTGAAAAAGGGCAAAGAGATTAAGAAGTACAAGTGGATAGTTACAAAATAGTCATGGAGATATAAAGTATAGCATAAAGGATGTGGTCAATAGTATTGAAATAAATATGTAAGAGGGTAAGGAGTACTAGATTTATTGTGTAATCACCTTGTAGTTGTGCAGATCTCTAATCACTATGCTGTACAACTGAAACTAATATATTATTGTATGCCAAAAAAAGAAAAAAAAAAGAATATCAACAAAGAGATATGAGTTGTAAAAAGAACCAAATAAAAATTCTAGAGCTAAAAAGTACAGTAGCTGATATGAAAAACTTACTGCAGGGGTTCAACGACAGATTTAAGCTAGAAGAAGAAAAAAATGAGTGAACTTGTAGATAGGTCTATTGAAATTATTGTCTGAGTAGCAGAAAGAAAAAACAATGAAGAAAAATAAATAGAGCTAAGAGAACCATAAGACACCATTAAGTAGACCAACATATGCATTATGGGAGTCCCAAAAAGAAGAGAGAGAAAGAATATTTGGAAAAATTGCTGAAAACTACCCAAATTTGATGAAAGACATGAATCTACACATTCAAGAATTACAATAAACTCCAAGCAGGCCAAATTCAAAGAGATCCACACCAAGACATTATAATTAAACTATCAATGACAAAGAGAGAATCTTGAAAGCAGCACAAGAGAAGCAACTAATTATGTTGCTTCTCTTGTAGGGATCTTCAAAAAGATTAACAGCTCATTTCTTATCAAAAGTCATGGAAGCCAAAAGGCAGTCAAGTGGCATATTTAAAGTGCTAAAAGAAACAAATTTCAACCAAGAATTCCATATCCAACAAAATCTTTCAAAAGAAAGGAGAAATTAAGAAATTCTCAGAGAAATAAAAGCTAAGGGAGTTCATTATTGATGGACCTATCCTACAAAAAAAATGCTAAAAGGAGTGCTTTAGGCTGAAATAAAAGGACATTAGACAATAACTCAAAGCCATACAAAGAAATAAAGAAATCCAGTAAAGGTAACCACACAGGTAAATATAAAAGCCAGTATTATTATGTATTTGATTTGTAATTCCTCTTTTTGATTCCTATATGATATAAAAGATAAATGCATAAAACAATAATTATAATTCTATATTAATCGACACACAAAGATGTAATTTGTAACAAAAACAACAGAAGGAAGGAGATGGAGATGGAGACAGGAGCAGATTTTTTTATACATTATTGAAACTAAGTTGGTATTACGAGACTGTTATAAATTTAGGATGTTAATTGTAATCCACATAGTAACCATTGAGGAAATAACTAAAATATATACAGAAAAGGGAATGAGAGAATCAAAATGGTACACTAAGAAAAAAAATCAAACAAAAGAAGACAGTATAGGAAGAACTAAGGAACGAAAAAGATATGACATAAAATATGAGAAGAAAACAAACAGCAAAATGCCAGAAGTCTTTTCTTATCAGTAATCACTTTAAACGTAAATATATTATACTCTGAAATTAAATGACAGAAATTGGCATAATGGATTTTTTTAAAAAGTGCCACTTAAATTTATTTTATTGTACCATTGAAAGCTAATTTAAAAGAACAAGATATTTCTAGTAAAAAAAAAAAAAAATATATATATATGATCGAACTTATGCTATAAGAGACTCATTTTAGATCCAAAGACACACATAAGTTGAAAGCGAAAAGATGAGAAAAGATATTCCACACAAAGAGTAACCAAAAGAGAGTTGAGGTACTTATGCTAACAACAGACAAAATAGACTTTAAATAAACAATGTTACAAGGAACAAAGAAGGTCATTATATATTGATAAAAGCGTCAACTCACTAAGAAGATATAGTGACTGTAAACATATACATACAAACAGAAACGCAAAATATATGAAGCAAACACTGACAAAACTGAAGGGAGAAATAGGCAGTTCTACAATAATAGTCAGAGATTCCAACACTACACTTCAATAATGAATAAAACATCTAGACAGAAGTTCAATAAGGAAACAGAGGACTTGAACAACACTAAACTATCTTGACCTAACAAGCATATACAGCCTTCTGCATCTGAAGATTAGCAGAATACACGTTCTTCTCAATCGCACATAAAATATTCTCTAGGCTAGGTCATATGTTAGGCCACAAAACAAGTCTCATTACATTTAAAAAGATGGAAATCATACAAAGTATCTTCTCCAACCATAATGGAATGAAACTAAAAATCAGCATTAGAGGGAAAACTGGAAAATTCACAAAATGTGGAAATTAAACAACACATGCTTGAGTAACCAAAAGGTCAAAAAAGAACTCACAAATTGTAAAATGCTTTGAGATGACAAAACATATCAAAAGTTATGTGATGCAATGTAAACAGTGCCAAGAGGGTAATTATAGCTGTAAACATTTTTCTCAAAAACCTAACTTTACACCTTAAGGAACTAGGGAAAAAGAGCCAACTAAACCAAAAGATATTAGGAGGTACGAAATAATAAAGATTAGAGCAGAGATATATGAAATAGGGAATAGAAAAACAATAGAGAGAACCAATGCAAACAAAAGTTAGTACTTTGAAAAGACTGACAAAATTGGCAAATCTTTAGGTAAATTGACTTAGGAAAAAAAGAGAGAAGATGCAAATACCTAAAATCAGAAAATGGGACATTACTACTGACCGTACAGAAATTAAAAGAATTATAAGGTACTATAAACAATTGTATGCCAACAAAGTAAATAACCTAGATAAAACAAATTCCTAGAAACACATAAATTACCAAAACACACTCCAGAAGAAATAAACTCTGAACAGACCTACAAGAAGAGATAGAATTAGTAATCAAAAACCTCTCAGCAAAGTCTAGGACTAGAGGACTTCACTGGTGAATTCTATGAAACGTTTAAAAAATTAATACCAATCTTACTAAAATTCTCCCAAAAGATAGAAGACAACGGAATACTTCCCAAATTATCTATGAGGCCAGCAAAGCCAAGAAAAGATACAAGAAAACTACACATCAATATACCTTGTGAATATAGATGCAAAAATCCTCAACAAAATAGTAGCAAACTAAATCCAACAAGATGTTAAAAGGATTATATATCATTGCTAAGTAGGATTTATCCCAGGAATGCAGGGTGGCAAAACATAAGAAAATCAATCAATTAATACACAACATTAATAGAATGAAAGAGAAAAACACACGCATGATCATTTCAATTAACACAGAAAATTATTTGACGAAATTTAATACCCTCTTTATGATAAAAATTCTCAGAACCCTGGGAATAGAAGGGAACTCTTTCAATATGATAAAGGTCATTTATGAAAAATCTACAGTTAACATCAAAATGGTAAAAGAAGGAAAGTTTTTCCCCTAAGATCAGGAACAAGACCAAGGATGCCACTTTCATCACTGCTTTTCAATACTGTACTGGAAGTTCTAGCTGGAGCAATTAGTCAAGAAAAAGAAATAAAAGGTATCCAAATTGAATAGAAGTAAAGCTATTCTCAAATGACATGATCCTATGTGTATAAAAATTCCCAAATAATTTTAAAAACACTAGAACAAATTAATGAATTCAGCAAAGCTTCAGTGTAATAAGATCAACACTTGAAAGTCAATTGTGTTTCAATACACCTGCAATGAATAATCTGAAAAGAAATTAAGAAACAATTCCATTTATAACAGCATACAAAATAGCAAAATATATAGGAATTAATTTAACCAAGGAGGTGAAAGACATACACAAAAACTACAAAATATAGTTGACACTTTAAAAAATCCACGTGTAAGTGGACTCATGCAATTTAAACCCATGTTGTTCAAGGGTCAAGTGTGTTTTCGACCAGAGGTTGGGAATATGCATATGTGGAGAGCTGACTTAAGTTATATGCAGATTTTCGACTGCATGGGTGGTTGGCGCCCCTAGCCCCCACATTGTTCAAGGATCAACTGTACTGTTGAAAGACATTTAAAAAGACCTAAATAAATGGAAAGGCATCCCATGTTCATGGATTGGAAGACTTAATATTGTTAAAATGACAGTACTATCCAAAGTGATCTACAGATTCAATGTAATCCCATCGAAATTCCAACAGCCCTTTTTGCAGAAATGGAAAAGCCAATCTTCAAATTCATATGAAATTTCAGGGGGCCCAAATAGCAAAACAATCTTGAAGAAGAACAAAGTTGGAGGACTCGTATTTCTCAATTTCAAAACTTATAACAAAGCTACAGTAATTAAAACAGAGTGGTACTAGCATAAGGTCAGATATATAAACCAATGAAATAGAACTGAAAGTCCAGAAATAAACCTCTACATCTGTGGCCAACTATTTCCAACAAGGGTGCCAAGTTCATTCAATAGAGAAAAAACAGTCTCTTCAACAAATGGTGCTGGAACAACTGGATATCTACATGCAAAAGAATGAAGTTGGATATCTACCTCATACTATATGCAAAAATTAACTAAAAATGAATTAACAACTAAATATAAGAGCTAAAACTATGAAAGTCTTAGAAGAAAACATAAGGGTAAGTCTTCATAACTCCAGATTTGGCAATGGATTCGTAGATATTACATCAAAACTACAATTAAAAAAATAAATAAATTGGGGGTGGCTCCATAGTGTAGTGGTTAGCACATCTGCTTTACACACAGAAGGTCTTGGGTTCACGCCCCAGGTGGAGCCACAGACCTTACCCCGGATGCGCCAGGCCCCAGGTGTGCCAGGCCCCAGGTGCATGCTGTGAGCGTGTGAGAGGAGATGTCCCACCTTCAGAGATCCAGTTCTTAAGGGGAAACGGCAACATCCATAGGTCAGGGGTGGAACTAGGGGGAGGGAAGAATTAAAGAGGGGGAAAAATAAATAAATAAATTGGACTTCATCAAAATTAAAATCTTTTGCACATCAAAGAACATTATCAAGAAAGTGAAAAGTCAAATTATACAATGAAAGAAAATATTTGTAAATTATATATCTGATAAAGGTCTAGTAGCCAAAATATGTAAAGAATCTTAATAGTCCTACCACGAAAAAGACAAAAAACCAAATTTAAAAAGGGGCAAAGGACTTGAATAGACATTTCTTCAAAGATATATAAGTGGCCAGAAGCACAAGAAAAGATATTCAATATCATCAGTCATCAAGGAAATATAAAAGAAAATCAGAATGAAATGCTAGGTACAAAATATATATATA
>NW_006494614.1:40910529-40915560 GCF_000325575.1 Pteropus alecto | reverse complement strand
TATATATATATAAAAGAAATTAACAAGTATGATGGATGTGGAGAGATTGGTATATTGCTGGAAGGATATAAAATGATTCAGGTGCTGTTAGGCAGTTCATCAAAAAGTTAAACATAGAATAACCATATGACCCAGAAATTCCACCTCTAAGTATATACCAAAAAGTATATACGAAAACAGGTACTCAAAGACTTATGCATGAATGCTCACAGCAGTACTACTGGCAATAGCCAAAAAGTGGAAACAATCCAAAAGTCATCAATGAATGAATGGATAAACAAACTGTGGTACACACATACAATGAAATATTATTCAGTAATGAAATACTGATAGATGCTACAACATGGATGAACCTCAAAAACATCATGCTAAGTGACAGAAGCCAGACTCCATTTATATGAAATGTCCAGAATATGTAAATCCATAGAGATAGAGAGCAGATTGGAGATTGCCAGGGGCTATAGGGAGGTAGGAATAAGAATTAATGCTTAATAGACACAGGGTTTTGTTTTGGGGTGATGAAAATGTTTTGGAACTAGACAAGGTAACGGTTGCGCAACATTGTGAATGTACTAAATGCCATTGAATTTTTCACTTTAAAGTGCTTAATTTTGTTATGTGAGTTACATCTCCATAATAAATAAATAAATAAATAAACACCTGACATAACAGTCAGAACAGTGGTTACGTTTTGGGAAATAGTGACTGGCAGAAGACATAAGAGGGGCTTCAAGGGTGTTGGTCATATTCTATTTTTTGATTTGAGTGTTGGTTACCCAAGTGTTTACATTGTGAAAACTGTTTAGCTTAACAGCTGTGACATGTGTGCCTTTGTTTTTTATATACAACTTATATTTAGATATAAAATTTTATTTTAAAAAGTTAGAGTTACTATATGACCCAGTACATATCCAAAAATTGAAAAACATATGCCCAAATACTTGTACACAAGTGTTCACAGCAGCATTAATAATCACCAAAAAGTAGAAATAACTCAAGTCTCCAAGATCTAATAGATAAAATGTTATATTATCCATACAGTGGAATATTATTCAACTATAGAATATAATGAAGAACTGGTACATAGTATCACATGGATGAACCTTGAAAACATTATGGTAATTGAAAGAAGCCAGTCACAAAAGACCACATATTGTATGACTCTATTTACATGAATTGTCCAGAACAGGTAAAACCATAGAGACAGAAAGCAGATTGGTGATTGCCAGTAGCTTTGGGGTAGGGGATAAATGGGAATGTCTTTTTTTTTTTTTTTAGGGAGGTGATGGAAATGTTCTAGAATTAGTGGTGATAGCTGCCCAATCTTGAAGATATTAAAGACCACTGGATTGTATACTTTAAAATGGGGAATCTTATGTGAAATTTAAAGTTATATGAATTATATTTCAGTGAAAAAGTAGACCTTAAATATTTCATCATTCACAATACATGTGAACTCTAGCATATCAAATAAAAGAAGTCCAAAGGGAAAAACATTCTAAAAAATGTTCTTTTTCCCCCTTCATACCCCCCAGATCAGTACATCTTAAATGTAGACTCCAGACACTACTGGAGAATGGAGGTCTAAGCAGCAAACCAGGGGCTGGTTAGTAGGTGAGTTATAGTTAGGATTGAAAGCTGTGACCAATACCCTTGATTGCCCCTGAGCAGAGGAATGTGGTAGCTGATGAGAAACAGATCTTGGACTGGAGCCAGGGAGAGCAAGTGGTGATGACAAAGTGTTGGCAGCCCTGGCACCAGGCTGCTTTCCATTGCTTCATCTACAGGGTCATGCCTTAGGAATGAGTAGTCTTTAACTGATATCAGCTCAGCAGCAAGAGGCCCTGAGATACATCTTAATCTCTTACTTCTTATTCTATTGACAGCTTTGGTTATACATTTTTAAACATTTAAAATGTTAGTATTCCCAAAAGATACCCAAACCATATATTTATTTGAGTAGTAAACCAGACTTCTAAGACTCTAAAAGTGCTTGGATTTACATATCAGGAACAAAACTAGGCTAATAATTTTAAGGGTAAATCTGGAGCAGGGGCAGCTCAGATATTAAAGAATCTCAGAATTTAAAGGACTTTAAGCTCAGCTAAATTTTATTTGGTTCTGGTTCTCATCTTCACTGTGCCCAAGCCCACAGTCCCAAAGTACAAAAGGGAGTAAAAGAAGCACCCACTGGCATTTTAGAGGGACAGACAGTGTTTTCGTGGTATTTTCAAATGAGGCTTGCCTGCTTCCACATACCAAATGTATGTAGGAGAGGTAGTAAGACTGAATAAAAACATAAATAGCTGTCTTGAAGTCTGAAATCCCAGGATTGTACTAACACTCCCTTTGTGATTGTCTCCCTTTCCTTGAACCTCCTTTGTCTACTCATACTCCCTCCCTCTAAGGGGATTCTTGCATGGACAAGAAAGGCAGGCTGAAATTGAAATATGAGATGTTCTTCTTAGTGGGAACATTTGGTGGTCCAGGGCCCATGAGGCATGAGAATATCTGAACTCTACAGCTTTAACATAAGTATTACAACACAAAATGAGTGATGGAAGTTAGGAGATAATTTGAGATGAGGAGTGGCAAGTTTAAAATATCCCCCTTCTATATCCCTTCTATGCCTATCTTCATCTTGTTCCTCTTCTACTGCTGCAAAGATACATACATACATACATACACAACGTATTTGCTTACCCAATTCACCATTTCCTGGCAACTAAAATGACAGGGCCTTTTCTACAACCCAGTCCCAGCACCCATACCCACCTTCTGGAATTCAAACCCTACAGGTGATTGCCTATTGGCCCCAAGAGCACTCATCATTTCTGGTATCAGTGGCCTCTATCCCTGCCTCCCTGGGTCAGAGATGTCATCTGTAGTCCTCCCTTCTGGAACTTTGAAGACTTCTGCAAAAAAAAGGGAAGATATGTGGGTGAGTCAGTAAATGTTATCATAATCATCCTTATGCAGGCGGGCTATAGGAGGGTTTGATAGAACTTTAGTAGGGACAGAATATGAGAGAGAAGATGAAAGAAAAATACCTCAACATGGTTTAATTTTTTTTTTTTTAACCCTGCTCATTCACTTCCCTGAAACATTCTCATTTCCCTTATTTTCTACAAAATTCCTTTCTTGCCTGATCCTCCACAAGCAGAAGGAACAAATGCTGGTAAAGCTTTGAATCAATACATCTAAATATGAGTTATTGTCCTTTTGCATGCAACAAAGACTTTGTGGTATATTTTGTGTACCTTCATTAAAGTAAGCTTTGAGAAGACAGGTATCTTGATTTATGTAATTAGTGTTCAAGTGTTTATACAGAGTGAATGGAAATGCATAATCAGCACAACAGAGGTAGGGGCAAGAGAAAGGGAACAGAAGAGAGGAAGAATGATATTCTTCAAGAATAGAGATTCTTAAAGAATATAGGTTGCCCAGTCTTGATGAAGAGCAGAGGAATTTAGAGATTCTTGAGGGAAAAGCAGCAAGGCCTATTTGTAATGATGGAAAACTGAGGAGAAAAGACAGGAACGTACAGAGTGGGAGAGACACAACTTCTAAAAAAAAGACTTTAATACTTAAAAGTATACAGAAGGAACAAAAAACCTGAGCTATAGTTCCACAGTACCAGATAACCCTTAGTGACATAAAAATTATATATTTTATGCGTGTGCATATTTGATGTGTATAAAAAATTTTATCTTATATAAAATGCATTTTCATGGTCAGAATGTTGTAACAAAAAAAAAAAAAAGATACAAAATAAAAAGTGAAAGCATTCCTCTTCTAAAGACATCCTTTTTTGATTTTTAATTTCCTTCCAGAAATAAGATTGGCAGCTTGATGTAGAGTTTTGATGCGTTAACAAGAGGATGTTGGGCCATGAAGGGTTGAATTACTCCCTTCAGCCAAATCAGAAGGCTTTGAGGTTTGACCACTGACTCAACATGCTTATGAAATCTGATTGGAAGGAGAAAAATTATCTAAAAATTAGAGTCCCTAAAGAACTTTTATTGCTAATTGTAAGGGCAGTTTACCCCCACTTCACATCCTCAGTTTTAACTCTAGGAGCTTCAGCTGCAGTGTGTCCCCCTTCTGGCCTGGCACCACTATTTCAGAATGCTGTTGAAATGAAAGCGCCACTGGCAGCCTTGATATGCACTCAATGCTACAGGCAGTGCTTTCTATACAAAGATCCAGGATAGAAGCAAGAGGACAAGTTGGCTTCTGGAGAGCTGAGCAATTTACAGCTTTTACCCACTTATAAATTGCTAAATATTAACAATCAGTTAATAAAAAACAGCTACTATTACATTGATTCTTTTAATGAATTTTTATTGAGCACTCTTTTTGTACCAGGCAACTGTGCACTATGAATACAATGATGAAAAAACAGTAAGCAATGACAGACTTCTTCCTTTGGAGAGTTTATAATCTAGTTGGGCGGGGGAAAGAGAGGTATATATTAATCCAAAAAACACATAAATGTAAAGTTACAACCACATTAAGCGCGCTACAGTGAAAATGTACATGGTCTCTTGGGGTTTAGGGCAAATCAGGATGATAGTGTTTTTTTTTAAAGGCAGAAGATTTTCATAAGTTCAACTGCTTGGTTTATCAGAGAATACTGTTATTGTACACACAACTTTTTGTTTAAAATTACATATACATTTTTGCAAAATTAAACTCTAAATAAATGTGCTCACAATCCCAATTTTTAGTATATGTGTTGCCGAAGTGAGCACAATCCCCAAATTTTTATTTGTCTGTTTTCTCACAAAATTGTTAATAAATGAAGCCCTTGCATAGATTCTCATTCTGGGCTTGGTAGGTAAGCTTTAAGCTGAGAATAAAGGTTTAAGGATATATATTTTTAAAAACCAAGCTTGCTAACTTCTTTTATATACTGTTTCCTCTCTGAACCCACCTCTATCCTATTTTTAAAAATACATTAATGTCCCCATTGGATGCCTGTATCCTGTATGTCCCCCCCCCCCACACACACACACTCTCACTCTCTCT
>NW_006494614.1:40901215-40910513 GCF_000325575.1 Pteropus alecto | reverse complement strand
CCTCCTTCCTTCTCTCCTTCCCTCCCTCCCTCCCCATTCTTTTTCAGTCCCTGAATTTGGCAGTCCAAAAAAATGGACATATGTTCTGGCACTGCTTTGCTATCAAAACATTAGTTAACTTTTTGACTTTTTAAGAGATGGAATGGCATGGGGTAAAGTAGGAATATTTAATAGAAAAGTTATTAAGAATATTATGTCTTGAAGCTAGTTGTGAGGAGAAAAATGGCTTATAAAGAGGTCTCCACTTACAAAGCCAAGGGGAATTTTTAGAGGGCTATTTGCACAACTTAGGTAAAATTAGGTGTTGCCTAAATTTAAACCTTCTAATCAGCTGTTCTCACAGTAGACAGAATTCAATAAAAACTGTTTCTGATATTTGCAGAAATTTAAAACATAGTTATGACACCATAAGCCACATATAAAGAATAGGGCCCACTCCTTGCATGTACCTTTATCTCCTAAGGTAAAAATTTATTCAGCACCATGATAGTACTAAACTGGGCCCTACCTCTAGATGCTGGGGATTATGGTTAGAGTTCTGCACTTGCTTTCACATCGCTTCTATGGTGGGGTCCAAAACTAGATCCAAAGCCAGCAACAAAAAACACTTCCTGCCCACAGAGTCCTAAAAACTCTCCCTGTGCTGGTTCACAGCAGATATGAAGAATGCCGTTGCTTCAACTCTTACAAGTGAACATTATTCTAGAAAAAGCCTGAGATTAGTAGATGCCTTTGGTATAAAGGCTCAAGTTATCAAGTACAAGAGGAGTTGCTCAAAGTACTCCATACCTGGGTACTTGAATTAGTTCTGTCCTTCCTAAATTTTGCCTCTCCACCTTTCTCAAGTGGCCCCCTTCTAACATGGAAAGAGTCTGGCTCCCTCTGAGATTAAATGAGGTTACAAGTGTTATCTGAATAGGATTACTCTCACCCCACTTTATCCCTAAACCTACCCGCCTCTCCCCAAAGGGTGATGGAACTTACTAAAGGAACAGGCCTGAAAATTAGTTAACAGGTATTTTAAATTCTTATGTTCTGAATTCCAAGAGATACACTCCTAGAATGGGGAGGAAGTAGTTTTCTGGAAAAACAAATATATCTCTGAAGCTTGCCTAGGTTTACATTTTCTAAAGGGCACCTTCTTAGTCAGTCTATAGTTTTCAGGCCAGAAAAGTGTATTGAACTCAGGCTTCAACCTAAAAAGCAGCCCCAGATGACTACTTAGGAAGGCCTGACCCTGTGTACATTCGGTGCTAATATAGAGATAATGACCATCTTAAAGAAGGAAAAGAAAAATCCCCATGGCACAGTGAAGTGAAGTAACTTGTCCCAAATCACAGCAAGGCAAATGGTTGAAGAATATTCAAGGACCTAACTCTCCCAAATCGGTGCCCTTTCCACAACATGATGAAGAGAGGCCAGGACAATTTCTAAATAAACTTCAGTCGAGGCTCTAGAAAAAGTAAACAACCTTCCTAAACTCAACATAGAGATTCTGCATAAAAGGAAACAGGGAGAAAAAGAATTCTTAGGAAAAAAAGATCAGCAACTTTGCATTATTTTTGAGGAGTTAGCGAGGTGAGGGGTGGGGAACAAGACCATGAAGCTTTTGTTGAGCCAGTTTATAGATTGCTGACCCAGAGATGTCAAGAGGAAACTGGAACAGATTAGAATATCTGAGGACCGAGCTCCCTCAGCGAGAACATGGGTGTTCTTGGAGAAGCTCAGTTCCCAGAGCAGCATAGGGAGAGCCAACGTAAGAGTACATAAAAAGCTTCACAAAAGGAAAATGCAAAACTAGACCACTGTTGTCTACTCACTACCCATCTAGGCAGCAGTGGGGAACAGAGTTTATTACTCAACAATCTGAACTGAAGAAGTAGCCCTAACAAGTGGGGAAAGAATGATTGGGAGAGGGGATAGACAATAGGGCAGTGGGGATTCATTGCTCTAGCTTTCCTGTGGAAGTCAAATGTGTGTGGTTTCAAAACAAAAATCCAGAAAGAAACATGAGATTAATGCATTTATTCCAAGTAATTAACACATTAAAAAGAAAGTTAAATTTGTCCAAGCCAACTCGTAAATTCTTTAATCTTTCGAACAAAATGTACAACCCGAAACATCACACTATGGTGGAAATAACTTGGGAAAGGGAGAGGTAGAGGAATACATATGGGCTGTGGAACAGAGAATCTAAATCCAATCCCAAAACAAGTTTCAGATCTTTTACCTCTTCAGAACAGAAATGGCTGCTAAACAATTTAACACCAAGTGTTACTGGATCACAATACAATGAACAAAGGCCATTTCGAGAATGAAAGTGGCCCAAAAAGCGTATCTGCTTCTGGCACTGAGCCGTGAATAAGCCTTACCCATTTTGTTGTCTTCCAAAAGTGAGCCTGCTAGATTTTCTTCCATGTTTACTGAGGCCAGGTTTGTGGGTTAACAAGACCATTTCAAGCAAAAGCAACAGATTGAGGGAAGTATGGGGGTTGACATGCCACAAGGAAGTAAACAGTAAACAAAAAAGCTACTCACGCTGCATTTCAAACAATGTTAAGGCAGGCCCATCCAAATAGAAGCCTAAAAGATGAACATCTTTCTTCATCAGTAGTTTTCCATTTCTGCAGGCTTTCTGGTATTTCTCCTGGAGATCCATCAGCTGCCCAGGAAATTGGGTGGGAATACAACACAGCAATTGGAGAAATCAGCTGTCTCCCTCCTCCCCCACATTCCAGAAATGGCAGAGTCAAAGCCAAAATACAAAGCACACTATATGGTGAGCCAGATAGACATTTGATTTTAATGACAAAGTAGGAGAAAATAAATTGGCCAAAAAAAAAAAAAAAAATTAACAGAAAATACTTTATACAGATATGTATAGAAATTATGATTGATTTGTCTGGTATCTTAAGGAGAAAGGAAAAAGGAGAGGTAAGTTTTTTAGCTTCCATGAACATTTACTGTAAGATGCTGACTGCATCTCTTGGTGTAGGTTCCAGATGAGACAGCCAACTAGTCCTGGATCATCTGATTTTTAGAAGCGAATTTGATTCATCCACAAGTAGCTCTGGAGATATGTATTCTTATTTGTGAACACTGGATTCTGTGTGGTCCTGGATGGTACCAACTGCGGCTTCGTGTGCAGGTACTTCCTGAGGAACAATATTGCCTCCTACTACCTGCCCCCCTGTGAGGGACCCTGAAACCAAAGATTTTACCAAATTCAAAGGGTTGTCGTTGTCCTCATCTACATGAGGAACTGCTACCTCTGTGATGGATGCATTCACTATTTCTAGCTGTAGTGGTTCCATCTCCAAGGAACTGCACTCAGGAGGGTTGCCTGGCACAGACAGATGAGAACATAACTTCTCTTTTTGAACTCCAGATGTCCGTGTGACGAAGTCAACAAGGTCTGGAAGGCAAGGGGATGGCCCAAGGCCTGCAGCGTTTATCATTTCCGATTCCAATCTGAGTGAATCTCGTTTCTCTAATGGAGAAGTTTCTTCTGCTTCCTCAGGCATCATTCCTCCTGCTAAGAGGTCAAGGGCCTGGTGTGTTCCCTCTAGGCTCCCCAAGCCAAGGTCAACATTTTCTATAGGAAGTCCAGTTTTCAAAATGTTAGGAGTGATCCTCCCACTTCTGGGATTAGATGAATTTTGTTCACCCTCTGCTCCAAAGTTAAGCACCAAAGTTTTAGGGGAATCTAATGGAAACTCAGAAAAGGATGGGATTGGTTCAAAGTCAGCGAGAGTGGAGGGATTACATCCTATAAGTGACATAGAATTTTCTTCACACATTTTCTGAGAAAGGGCAGTTGGAGATCTATGTGTTGGGTGTACTCGAGTATTGCAAAAATCAACACCCATCTCTCCCAGGTTCCCCAGAGCAGCAAGCTCTTCTACTTTCAAGTCTGTAACTTCGAAGTCTTCTAAGGCCTTGCTTTCTATTGTCACTGTTAATTCTGGATGGACATTTTGTAGCTCCAGGGCTTCTGTTTCTGATTTCTCCAGGCTCTCCCAGGTTTCTGGCTTCTTGTTTTCGTCCCAAACAGCCAGTTCATAGATCATTTTATCCTGAAAGTCTTTTAATCTTTCTCTTTTGAGTTTGAGGCTTCTGTGCCTCAAAGTTCTGGAAGCTGATTCTGGAGCTGAATTTTCTAGCCACTTCTCACTACCAGCTGAAACTCCTTGCTCTGGTGTACTATCCATTAAAGACATATCTGATCTGGCTGGGGCCTGAAGAAGCAATTCTGGGGCAGAAATTTTCACAGCTGTATCATGTGGGTTCTGGAGTAAAGGCTTAGCTTCTGAAGGAAATGAGTCTGTTTTTGCCTTTGTGGAAGAGAGAGCCTGTGCACTCAATTCAATCACTACTTTACTTTGAGTTTCACTTCCTGTCATCAATTTCTTGGACTGTTCAGCCTTCTTGTCAGTCATTTGCAACTTGGGCTGTTCTACTTTTCCCTGCCACATGCATCTGTTCCTATGGTTCAAATTAGAATCCTCTATGCTACTGGGCCCAACACTGATACTTGTTCCTTTTCCCACCATCCTCTCAGAGAGCTTTGCTCCCCTTTCTTTTAGTTCAGTGTTGGTCTCTATTTTGCTTTCTCCACAATCCTCTTGGCTTTCCTCATCCTGGTTACCAGATTCCATAAGCTGGGTTTCTACCAACTTCTGAGAGTCCATGGGACTACAGTGCATATCTGAAAGTTGAGGGACTGGCTCTACACCTGGTGGCCCTGGCTCTCCCAGGTCAAGCTCAATTTTTCCCTCTGGTGAAATATCCCTGTTAGAGTCACTCTGGAAGGAACTCGAAGTCCACATGGCCAAAGTGTCTGTCTTTGCGGTAACAGTTTCATAAGGCCTGTTTTGGCACAATCTTGTCAAAGGCTGTAGGAAGCCATAGCTGCTGCCTCTGCTTTGTGCGTCTACATGTTCTACAACTGACCATTTCCCTAGGGACACCAGAGTTTTTGCAATGGGCTTTTTAGAGTTTCCAACTAAGGGAGGAGAGACCAAACTTCTATCTGGAGGCGATTCCTCTTGGGATGCACTGCTATTCAAAGTAGAAGTAGAAGAGGTATCTGAACTTTCAACTCTAGAAAAGTTGTTATTTTCTCCATTGGCCAATGAACCACCACTGAGCTTAGTCTCGGGGGTCCCCTTTCCACCACTACTGTAGAATATGTCATACAAGTCCTTAGCATTGGCTGTGGCTAAGCATGAATTTCGTTTTTCCAATTTTTTAGCTTGTTCACTGAAAACACTTGAGAGGGGAGGTGGAGGACGCACTAAAACAGAGAATAGGGTCTGGTCCCGGTCACTCTCACTCACACCAGGAGCTGTCTCATCAGAAGGAATGGCAGTTGGCTGTGCTGAGGCCATGATGGCTACCGGCAACACTGGGTTCAAAATGTTAGGACCCAGGAAGCCATGGCTGAGACTGTGAGATATGGCTGGGTTTGATTTTACTGGAGCCAAGACAGCATTTGCTTGAGCAGGAGATGGCGCAGCTGGATGAGGTATAACTGGGGGTGGTGGAGGAGGTGGTGGAGGAGGTGGTGGAGGAGGTGGTAGCATTTGTTCAGGTATATGGGATGGCTCATTCTTCTCAGCCAGCACAATTTTTTCCTCTGGAGACCCTTTTAGAATCACCTCTTCCCCTCCAAATGCTTTGGAGATGATGTCAGGAGGCAAGAGGAGATCAGATGAAGACTCTTTAACCACAGGCAGAGGCTTAGCAGTGGTTCCAGAGGACTTGATGGATAGAAAGGTGTTAAGAGGAGCTGGCTTACTGACTGTGGCTGACCCTGACTTGCGGAGTACTGTGGATGGGATAGGTAGGTTGGGTCGAATCTTAGTCTGGGTTGAAGTTGTCACAACAGGCATCCAAGGGCTAGTATGTGCAACAACAGTTTTCCCAGAGAGCTTGATTTTGATAGGCTTCGCCTTCCCAGCTTCAGCTTTGCCATCCTCTTTGTCCTTAGTGCTTTCTACAATTTCTTCCTTGGGAATACCTGGGGCCACTGAACTTTTTTCCTCCTCTTTTTCTGGCTTCTTCCAGCTGAATTTCCCAAAAGAAGATGATGTTGGTGATTCTTTCTTTACTTCTTCTTTTAATTGGAGTTTGATGCTACCCTTCTTTTTGTTTTCAGCCTTTTCAGGGGAGTTCCCACCCTCAGAGAGTTGGTCCTCTAATTCCTCAGGAACCTTGTCATTCTCCTTTACTTCTTTCATGATCTTTGCCTTTTTCTCTTTCTTCTCTTCCTTTGGTTTCTCACTAAATTTGCGCTTTAGCTCACTTTGACGTCGTCTTTCTGTCTCTAGGACCACAGCCAAGCCAGCTTGGCGGTCCAGATTCCGCCGCTCCTCATACAATGGGTTTTCAACCACATATTTCTGGGAAGAGAAAAGATAAAGGCTCAACAACTGGTCAAAATACTTTAAGAGAAAAATCTTGGTCCCATCACTGTTGTAATTCACTTAGTAGAAATCCCTAGCGTCATCTTCCTCAAGGATATAATTGGTTCTATCAGGTCAGCATCTCTTACTAGGACTGAGAACTTCCTAGTGATTATATGGAATTTGAAGTGTTAATGACTTTTTCTGACTTTGAATTTGTTTGGCAAAGTCAAAAAGATTACTACAGAAGTGAGAAACTCCACAGGTGAAAACCAACCTTGTATTTCTCATTGTGTTGGTGGCCCTTCACATGTTGTTCTCCAGAAATTGGATCCCCCAAAAATTCCTCACAGAGCTGGCAGTAATATCCCGTGATGGGAATCAGAAACTCAGAGCCTGGAAGAAGTAGAATAAAGTCAAGAAAATAAGTCATTTCCACCTAGGCTGACAGTAACCAAAGGAAATCCCACTTCCCCTTTGCAGCAAAATGGTTAATGGTATAGAGGACCTTACCCACTTCTGAGTCAGAGGTAGCATTTAGATGAATTCCAATGGCACAGTCTTCTCAACTTAAAGCTTGAACTCAGGACCTCTATCCCTTCTATCTCTTGGGAATACTAATTGGTTATTTAGGAGTTTCCTGTGCCAGACTCATTTCTATTGCTGATTCTCCTCAAACTCCAACTAGCACTAAATATTTTAGGAGATTTAAAAACTATACTACCAGATAGTTGGCCCAATAACACTTGTATAAGAGTATCTTATGTTGGTGATAATTACTCAGGAATTTATCTTCTACAGATCTAAAGGATGTAGCAGCATTGACTAGGAAGATAAGAAACTGAGACGTTTAAAAACTAAGAAGCTTTCTACTACTCAATCTACACCCCTAATAATGACTGACTACTCAAAAATATTTCTTAGTTGGAAAGGCTGTTAAAATTACTTCACCTCTTACTGTTGTTTTTTACCTGTATTTCAAATAAATAAGATTTTGGAACATAAACCAGTGATAAAATTATATTTTAAAGTGTTATACATATATTTAACATGTTATAGATTTTTGGCCATATGGATAGAAATTATTCTTGTCTTACAGAGCTCTTTATTTCTTTAGGACCTAGTTTTGCACAGAGAAGGCATTCTTATAGCTATGTCAAAAGGAATACTTATGTTTCACTCTATGCTGTTTCCTAGCACCTTAGTTCAGGGAAACCTCTTCCCTGGCTGAATGTAAGGAAACTACAAAAAAGGCAAGGACGAAACATACCTTTTGCAGGAACAGTTATCTTGTCAGTGCGCTTTACAACATCTTGCTTGGCCTCACTCTGGGTCTTTGAAGCCCAAGGTCTGTTGTAGGGATCCAGTGTCTATTTGCAAGAGGCAGAGGCGCTCACACAACAGCACTAAAAACTCAATGACCTACTCTTCTCTCTTTTTCTCCCCCACACACCAGAGGGGACCAGAAGCCCCCAGGTACCCACCCCCACCCACTGTGCCAACTGTTTAAACGGAAATCACCTGTGGAAAAGGTAAACACATGTTAGAGCAAGTACCAGAATGGATAAAATAAACAAATAATCAGGTACTCAAGGAATCAAAAGAGGATGAAGCCTCACTTACACTTGTCATGGTGTTTAGTTACAGGCAGGTCCCCTGGACTGAGCCCTGGGGATGGTGTCTCCTTTGTTGGTATCTCTTGGCTCTTCATATTGGGGCTCCTGCCCATATGAGAATGTTTCATTTGCCAGCTTTGTAATGCAGATGGGGGTACAGAAGTATGAGGGGAAGGAGGGTAAGAGTAGAAATAACAGAGGTCAGGATACCTACCTGTGTGTGCTTCTTATTGTGCATATGAGTAAAGAAGTCAAACATGGTCCCACAGATGGTGTTGCAGTCTTTGCACCAGTGATTGCCAGCATCATAATACTCATAGGCAGCAATGGGCTGATCAGATTGCTTAGCAGTTGGCTGGGGGCTCTCGGCAGGCCTGGGGCTCTTAGTATGGGAATTCTCATTGTTTACCTTTGATTCCTACAGGGAAGAAAACCTGCACTTAGAAGGAATTCAAGGCAGTCTAGATCTGTATTCTCTCAGGAAAAGCAAGTAGCCTATCACAATTGCAGAAATAGGGCTGTGTGATTATATTTCCAGTGTACAAACTGGGGAAAACCCCACAAGAAATATGTCTGCAAGGCTCAAACAGAACTAATTAGACTCCACAGTGCTATCTTATCATGAAAAATAAATCACAATGGCAACGTATTTGCTTATATATACTAAAATATCTAGAAGAATATTCAAGATTATGGAAACACTGGTTGCCTCTGCAGTGGCGAAGCAGAGAACAAGGATGGATAAGAGAGTCTTTTTACCATATACCCTTTGGTAGATGTTGAATGTGTTACCTATGCAATGAAATACAATAGTTAAACTTAAAAATCATAATGACAACAATGGAGGGAAGAAAAACCAAAATGGAAAAGGTAACTGAAAGGTTATGCAAATACAGAAAATAGATGATAGTGAACTCACTTATCACAGATGCATCCTGGTAGGGAAAACCGAAAAGCAAGGCTGATGTTATGTACAAAGCAGTCATCTATGCATGATGACTTAAAGGAATCTGAGTAAAATATTTCTAACTGTCTACAATACAACTACTGGAATTTAACACTTCTGAGTTAATACGAATCCTCTTTTAAAACATAGCAATTCCTCAACATTAGGTTAAAATAATAAATACTTTAATATGAATTCATTTGTCAGCAAGCTGGTAACAAGACACTTAGGAAATAAGAATTTTGGTTAATGTTGGAGAGTAAGAAACAGAAAAAAAGATAATTTTGGAACAAAGAGATGGTTAAGTATGAATGAAGTTCTCTAGCAGA
>NW_006494614.1:40894031-40901076 GCF_000325575.1 Pteropus alecto | reverse complement strand
GAGGGAAAAAAAAAAAATAATCGGCACTTCAAAGATAACCTTTCTCTTCTAGAGTCTTATTTATAGTCACCACAGAGATCATACTCAGCAAGTAAAGATGGGCACATGCATATGTTGCTGGTGAGTATTAACTGGCACCATCTTTCTGGAAGAAAATCTAAGAATACATATTACATATCTCAAAATTTTTTATATTCTTTGACCCAGCAATTCTACTCTTTGACATTTATCCTACAAAAATTATTACGTTGAACAACAGGTGATTTGACTGGTTAAATTATGGTGTTCATACAACAAAAAAGGTCATTAAAAATGTTATTAGAGAGGTCTATTTATTGACATGAAAAAATGTTCATGATATACTGAGAAAAATATGTAAAAAAACACGTTTGAATAATCAATAAAATATGTAAATAGGCAGTGAATGTCAAATGTTACCTTATCCAAAAGACTTTCCTTAACTACTCTATATCCCTTAACCCATTTTCTTTTTTTAAGCACTTGTCATTACCTAACCTGCACTTGTTTATTTATTGTCTATCTTCTCCTATTTCATGAGAATAAGAAATAAGGACCTTGACTGTACAGTTTCTTGCTATACTTCCCATATCTAGAATAGTGCCTGGAACTTTTTTGGAGATCAATAAATATTTAAGTGAATTAACAAACAGAAGAAGAGTATATGGAATAATGTACACCAAGGTATTAATAATAGCTGTCTCTAAGTAAATGAAATTGTGGAAATGTGACTTTATTTTTATGAAATGAAGAGAAAGAAGACCACAAACCAACTATACGTTTTAAAGACAGGCAAAGAAAGAAAAAACACCAAGGACAGGTAGAAAAGAGAAGTTGTAGTCACAATATTCTTTACTGCTGAAATGGAAACTGAATTACAACATATCCTTGTCAGCTTCAGAGAACATCAAGACTCACTCAGATAAAGATGATATAGATTATCATGGGGTTCATGTATAAATGGAACCCCAAAACTTTCTAGCTCTTCTCTCATCAAAGGCCCTGAACTCAATGACCCTGGTGTAAAAAAGTATAAAAGAGTATAAATGAGTACAGTCCTACTTGGTTGAGAAAGAGAACTCTCCCAGGAAGACATAGAATAGAGTTTGGTTGATATAGAATACAGAATATCCTCTTCTCTACCCCCAAACATTAACTGAGTATCTACTATATACTAGACATACCAAATACTGTGGGAAATACAAAGATAAATAAGTTAAACTCTTTTTTTCTCAAGCAGCTCTCATTTACTGGAAGAGACTGGCATGAAACAGACATGTTGTGAATAATGTTTTAAATATGACAGAATAAAATAAATCTTATAAAGAAACAAAGTAATATATTATAGGAGTGCTAAAGAAGGACTGACTAAATCTGGAATTCTTCATGGAGAAGGTAGCATTCAAGTTGGGCTAGTAGCTTTGAGAGAAAGATTATTTCAGGCTAACAGTATTATTAATGCAAAACTAGAAAGGCACAATAGCATACTGCATGTCTGCAAAAGTGCAAGCATTTTGTGGTAGGAGTGTAAGATGTAGTGTATCATTTCTTGAGCACTACTTATTTACTATGTGCCAGGCATTGAGTTATGTACTAGGGACTGTACTGAAGAATGAGACAGATATGGTCCCTTCCCTTGAACCTCAAAGTCTATTGGGGGAACACATGTAATTATATAATTACAACTGTCATAAGTGCTAAGAAGGAAAAGTACAAGGTATCATGAGCATATATCAAGCAATTTTAACAGTCCGGGAAATCAAAGAAGGGAGTTGGAGAAATAATTTAAGCTGCGACCTGAAGAATGAATATGACTGTTAGAAGAGAGGATAAGGAAAGAATGAGATTTGCATGGTAACCAGAGGGAAGAGAAGATGCAAAGACGTTAGAGGGAATGATACATTTCAGGAATGAAAAGGCCAGTAATGAAATTATAGTAAGCAAGGAGGAAATGATGCATGAAAAGAGGCTGAAGAGATAGGCAAGGAAATACTGTGATCACTGGCTGCATGTGGAGAAAGGTGTAAGAGGGTAGCAGTACAAGCAAGGATTGAAAGTGGCTTGAACATGAATGGCAATGGAGATGGTGATATGGATGGAACTGAGATTTACTTTGGAGGGAGAGCTGGTATAATGTGTAATTAATTTGGTATGCAGCAGTTAAGGAGAGGGAAGTACTAAGAATGCTTTTCAGGTTGTTGGCATGAATACTGTTGGATAATAGTGCCATTCATTGATATGGGTAACACTGGAGAAAGAAGTTGGAGGGAGGTATCTATAAGACAATGAAAAAGAAATAGTAAGTAGTCTGTTGGACACTTAGGTTTGGATCTCAAAGAATCATTTGAGATAGAATATAAAACTGCCAATTGTTAGTATGGTATTGCAGCACAGAACTGGATGAAATGACTAGGAAGAAAGTAGAATTTTGGGGAACTGAGCTAGGACTGAGCTGTGAAGAACTAAAATATTTAAAGATCAGGTACAAGAGAATAGGCAGCAAAGGAGACTAAGCAGCATACTAGGAAAGAAAGAAGTGTGACAGAAGCCAAGGGAAGAAAGCATTTTTAGAAGACAGTGATTCCCTGTAAAAAATACTGATTTGAGAACTGAAATGTATTCACTGCCTGCACATGGTGGTGACCTTGTTGCTAAACATGAACCCACAAAATGGTATATACAAGTTATAATAAGATAAGAAGCCAAAGTGGAGTAGGTTAAGGAATAAATGCTAGGTCGAGAACATGGAGGGCCCTAAATGCTGAGGATTTGGGATTCTACTTTGTGAGAAATGGGAAACTGCTGAAATTCTGAAGGAGAGTATCATGATCTATGCGTTATAAAATACCTCTAACAGGAGTAAGAACAAGTTGGAAAGAAAGCTAATAAAATGGTTAGTTAGAAAGCTTCTTTACAAGTTCATGGAAATGAAAAATATAGCAGAATGGGAAAGTTAAGTTTTTACCTTGCAAGAGGAGTTTGAGGACGATGAAACTTTTTCTGGACTCTTAGATTTTTCTGCTTTCCCAGGCTTCTCTGTAGGCTCTTTACTGTCATTTGAAGACTTCTGGGATTTATCCGAAATGTTAATTCCCAAGATCTGAGCCACTTTGTCCAGTTCAGATTGCTTCTTTTCAGCCTCTTCTGCCTCTTGTCTAAGTTCTGCAATGTCCTTCATAATGTTATCCTGAAGCCGACTCACCTCCACCAGGAGTGGGTCTTTGTGGCCATCCTTCTCCCTTCGTTTCTTGCGTAGCATTTCCCCTAAGTAGTCAAAGGTCAACAGAAACACAAGGAAAGTAAGTTTAGACAAGTTATTTTTCAGTCATATGTAGTAATCACTCAAGACTATGATCACAAAATCTTTTCCCATAAAACTTTTTAAAAGCAAGTGAAGCTCTCCTTCCACATGGGCTGGTTTAGATGAAGTTTCTGTGGAGGTTAAGGATGAGTGATTACATTACCTCTCACATAGGGGTTATTAGCTAAGGATCTACAGACAGGCTTCAGGAGCTCCATGAAGTCCCAAAACGGTACATACCAATTTGTGTGCATGTGTCCTTCAAAAAGGTTAATAAATGTCTTAACTATGAATCCAGTGACTGTCCTCTTCAGAGAAGCAAAGAATTATTCAGAGGGCAAAAATGATTCAGTAATATATTTGACTTTATCTGATTTAAGGACCATTCACCAATGCCTACACTGAGTTTTACGTTTTGCCTCAGGCTCACCTGATGTTTTATCCTATTCCAAACAGGAGGTCCTCATTCATTAATCCTCACAGGATTAATAACTAAGATTCTCATCCCTAAATAGTTCAAGCCAAAACAGAAGAAATTATATATTCTCTCATTTTGTTCTTCCAAACTGTAGTATTTAGAAGCCTTGTTATATTCGTTCCTTGGTATGTATGTTAATTCCCAAAAGCACTGATAAAGAGATGGAATCAAAAGAGGTATCATGGAGCATCTTTTTGTACCAAAAAGAAAGTACTCGAAAAATAATGGGGACATATCAAAAGGTCACAGGAGTCAACTTAAAGGGGTTCCCACTGGCCAAATCTGGGGCAATTTGAGCATGAAAATAAATAATAATAACCTACTGAATGAAGAATCCATGAGTTCACATTGATATAAATGTATAAATAAATGAAGGAGGAGGGGTGTGTGTGATGCTCCTCCTTACAATAGAAAGCCAAGTAATAAAGGTAGAAGGAATGATGAAATTAGAAAATCACTATTTAACAATCATCATAATAACTGATTCAGGCAAGAATCATCAATGAATGCTAAAACTAATAGGCAAAAGTATGCGGAACAACTGATTATTTACAGTCTCAAAGCATCTCCCCTATAAGATACTTACTAATTTAAAAAGGTAAAATAGTAACTTTACAATGGAGAAACCTCGCAGACACCACCTTAACCAAATGATCAAAGTTGACATCACTAGTAATAGGACAAATAATACTTGCTATGAACTCGGCATTACTTCTGTGATATTCCTGCCAAAAATTCATAACCTGAATTGAATCATAAGGAAACATCAAACCAAAATTAAAGGACATTTTACAAAGTATGTGACTTCTCTTCTTAAAATGTCAATGTCATGAAATACAAAGATTCAGGAATTGTTACCAATTAAAGGAGACTAAAAGAACATGACAACTAAATGCAATGCATAATCTTCCATTTTCTTTTGCCTTAGTACATTATTTGGACAACTGGTGAAATGTGAATAACCAGTATAGTATTATATAGTACTACTAATTTCCTAATTTTGATAAATGTACTATGGTTATACAAGTCAATTCTTTGTTGTTAGGAGATATACACCGAAGTATTTAGAAGTAAAGGAACATCATATATATAACTTACTCTTAAGAGTTCAGAAAAATTACACACATACACAGATTGAGAAAGGGAAAAAAGAATAGAGCAAATGCATTAAAATGCTAGCAATCGTGGAGAATACTTGCGAATTATTTACCCTGTTATTGCAACTTTTCTGTAAGTCTAATTATGTCAAAACTTTTTTTATAAGTGAGACTTCAGGTCACTTGAACCTGTCGGAGAGTCCCAGTTCCAAAAGCTCTTCAGTCGGGTCTCTTACTCAAGTTATTACAAAAAAAGAGAGTCATGCAAAGGAGTGAAAGGACTGTCTGATACCTTGTTGTTTATGAAGCCGCTCCAACTCAGTCCTGAGATAGTACATCTTCTTCTGGCGAGCTTCTCGATCACTCTTTAGCTTTTCCCTTTCTTCAATAACCTGCCAAGTCCAAAATGGTAAGAGTCCTTCAGCCTCCAACATCCTCCCTTTTCTACTGCACTCTTCCATAAACCCTCATGCTAGCTAATATTTGCACACAAGGATCTAAATGTCTCACACAGAGGATTTGACTTTATAGTGAAGGTGATCTTTCATTCTGATCTAAGTTCCAGAAGAGAATTATCTTTTCCAGAGCTACAATGCCCAGAAAGTATTATTTTTATGCAGAAGCATTATACTATTAATTTTAACCTAAAGCCACTGACAGCAACTATCAGATAGTGGTTCTGAGCCCAACGGGAGCCATAAGGAAAAGAATTAATATGTGCTATGGATGAAGACTGTGTTAGTTGCACTGCATCTATCATCTTATTTAATCATCATGACATTACCTCTGCTTTATACTAAGAAAACTGATGCTGTGAACAATTAAGTAACATATCCAAGGTCATATAGTAAGAGGTTTAAAATTGAGATACATTATGAGTCACAGCTCATGATCTTTCAACTGTATTACTACCATCTAATAGAAAAAAAAAACAAAACATGGCTTGTCTTTAATGGGCTAGTGTGAAAAACCTGCGTTGTTATAAGCCCTGACCCAAGTGCTAGGCTTTTAAAGGGAAAGAAAAGGGAAAGCGCTCAGTCTCCAAACACTGTCTCTGCAGTCTTACTTAGGTTTTGTCTTTTTTGAACCTATCCGTCCTCTTTTCCAAGACTTTAGCAAAATGAAAGGCTGAAGTACAGGATATCCAAGTACAATAGCAAATTAAGAAGAGTTTGTCTTCTCAAGGATTAGCTAAATTTCTTCTAAACTTTAAAAAAATTAGATTGGCCCTCCAATTTTCCTTTTCTTTTTTCTCCTCAAGCTTAACTTATTAGAAAATCAAATTTATATATATTTTTTGTTCCTAAACAAAGTGAGTTATTAGTTTTTAAGGACAATTAAAATCAATAGTATTAATTTTTCCATTTAAACTTCTATTCAGTATTCCTTGTCCCAAAGTAATTTTTACCTACTGCTCTAAAACATCTAGAATTATTCTCTCTCAACCCCAGCCACTGCTCCCTTCCTTCAGCTTGGGAACCCAATGAACCCTGACAGTATAAAAACTACTTTAAAAAAAAGAAGTGGCACAAAAATATACTGTTATTCCTAGAATCTAAGATAAACCAGAGCAAGCAGAGCTTTTTTCTTGGTTTAATTACCAAGCAACAACTAGTTATTAGCTTTTAATTCTCATAATCACTACAAGAAAAGGATCCAAAACTTGAAACAGATTGATTCTCCTTCACCCAACCCAATTTTGGTTCTTCACTCCCTGATGAGGTCATATTGAAGACTTCAAGGCTCCCAGCTCCTACCCACAGTATTCTAAGGCAGATAATTTGTATAGAGAAATAAACTTTAAAAAGCAAAAAGAAGTCTAGCAATCATAGTGGGACCTAGGGCCTGACTTTAGTTTGGTCCTAATGAGAAAACACTTGAAAAAACAGAGGGGGTATATACGTTAATCAGGGTTATGACGATAGCCTCCAAAACACTAATAGGGCCTTAAAAATTTTAGCTCCCTCTAAAAGACAAATGCGAATTTATTTTAAAATAGAAGATACAGGCACAGGATCCCCAAAGCCAATATTCACCTTCTGCTTCTGGGAAGCACGATTCTTCTCATCAGAGATCTTTTCCGGATTATATCTTATGAGTGATGGGATGGACACCTGGACAGGCACTTGGGCAGTAGGAAGTGAACCTAGC
>NW_006494614.1:40883262-40894001 GCF_000325575.1 Pteropus alecto | reverse complement strand
CACGGTGGGGATCACACGGAGATTGGGACGGCTACGAGTAGCTTGTTTGGTAACTGGCATTACTCTGTGAGGTTCAGGTAAAGGGTGCTTTGATGGTTGAGAGGTGGGGTACATGGGCCACCTTGAGGCTGCATAGGCCATGTAGTGCCTATAGGCATCAAAGGAAGCTGGGGGAACGGCAGGTCCCTGGTAGTTTGGAGGTATCCGAGCTGCAGCAAACTGAGAGGCTCTTGGCACATGAAACTGAGATAAAGAAGCAGGGTGTGGAAGTCTAATTGGGGCAGATGGGGCTGATGGCAAAATGCACCTGACTGCAATAGATGACTGAAACCCACTGCCAACAGCCTCTGGTCCTGTAATATGACTCATTGAATGGTCAGACTTTAGGAATGGGGGGCTGTTTTTTGTGAGTAGATAAGGATCCACAGGAGAGACTGGGTGTGGATGGGACACCTCTGGGGAGTGGGTACTGCTATGGTGTGCCTCCCTGCTCTCCAGCTTGTGAGGATCCGATGACCGTCGATCAACTGAGAAGCGGCGGTCAACTGAGGAACAGCGGTCTGCTGAAAAGTGCCGGTCAACTGAGGATCGGCGGTCAGTGGAGGAACGTGATGGCTTCTTGCCATGAAGTCGTTCCTGGGTGCGTGCAGCCAGTTTACTAATCTCTGCTACTCCAATATCCAGCCCTATGGTCTTGAGCAAGTCATGAATCTTGGCATATTCTGGATTGGTCTCTTCTATTGATTCTAGCTTTACAGCTGGAGCTGAAGAGGGCAGGGAGCTTGTCTTCTGCCTCATAACTTCACTCTCAGAGCCCCCAAGGGGCTTTGGTGGAGATTCTGCTTTTAAATCCTCTTCTTCATCTCCATAGAGAAATTTTTCCTCATCCTCAATGTCAGGGAAGCTACGTCGCCTTTTTTCCTGTGTACTGGTAGAGTCTGCCAACATGCTCAAAATGCGGGAAAAACCACTGCCATCCTGGCTCGCTCTCTCATGGGGCAGCAAGAAGTCTGTGGGTCGCTCAGGTCCCTCAGCCTTTGTATCCAATTTCTCCTTGTGGCACAGAAAACTTCCAAACTTTTCTCTGAGAGGACTGTTGTCTTTGGGCATCCCAGGGAGGGGACCCCATTGGTAGAGGTTGCCTTGAGGTTCCTTCAGGGTAGTCTCTACCATAGTCCCCTTATTGTTTTCAATCTCAGAAGCAAAAGCAGCAATAGCGCCACTTAGTGGGACAGATGGGTGTCCAGCATAGAGAGGGTGATCCTGGCTGGAGCTGGTATTGTTGGAAAAACTCTCAAGCTGCAAAGAAAAACACAACCGATTTGGTCTCTCTGTTCAGAAACTCAGGAAACTAATAATTAGATAAATACTTAGATGCTTTGTTATTCTTGAATAGGGGAAAGATAAGTATGTATGAAAGGGAGATACAGTATCCTTAGCCAAATTCAAGAACTGGGTCCCTATCTCTCCAGATGTTTCTATGTCAAGGAGAAATGAGAAATAAGGCAGACTGGATTGAATCTGAACTTTTGCCCATTTATTGTAGTCCTTATCAAGGAATGTGAATTCAAAAGATCTTTAGAGATGTCCTAACTTATGTACTTTATTCTCTATGGATCCCTAAAAGAAAAAAAAAAATGAAAGTGGAGCTGCTTTGGTTAAAGTCGGTCAGGAAACTCTGAAACACTAACTGATTAGCCTCCCCTTGCTTCCCTGTGCCCTTAGTCACTTCTTCAGAAAACTTTAGCTCTTAAGAGGACAGCTAAAAACCAGTGCTCATATCTGAGCACCGTTTTATAGGTGAATAAAAAATGCCAATGCTCAGAACGGTGAGGTGACTCGTCTAAAAATCACACAGCAAGTTGGTCGCAGAGTCACCTGATTTCTGGTCTAGTGACCACCACTCATACAGGAGGAGACTTCAGATCAACTCTTTCCTTTGCCCTTCAAGCTTCATTTCCAAGAAACCTGTATTCAAAAATTTCTACAGGGCTACCCAATTTAGAGAAATAAACAACAGATATTCTCCAAAATGTCTGTTTAGAAAGCCTAACATACAATAGAAGCCTTCTATTGATGTATTATTAAGTCTACAGTTCTCTTTGGAGAATCTTTGAGGGTGTAGCTCACAGGCATAACAATGTTGGTTCAGCATATATCACATAGATACCATTAGAGACACAGCTCCCAGATAAGAACCAAGCTTTAAGATATTAAAGGGACTAGCAAGAGACCACACACACACACACACACACACACACAAAAAAAATGCAACAGAGACCTGCAAGGAAGGCTCCATGTCTACCTCAATCCGCTTCTTCAGAATCGACTTCTTGGGCATCACAGATACTTCTTCAGGCCGATGTAAAGAATATCCTGGCTCTGATGCTGTTAGGACACCTGACAATCCAGGGATGGGACAGCTAGTGCCACCACCATCAACTCCCACCAGTTCCTGACTCAAGCTCCTACTTCGTTCCTCTTCTTCCTCTCGTTTTCTCCTGGCAAGGTCCAGCTCTCGAAACTCAGGATCTAGAAACCTAGGGCTTGGGCTCCGTCTACGCTGTCGATAGTTGCGGGTCCCTGATGTAAAACTTGGGTGATCACTTCCCAGGCTGTGCATCTTTTCTGTGTCATCATAACGGGGCCGTTTGGCCTCCCGGCTCCTTTCCTCAGGTCGAATAGAGTAGGAGCCTTTCAGTTTGTCTCTACTCCGTTCTGTTCCATGCAACGTCTCATCATGACAACTGATATGGGCACTATAATCAGAACGATGCAGGAAAGTTTCTCTTGTTCGGTAGTCCTCAAGCTGTCCCAAGAAGGGACTGAGAGGCCCCTCCTCCCGGGAAATATATCTTTCAAGACCTCGAGAGCATTGGGAACTTCGAGTGAAGACAGAATCATCAGTCAAGTCATCCCTGAAGAAAGAGAAAACCATCACTGAATACAATGGACTTAGAAAGAGCAAGACCGGACAAGGCTAAGAGACATTCGATAAGGAGGCTATAGAACGCCTAGATCAAAAGACGATAATGAAGTCAAAGAACAAATCTATATATATACATGGAACACTTCCTCTCCTTTTCCCCAGAGGCAGTTTCAGTTTCTAACCAATATTATTACTAATCTATATAGAGAGAACTTTTAGGCTAATTTCTTTGATTAGATTTTGGTGATGCAGAGTATCATGCTAGGGTTTAGGAGATATGAAAACATCACTACAACACTACCAAGAGCCCTAGGTTACACAACTCCACACTAGCCAAATTCTAGCTCTGCTATGAAAAGTGTGGTCTCAATCAACAGCATCAGTATTACCTGAGAACTTTTAGAAATGCAGTTTCTCAGGCTCCACCCAGGACTACTAAATCAGAATCTGCATTGTAACAAGATCTCCAAGTGATTTGTATGTACTTTAAAATTTGAAAAACACCAGTCCAGATCAATGATTTTCAAGCTGTTTTCCACAAATTCTGAAAAGTGCTCAGGAGCTGCCTAAAGGAAGGAGGTACTAGGAAAGCAGAGTTTGCATGGCTCTGGGCCTTCCACCTCATTGAATTGTGCTAGCCCCAACTTTCATCTGTTTATATAGTAAAATTTATATAATATTTCATTTGGAAAAGAAGGTTTTCACTGCAGGGAAATTTTTTTTTTTAAAACTACTGATCAAACTGGCATGATTTTCTTGTAAATTTTAGATAGTTCTCCAATTCTTTGTTTTGCTGGCTCACATATTAAAAACGATGAAACTCCCTCACAGCCTGTTTTGTTATCCTCTTTCCTGCTTTGCCTGGATATCCACAAGCACTCTATTAATCTTGGGCCCAGGAAAGAGTCTGTGGTGGTTTGGGTCACTACTATTTTTATTTCATAGAAATAAAAAGGTCTTGGACCTTTGTGACTTGAAGGTAAAAATATAGGATGGGACATCTGTCTTCTTAGCTCAGAGCTCTACACTCACCACACATTGTAGTTCTAACTTTTTTGGGCATTATGGTCACAGAGCTTCTACTGCCCAAAAAGAAAGTTTGTAATTTAATTTACAAATGGAAATAAAGATCCTCTAGCACTTTAAGTATACAACTTTTAACGAATCTGAATGAAAAACTTACATGCAATTCACATTCCAGTGAGAATTACAATCCGCAGGATGATAATTACTGGTATCTTCTACAGTCTCTAGTAGATATTTTTGTTTTTTTTGAGTTTCCAGAAATGACTTTTTTTCTCCTTTTATTTATAGTTGCTTTCCTATCTCTGGGACTAAGTTAGAAGAACATCAAAGAGTTGTGCCTTTTCTTCTTCCCTGGCCCAGCCTTTGTGCTAAGTTTTCGACCTAGGTAACAGCTATAAATAACTATATGAAAGACTATGAAGAAAAAACTTTATCATCTCCGCTAAAAGAATGCCACCTGTGAAAATCCAGGTGTCTGTTACTCATCTTCCCCAAAAAATGTGAGGGAGTTTTAAGGTCTCAATGTAGAATGAAAAAGAAAAAAATGGGAATGACCCAAGGACAATCTCTGAAATCAAGTATAATTAGAGTAAAATATTTTATTCTGTAGGTTTATCAGCCATGAACACATCTATTTCAAGGGAGAAATGTCCACGAGTTGAGTCACTCCACTGCTAAAACATCACCTACCATACAAAGTCTCTGACCACATTAGTAAAGGGGAAAAAACAGGCGCCATGGGTAGGAGTGGCAAGTTCACCATGCTCCCACGTTCAGTTCCCCACTAGAACTATTACATATCACCACTAAATGACATATTAAGCCAAGATCTAATCCAGCACTAAATATCAAGAAGCTAGAAACAATGGCTCTCAGAAAGTATCAGTCCAGACTTGCGATCTCCAGCAAAAGGAGGAAAAATAAATAAATAATGAAAGAAGGCATAAAAACAGTTAAAATAATGAGCCATTATGTAAATATAGGCAGAAATCAGTTTGTTTATTAAAAGTTCATGAACTCCTACAATCTGGTGACTGCCAGAGGGGAAGGGAGTTGGGGGACTGAGAGAAAGGGGTGATGGGTTAAAGAAGTATGAATTAGTAGTTGATAGATGGTCACGGGGATGTGGAGCATGGCATAGGGAATGCAGTCAGCATTAATGTAATGGCTAGGTACAGAGCCAGAGGAGAGAAAGAGCAATCAGGGGGATCATTTTATAAACTATATAAATGTCTAACCAATGTACTGTACTGTATACTTGAAACTAATAAAGTTTTTAAAAGATCTAGAAAGGAGTGTAGTAAATTATATTACTCCTTTTGTGATCTGAATGAAGCAGTTTCCAGGAAACAAAATATATAGAATTCAAAAAAAAAAAAAAGTTTACATCTTCCTTTCCCAGGTTTCCCAAATGATAAGAGCAAAAACTAGCTGCAGTAAAAATGAACACTAAAAAGGGCCAGCTGATCCCCTGTAGCTCAGAGTAATCTAGTGCCAGATTCTCTCAAAAAGCTTTAACTCCAAGTCTTTCCTAAAATAAGGTCTACCTATTTAAAAAACTGATTATTGGATGTGTGATGAGTTCATGTGCTCTCACTGTACTATTCTACTTTTTTCATGTTTACAAATTCCATTAAACAAATTAAAAGTCACATGTGAAACATGTATACATGTAAGTCTGTACACCAATGTTCATTGCAGCTTTATTCATAATAGCTGAAAAGTGAAAACAACCCAAATGTTATCCATCCATTCATCACTAGTGAATGGATAAACAAAATACATATACCGAAATACTGGCAGTAAAAAGGAAAGAACAGTTATATGTTATCACATGCATCAATCTTGAAAACGTTATTATGCTAAGTGAAAGAAGCCAGTCACAAAGGACCATATATTGTATGATTCTATTTATATGAAATGTTCAGAATAGGCAAATTCATAGAGCTAGAAAGTGTATTAGTGATAGGCAAGGGCGAGGACTGTGGGGGACTAACAGCTAAGGATGGAGGTAATAAAAATGTTCTAAAATTAATCATAGTGGTGTGGGTATACAACTCTGTGAATACACTAGAACTGTATACTTTAAATGGGTGAATTATATGGTATATGAATTATGGCTCAATAAAGATGTTAAAAAATGTATATGATTTAAAAAAAAGGTCTACCAGAGCCCAAACTTCCCATTTTTTCCCTCTGCTGATACCCCAAAATGCCTGAAGAAAGCTGTTTATTTCTGCCTTTTCCCTAAGGCTAATCATAGAGGAAAAAAAATCCTACTCCTTCAATGTATGTCAGGGCAAGAAAGAGCTAGGAGATAAGAATTACATGAATGGAACTTAAATGTGCAGAGTACTTTGATAACCAGGGGGAACTGACCTTACATCCACAAGCCTTTAGAAGCTAAGTGTCTTCACACAACCTGTTCATGATTTCTTTTCAGAATAAGTAACAGTCCTACATACAGAGCTGCCAACGTGAGGACACTGATAGCCCTGGCAATGTGGCTATAACCCAAGCCTGATATACATTTTAACAGATTAAATAAGGGAAAAGAAAGAATTTTAGGGTCTCCAGAAAACATAAACACCTACAGACAAAAGATGGAAATGGCTTGTTTCATTAGCTGAATACTGGACTCACTGTCAGGAAACATCCTGAGAATGACTATGGCCTGGGTTTAGGAGACAGTAATTATCCACACAAACCATATTGAGTAAGAGTATAGGGGGCAAAAAGTCAAAAGAATGGCCTATTACTTCTTTTTAGAACCTTATTCTTACTTTCTCTACAATAGACTCGTCAAAAATAAATAAATAAATGAAATGAAATGATGAATTTGGAATGCGTGACAGAAAATAAATAAAATAAAATAAAATAAAATAAAAAAGACTTGTTTCTCTGAAATACATGATCTGGGAAAGATGATTACTGCTCCAAACTCCCTAAGAGGAAAATTTTACTTTTTATAACTTAAAAACAGACAATTGACTATCTGAAGAACATATGTATAGTGAAGCTCACGGAAAGGGAGATGACACCCTAGGCCTAACAAGAGGAAACACTAGTTACCTCAAAACCTCAGCAAGGAAGGAAAACAATCACACCATGTACCACCCATTCAGACTGCCTACTCAATCATCTCCCAAAACAGAAGCAGCCAGAGGGGCAATGGCTGTTGCCTCAATAAAGTGATGTAGTCACATATCTTGAAGCCCTGTCTTCAGAAGCTTCAGTGTTTTATGACACAAGACTGTACTGCCTTGCCCCGCTGCATCAAATAGCCACTAGGGCTTTGAAGTAACTATTAACTAAAGGGCAGCATTGGTTCGCAGACTTCCTGCCCAGCTGTCTCCCACCTGCCTGCCTATGCTCTGTGCACCACTGCATGGACAGTCTTAGTCTGAACGAACATTACATTGATTTACTGCTTTTGCTAATCATTTGTGAAAATTCCTAATGTGCTGGGCAGATTCTTAGCTCTTAGAAAGTAAGTGCTTTCCCTGCATTCTTATCCTTACTTTTACTTTTGTGAGGTAAAAAACACCTAATGTGATTATTTACCTCCCATATACAGTTAATTTACTAGCACCTGAAATTTATATTTAATACTCTATGGAATGTATCTATCCTTCCTCAGCACTTAATAGTTGTAAAGTATTAACTGAAATTAAATATTTTTAAGGATCTCTAACTTTCTGTTAATGTTTATATGTTTAATATGGATAATATACTACACATGAATTTACCTAAACCTTTTCTGAATCTATAGTTCAGCCTGGATAAGCTGAAAAATAACACCATTTAAGGAAGATTTCCTATTTTGTCCAGAACTTTCCTTTGCAGATGGGACCCCTGGTACCACTATTTTAGAATCCGTATCATCTTAACTGTTTTTATTTTGGGAGACTCTATTTATGTCCCCTCAGCTTTCCCCTTTACAGTTGGACCAAAATAACCTTTTAAAGTCTTTTCTTCTACATAATTCTTTCAGCAATAAAGTCTACATCAATATATTCTCATCAGAAAGCCCTTTCTAATGTTATACTTTGTACTGGACATAGGGCATATCTTCACAGCTGGCACCACTCTTTCAAATACATCATTCAGAAAACGGCGTTTCTGCCTTCAACCACTATTATAGCCCTGCCTCAGATGAAGCCCACCTGTCCACGTCCTCCAGATTATCCACTGGTGATCCCAGTCGATCACTAAGCCGCCGCCGTTCTGGTATGCCGACACAGAAGTGGTCATTGCCGACAGTGATCCTTAAGCTCTGTTCCAAAGAAGAGTCAGAACGCAGACCAGGAGAGCGTCTCTACAAAGGTAAAATATAATAGCTGATAGGTCAAGACATCTCTATACTCAAAAATGTTCTCCCCAGTCACAAAGTTGTGGCCTAACAAGGTGAGAAATGGCTATGGTAAGATACGACTCCAAAAATAAAGCACTTTTTAAAAAATTATCATTTTCTTAGATGAAAGTCCACACTTCTAACCTTCCCAAGCAATGACATCTCATTCTTCCATTTACTGGTACTGGGCATGGGACTAGAAGAGCGAATTAAGTCTGCTCTCATAACCTATACATTTCTAGTGAAGGAGGCAAAGCAAAAAAAGTTGGAAAAAAAATACTTCTGATAGCAGTAAGTACTATAAAGTCATTAAAACATAACACGAAAGAGACTGGGGAAAAGGAGTTACTTCTGATAGGATGGTTAGAGAAGGCTTTTCTGAGGTGATAGCATTTAACCTGAGGCCTGAATGATGAGATGTCAGTCTTGCAAAGAACAGTTGAAAGAATGTTTCAGGCAAAAAGAAAAAAGAGCTCTGTAATGAGCTTAGCGTGTTTTAGATTAACAGAAAGGCAGCCACTGCAACTGCATAAGAGTGACAGAAAAGACAGGCAGAAGCCAATTAGGAAATTTAGATTTTATTCTTAAGAATAAAATAAGAAGCCACAGAAGGGTTTCATGCAGGGGAGGGATATGACCTGACTCCATTCTTTCTCCAGATGCTCACACTACTCATACCCTCATCTCCTTCAGGACTTTATTAAAAGTTACCTTCCCGGGAGGCCTTCCCTGGCTACCCTATCAAAATTAAAATTCACTTCTTAGGCATCTAACATGCCAAAACATTTTACTTTTCTATTATCCAACTCTCTCTGCTAGAACATAAGCTCTACAGGGGCAGGGGTTTTAAACTGGTTTGTTCACTGTTATACCCCCAGTACCGAGGACAGCACCTAATACATGGTAAATGTTCAATGAATAATTCTCAAATGCATAAAGGTTTTAAAAATCATTTTGATTGCTTGGTATAGAGTAAACTGGAAGGTAACAACAGTGGACTGTAAAGGAGCCTAATGTAATAATCCAGGCAAGATGTAATATGGTTTAGACTACAGTAATGGCAGGAGGACAGTTTTGGGGACATATTTGGGAGGTAGAGGTGACAGGTTAGACAGATGAAGTTAATCTGACAGATTAGGCTTGGGATAAGGGAGATGATCGCTGTTTCTGGCTGAGCAATGGGTGATGTCATATACTGAGCAAATAGGTTGTGCATTGGAGAAGAAAAGGGGTTATGAAAACAAGTGTTCTGTTTTCCTTGCTTCCACCGTAGTAACCAACACTCTGACTATAGCTGCTTATCTACAAAAATCTTAACATAGCCACAAGTCAATTCCCCCATGACCAGAGCATATTGTTAGTGAGACACTCAAGAAATCAGAAACTTTGACCTGGGTTTTTTTTAAAAAGATTGGTGAAGTGAAAATAAAAACGAATTCGAAACATCACACTGCCCAGAGGCTTTACAGAGTGATGCTTATGGTGACAGGTCAATATTATATCTAAACTTTTAACCTCGTGCTCTTTATCTGTAGCGGGAGAATAATGGTAAAAGTCATGAGTGTTGGGAACCAGGCAGATATGAATTGAATCACAGCTCCATCACTTCGTAGCAGTGTGACCTTGATTAAGTTAAACTTCTCTGGGTTCCTCAGCTGTTCTTTAATAAGGAATTATTTTAACTGCCTCACCTTAAAGAGTGTGAGTGTTCAGAGAGAATGTGTAAAGTGAAGGGCTAAGCATAATTCCTGCCACATAATTCAGTAAGTAGTAGTAATTACAATGACTGTAGGTATGCACACTTCATTTCAGAGAAGCAGCTTCAATTCAGACAGTTTACACTAACAGTTTACACTCCAGGTGTCTACCCTAGCACCGTTTAAGCAACCTTAACTTGCCACAAAGACATTTCAGTGTCTTTTCTGAGATCTGAGGGGCTACTCAGGTCTAAGGCGATATAAAACCACGGAACTCTGAGGAAACATCAACTATTGAAAAAGTACCAGGCACAAGGTTTGGAGAAAATTCCCCTCGCCCTGGCAAACTTTTCCACACCTCACCCATGGTGAGAGAAACAGCCTATTCCCAGGATATGGAGCACTGCCTCCCGACCAGCTGCCCGAGCGGGTCCCAAGTCCGTTATTGTGCGAATGAAGCTCTCGGGGCTGACAGGGAACCTCAGGTTCGGGAGTCGCCGAGGGGACCCATGGGGATAGAGGGCCTTCGATTTTGGTACCCTGGCCTGGAGGCCTGGGGCGCCAGGGCTGAGGGCGTTTCTGGACGCGGGAACCCCAGGCGACGGGGCTGGGGTATGGAGGGAGACCCGGTCAGGGGGTGGGATTACCCGGCCGCCGCTGTCGCCTGGATGGTCTCCACGGCCGTCCCGGGCGAAGTCGGAGCGGGACTCCCCCCGGCTGCTGCCTCGGAAAC
>NW_006494614.1:40859432-40873885 GCF_000325575.1 Pteropus alecto | reverse complement strand
GTGTCCCGGGGGGCCCGGCCGAGCGCGCCCCCGCGGCCGCCGGTTAGAGGGCGCGAGCACGCGCCCGACACACCCCCACCCCCGCCCTCCGGGGCTCCCCGCTTCTCCACTGAGGGAGCGGCCACAGGAGCAAGAAATGGGGAGGAGCGCGGAAGCTGGAGCGAGGCAGGGCGAGGGGAGGGGAAGTGAAGCGCGCGACCTGCACTCCACAGCTCCGCCTCCAAACCCGCAAGATGGCGCCGCTAAGCCTCCCACTTCCCCTCCCCCGGCGACCACGTGACACCGAGGGCCTCCGCGCGGGGTGGGCCGGGCGGAAGGGAGGAGTGGGACCCGAGCTCGTCTCTCCAGGTTGCTGGAGGCCTCAGGACGTGGTGGGCCTCGAGGCTGTGGGAGCACCTTCGTCCTTCCCTCGTCCCCCAATCCTATTAATTTACGTGGGGACAATTAATGGTTATAAATGATGGGAATATAAATAACCCCCAAAACATTTAGGTATGTCAGAGGTCACGCACCGCGGAAAGAGCGCCCACGAAAGTCCTGGCCTCCCAGAAGAAGCCGAGCGACAGCCCTCAGTTTCCAGTTTGCCTGATTTCTAGAGGTTGAAATTGAGGATGAGAAGGTGCGGAGTAGTGGCAAGAACCCAACCCAAAGCAGACATTCGAGTAAATTTTCGCTCTCAACCAGAACGCTTGTGCCCATGTGAAAGAGCACTCACCGCCAGGCGTCCAAATAATGATTGAAGTCCTGGAGAGGTTTTTTTTTTGAGCTATTCAAATCCCCCGACTCTGACCAGAATTTTTCTGGACCCCTGGCTGTAGGAGTAGTCCCCAGTCTCGGGGCCCTGCATGGTAAGTGTAATAGTCAAGAAGAAGATAACCCACAAAAGAAGAAAAGCAATGGTCAAAACACGCAGACCCTAACCAAACTCTTCAAGATAAAACAGTGGCTTAACAGTTTTCATCTATCAACGAGAAACACAATACCTGAAATTGGTATGAAAATCAAGTTTCTAACTCCAAAGCAAAGGCAGAACAAAGAAATTTAGTTATAAAAGATTTCCCTTTTCTAATTTACGTGTTTACATATTAAATTTAAAATGTATCCAATTTTACATATTTGTATAATGGCATACGCTTACATCATAGTTCAGTAAAAATAAAGGAAAATTTTTACGAGTTGATTTTCTTATACTCAGCTTACTTCACTCCTTAACATTACCTGCCCGTTCCCTGTAGGCATTCGAATTTCCAGTTCCTGACTTCTGGGTTTTGTGGCTCAAAGAGACCTTAATCGTGTCAAGATTATCAATACAGTCTTCTATATATGTTTTAACACTTTTAGGATTTTATTTTCCATATTTACTTGGGATTTTGTATATGAATTCTCACATTATCTGTTAAATTAAAATCTAAAATTATTTTTCACAGATGAATAGCTAATTTTGTTTGAAACATGAATTGAGATTACCTGCATACTTGGAAGTCATAGTGAGGGAATAAGCTAGCAGCTAATGAATAAAATCTGCCAAATGCTAATTATCTACATCTCAATCCAATTCTGTTGTTTTCTTTTGGTTGTGTTATTTAATAATAAAGAGATTATTTTAATGTGATTTCTTTGTGAAAAGAAAACAACACTAGGACTGATGATGGAAATAAAAGTGAAGCCATCTGAGAAAGTGATGGCACTTAACCAGAAAATGAGTTATATGCAAGATTTCCGAACAGTATTGAATACATTTTACAATATATCCTGTGAAACGGAGACCTACACTCAGAGATTTGGCTACATAAGCTCCATAGCCTAAAAGGCCTGTCAGAAAGGGGTGACAGTCTATGTTCGTGAAACTGCCATATAAAATAGTCTAGAGAAGTTGATTTTAGTCATCTCTGGTTTGGTAAGATTAGGAGTTCTAGGACACATTACCAGGGTTCGCTGATACCTGGTTCTCTTCTCATTGTGGGCACGAGGAAGAGGATACTTTCTTCCTCGTTTCAGAAAGGAGACCATTTGACTATTTCCAGGCACTATAAGATGTGAATGAAAGCACCTTGTATCACTTCCAGGCCCAAGATTTCCGTGCTCTCCGTTCGTTCTCTTCTTGTGGGCAACTAAGGAAGCCATGTGTTCCAGATGGTACAGCTTGTCAACCTGGGTCTCCGAGTGATTCTGTAGAGCAGAGTATCACCCCCACCCAGTTGAACATGTACCGTGAGCACAAAATAAAACTTTGTTGTGTTAAGCACTGAAATTCGAGGGATATTTTGCTGCCACAGTACAACCTTGCCTAATCTATTATGGAGGCGTTTTTTGGTTGTTTTGTTTTTTCATCTGTATTTTCTGACTTTGGGGTTATTTATATAATTTGTATAAAATTAAAAACCCATAAAAGTTATTTTAATGAAAAATAATTTAAACTATGCCAGAAGTATGCCCTATCTTTATTAGCCTATATATGAATTTCGGCTACTCATGCTTTTGGTGGGATCTAAGTAAATGTGAAGAAAATGAATAGGTATTTATAGATACTTAGAGTCAATACATTTTACATCAGAGTTAGTTATACTCTGTATCAACTTTTCTCCCTCAATCCTTTTCTAATATTGAATAATTATTTTTTATCAAGGCAGCTGGTTTCCATGGTATATGATCAGAAGCCTCTTCTGCTTCCCCTTTAGTCTGCCTTTTGTATAGTTCCTTCCATGTCCTGCATGAAATCTCTTGCAGATTCTTTCACTTTTCAAGTAGTTTTCAGTCACACGAGTTGTCTTATTATAGTTGAAAATATCTTGTGCAGGGTAACAATTACAACTTTAAAGTTCATACAAGTTAAAAGTTCTCTCCTCCCCAGCTCTTCCCTGCTTCAGACATAAAGCTTGCTGTGATGAAGGGAGGTGTGCCAGGTTTCTCCACATCCCTGTCTTTAGTCCTCAGAGTTTACTTCTCCTGTCCCACCACTAACTGCTATTTCTGACACTCCCACCCCCACTCTTACCCCTCCACACACACCCCAAGAATTTGGTGCAGGAGAAGACGGGATTAGGGGAAAAGAGCATAGTCTTTCCTGATTTTTGCAGGATGCTGTTATCTTCGAAAGTTTGTTCCCTATGAACATGGAGGACTCACAAATGGCTCTTTCTCTCTTATGTCACCTTTGTGGATTTTGTTATGACTCTCTTGCTAGGACTGAGGCAATGTTCCTCCTCTGGTTGAATGCCTGTGACTCTTCTCCCCCACCAGTCTTTGACCTTCTAGAGGTTCGTCTCATGTAAAGTGCAGTCTCCCGGGGCCCTTTCCTCTCTGGGCACCCCTCATGGGAAGGATCCTTTTAAAATTACTCTAGGTCAATTTCCTTCTAGGTATACTTGGCCCACAGGACAACTTATGCATCTTTGCCCTACTGGCAATAACAGTGCAACCCATTCTCCGTGCCACCCACCTTACTTGCCATCTCAGGGTAGCTAGTTAGCCAGGATCTTGCTCTTGGACTTCCTCAGGTGGAAGTTAGGACATCAGTCCTTATAGACTTTGAACCCCCAGGATATATAAGCTAAACATTCTGAGGTGCTAGTGGAGGCCTCTATTTCACTTGGCTTTAGGCAGAGGGAATGACCCTCCTTTATCCCCAGAGTGGCAGGAGAGGAAATATAGAGCCCATGGATAACTCTCCAACACAATCCTCATTTTCTTATATAGACTCAATGTGGATGAGTAGCAATGCTAGCAGACTGGTTCACAATCTCTTCCCAACTCTCTCTGAGGTGGAGAAGGGAAGGGGCTACCTGGCATCTGTTGTGTCACTTTCTGCTTTTGATGCTTTTGCTGAAACTCCAAAGACAACAGGGAGAATCTAATTAACATCCTGTCACAACCGTTATCTGTCATCAATTCAGGAAACTCGTACTAGACTTCTGATGAAAATGGTGAAATGGGTTAAGAATTTTAACACACACACACACACACACACACACACACTATAGCAGACATATAATGATAGATAAAACTTGAAAAGAGAAAAGTAAAGAGATCTAACCTTTAAAATAAGATAAACACCTATGTAAATATGCTGAAGCCACAGACCTCCTGGGCTTTGAAAATAAGTCTAGAAGCAAAAGTAGCAGTCAGAGATTTGTCTCCTATGGATAGAGATGTAAATGCCTTCCAGGAAGTGGAGGACCTGGGCCAGGTTTTCAGCTTGAAGCCAAGGACACCCATGCCACTACATGCAAGTTGAACAAAACTATCGCCAACCTTCTGCTTGGAGCTATAGTTTTATGGGAAGCTGTGTGTCAAGTGGGTGGGAGGATAAAAATGTTCTCAGTCTTTAGATGAGAGCTGAGCATAGACACTCCCTGCTCAGTGGCTGGAATGGCAATTCCATGATATCATCAGTGTTCCTACACTCCAGTAATAACCACTTAGAAAATAAGACTTTATATTAGCAATAGTAAATTTAATCCATGCATTTAACACTATTAAGTGCCTAAACCCCACTAAAATGGCAGTAAAGGGTTTTGTTTATCTTTTTTTAAGATAATCTAAATTCATATGTGCAACCTGGATGTATGAAGGAGATAATGCCTCATGGAGTAGAATTTTGACCACTGGGAGACAGGAACCACTAAGTAATTCCCCCCCGCCCCACCACTTCTTCCCTTATCTCACTTCTCCCAGGGTGGTCTTGAGATGAAGTTTGTTTATTGAGGACACAGTCCCTAGATCCAGCAATCAGTTTAATTTAGTGGTAGCCAAGTTGATGAAACATCCTCTTGTTTCTCCTTTCTTTCTTTTCTGTTTCACTCTCTGTTTCTCATACTCGCTTCCTGGACTCCCTAATAATAAAATGAAGCTCTGGTTTCTGGGAAACTGAGGCTAGCAAAATTAACAAGGTACATTTGACTTCATGAAAATTAACACCTTCTGTTTATCAAAAGACACCATTAAGAGAATGGTGTAGAAAAAGTTATGTGCTACACATAAAAAGGACTCATATGTGCTCGCTTCGGTAGCACATATACTAAAACTGGAACGAAAAAGAGAAGATTAGCATGGCCCCTGCGCAAAGATGACAAGCAAATTTGTGAAGCATTCTGTATTTTTTTTTTTTTTAAAAAAAGGACACATAGCCACAATATATAAACAACGGCTTTAAAAAAATAAGAAAAAGACAGACACCTCAACTGAAACATGGACAAAATACTTGATAAGTCCTCAAAAAAGGAAATCCAAATGACCAGTGAACTTTACTTATTGATCAGCCTCCCAATGTGTAACTAACCTCCTACTGCCATCACCACCCCCCTTCTCCTGGGAAGGTTCTCTTCTCACTCTACTTGGACTCTGACATCCTGAGCCAGGCTGCTTCTGCCAGCCCCCCACCTGGGAACACCCTCCTGAATCCGCCCATGCTTGGACATCTCACAGCAGATCACCTGTGGAATAGACACCCTCTTTATCCCCCTGGGCTCTGACTCCTATTCCCAGGCTGCCTTTACCTGAACAAGCTCCTCATCCTGTGGCAGATGACAAGTTCAACGATTTTTTCTCTAATGTGGCAGATGATGCTAGTTCCCACCTAATATCCTTGCCCCCTTTATGGATTGACTTGTATCCCTCAGAAAAAGATATGTTGGAGTTCTAACCCCCAATATCTCTGAATGTAACCTTATTTGGAGATAAGGCACAAATACATAAGGACAAAGGGAATGGGAGAAATGATGAGAGTAGACAGGAGATGTTGACAAAACTTGGGAGCTAGAAAGTGGATGGTGATGGGTAACAGACAGCAAAGCAAAAATTTAGGCATATAGGGAGGCAGCCAAGAAGAAACCAATGATTCATACTCAGAATTCTAACTGTTCTAGAGACCCTAGGTACATCTGAAGGTGAGATTTGGGGTGATATTGAAACAATAGAGTTGGGTTGAAAGTTGCTATAAGGAGCAGATGGATCCCTTGATTCTTTCCAATCTATGGAGCCAGGTAGTGACTGTTCCTTCCCTTTCCTGGCAGAAGATGTAAGGTTACTTCTGGAACAGTCTCCACAGCAGAACAGAGTGATGAGATATTATACTTAAAAAAGGACAAAAGCCTGGCAAGACCTTCCAATTCTTTTTTTACCTGCTTCCAGAATGCAAGCAGGGAAGTCCATATTCCTAGCCAGGAGACTGGAGGGCTCTCCCTTGAAGAAACGGAATCATTCTAGAGCAAAGGTCTATAGATATCGACATTTGGAGAACTCCGCAATGAAGCCCACTTGTCCACAAACACATACCCTGCACCTAAAGCTGCCCAACTTCTTAGTGCTTCTTTGTTAAATACAGATGACAGCCAAGGATCACCAGCTGAGAATCTAATCTGCACCTCTAACCTGAGCATTAGAAATGAAAAAGAAAGAGAGAGAGAGAGATAGAGAGAGAGAGAGAGAAAAGAGGGAGGGAGGGAGGAAGAGAAAGAGAGGAAGAAAGAAAGAAAAATGAAAAAAATCAAGTTGTTTATGCACTGATTTTTCCCATAATAAAATTGCATGATTGGAATTTGGAAAAATAGTCTGTGAAACTCATCATTTGGGATCACCTAATCAACAGAATATAGGAAGGAAGGAAGGAAGGAAGGAAGGAAGGAAGGAAGGAAGGAAGGAAGGAAGGAAGGAAAGAAGGAAGGAAGACTCAAGAACAGAGAAAGAAAGGAAGCCAAAAGAAAATTAAAATAAAATATAATCTCAAAAAGATATGAGATGGTATTACAATCATGAAATGAAAGAAATAAACTATAAAAATAAAATGAGACACAGTGCTTGGAAATTTAAAATCTAATGGGTAAAATAATAATTTAAATCAAAGAGTGGAATTTAAAGACAAAGAAATCTCCTAGAACATGGAACAAATGTCAAAGAGATGGATAATAGAGACAAACAGACTTTTAAAGATTAGATGATCAGTTCAAGAAATCTAACATCTGACTAATAGGAATTCCAGAGAGATCCAAGATAAAAGTAAGGGAGGAAATTATCAAAGAAATAAAATAATATATAAAAATTCCCAGAACTGAAGGATAAGTCTCCAAATTGAAAGACCCTCTGAGTTCCCTATACAGTGAATGAAAAAAGACCCTCTAAAGGCTCACCAGAAATTTCAGAACACCAGAAATAAAGAGAACATCCTAAAATCCTCCAGAGAGAAAAAAGAGGCTGCATGTAGAGGCTCAGGGATCAGAGTGGTACTGGACTTCTCAATAGGCACAGTGCAGCAAAACACCAAAATTCTGAGTGAAAATTTAGATTTTCAATTTAGACCTGATACCCAGCCAAACCTCTGTTTAAGCTCTTCAGAGATGGCCCCCAATGAACTACATCTCCTAACTCTTGTGTAGTCCCTTCCAACTCTGAATGTAGGCTTTTCTCGGATTCACATTAACCAACAGAATATAGCAGAAAGGACACTGCCAGTTTTGTGCCTGACCTTTAAGAGGTCTTGCAGCTTCCATTTCCTCTCTTTTAAAAAGGTTTTAGGTCCCTAGCTTTTAGATATTTGAGGTACTACATAAGAAGTCTGGTACTCTGCTGGAGAGGACAAGTACAGTGGGAGAGGCCCTGAGACAACACAGTGCACGTGTGCCCGTGCACAAAAGAGAGAGAGAGAGAGAGAGAGACAGAGAGAGAGAGACAGAGAGAGACAGAGACAGAGAGAGACAGAGAGAGACAGAGAGAGACAGAGAGAGACAGAGAGAGACAGAGAGAGACAGAGAGAGACAGAGAGAGACAGAGAGAGACAGAGAGACAGAGACAGAGGCAGAAACAGAGACAGAAACAGAGAGAGTGTGTGTGTGTCAGGAAGGGGAGGGAGAGATTTTTAATAAGGAATTGGCTTACACAGTTATGAAGACAGGTAAGTCCCAAGATCTGCAGCTGGCAAGCTGCAGACCCAGGAGAGCCCAAGGTATATATAGTTCTAATCTGAAAGCCAGCAGGCTTGTGACTCATGAAGAGCCAATGTTTCAGTTCTAGTCTAAAGGCAGGAAAAAACTGATGTCCAGATCAGCTGTCAGGTGGGAGTAGTTTCCTCTTATGTGTGGGAGGGTCAGCCTTTTTATTCTTTCAGGACTTCAACTAATTGGATGAGACCCGCTCATATTAGGAAGGGCAATGCTTTACTGAGTCTACCAATTCAAATTTTAATCTCATCCAAATACACTCTCACAGATGTACCCATAATAATATTTGATCAAATATCTGGGCACCTCATGGCCCAGTCAGGTTGACACATGAAAATAACCATTACGCAGACTTTGTTAAAGTTTATGTCAGATTCTCTTCCCTTAAAATGAGTTCTGTCTCAAGAATGGTTCCTAGCTTATCAGGACTAGTTTATCAGGCCCTCCCCACTGGTTCATCATACCTACTAAGGCAAGATGAATCCCAGAGTCAGACATAGCTTGGATCTCCTCCACATTGTTGATAGCTGTCATATGAGCTATGGTCTGAGAGATTAATAATTATGCCTCATCTTTCTTGTCCTTGAAGAGCTTATGGTCAAGTTGGGACTAAGAAATCATAGCTTGAGAAGTTAAATTATAATATTCTTTGTATGATATATCATAATTTGTTGTGGCCTTCAAAACAAATTCATCCTTCTCTGGGAACTGCCTTCCCCAAAAGACCACTTCAATCACACTTGTGCTCTGCAATACCATTCCCTGATCATAGTTGATTGAAGCATGGATGGATATCTGACTCAAACTGAGCCAATCATTAGTTTCTCCTGGGAGTTTTGCACTGGGAGACACCAATGCACAGAACCGTTACAAGCTGAGTCGCATTATTGGCAATTGTCTGCATAACTCCTGCTGCTTAGATTCCAGAAGTTACCCTAGTTCCTTTTCTTCTCAAGATCTGATTACTAAAATTTTTCTTGGATTCATGAGATAACTGTAGAATGTTTTCCAACACCACCATGACGGAAGGGGTCCAAGTTGGCAGTAGTCAGGTCAGTCTTAGTGTGAGAAAGTCCATATTGTTGAGCCCTTGCATGACCCTTACTAATGGCCCCATGGCCACTTTGTTCATAAGCTCATAGAGCAACCTCTGGGATAACTAGAGTAGAAACCTGACACCATTTAGAATAGGTCATATTGTTTACCTGATTGCTGAGAGCCTCTTCTACTCCTAGGATACAAATCTTCTCACTAGAGTAGATTGGTTTGCTAACTTACATTCTACCCACCTTCTAGTATGCCTTCCTATACTCAGCCTAGAAAGCTAAAAATTTTGTCTTAAATCTTGTCAAAGTTAGTATTCCATATGTGATCGAAATTCTACCAATCAAATAGATGCACTTATATGAGACTTGAATTTAAAACTGAGTTAACTGAATTCAGTGAGGAGGAGGTGGAGTGTGAAGTACCCACTGGCTGCTGTGGATCATAGCAGAGGAAGTGTGGTTCTACGGTTACCAGCTTGCCGATTTGATGGTTTCCTGTAGTGGTAGTCATAGCTTACCCAACCATAGCAGAATCAGTGAATTCTGGGGGCAGGTGGTTGCTCTTGTAAGTTTCACCTAAAAGTTATTCCTCTAGCATTTCCAAATATTATATAAGCCACCTTTTCCCTTTAAACTAAATAGAGTGATATCCGTGATCTGCAACTGAACCTGACAGAGAGTCTCACATTTGGGAATCATTCTGAAAGTTTTATTCACATCATTCTTCTCCAAACTCTCTCTCAATATTATTCCTAATTCTCCATCTTGCTATACCATTAACCTCCATCCATAAATCGATATAGATTCTTACCTCACGTTCTGGGAAAACTGGACAGATAGATGTATTTCTTGAAGTACTGCCTATTCCTGATATCCTCTAGGGTCACTCTGGGGGGCATAATTTTGCAGTCATCCATTTCTTTCTAATGCCAGCATATCAGATAAAGACAACTATAAACTAATTTTGACTCTTTTCCACTGTAGCCAATTGGTGACAGGGCACATCCCATTAGGTCATAGTGGTGGAAGAAGCAGCAATGCATCAGAAGGAGGGGGTTGAGTACTGTGAGCCACTTGTGTCTTCAGGATCTGCTCGAGCCTCATTTTGTATATATTATTTCTACTCGATGATGGATCCATATCCAGCTTCATATCTGGAAGGACCGCATAGTAAACAGCTCATGATGAACAGCTTGGGTTCCATGGTCATTCCGCGCCCAAGGCCCAGCCGCAAGCTGAGAGCTGATTCTCAAAGGGAGAATACTTACTTGCCAAAGGTCATGGTCAAAGGGCCTCTGTAGTGATTCTCCTGTCAGAACTTGCCACAGGCTCTATGTAGTAACTCAATCTGCCACAAACACTGTGAACATCGAAAGGATAATGAGGACCAAGTGGCACTGCAGACTGGACCAGCTGGAGAACCTTCTCTTCCTCAGAGTCTCATTCAAATATGGCTTCAATTCAGGTGACCAGGTAAGGAGGTCAGAGCAGCATACCCAAGTATGGTAAATATTGTCTCTAAACCCACGCAAGTGATGTCTCTTTTGTTTTTTCCATATAGTTTAGGTAGCACGAGTAAAGCAACTTCATTTTGGAAGGGACACCTGTATGCAAAACTGCGAAACACCAGAAAACTTTGATGAAGTGAAAGTCCTTTGTATACTGTAATCTTCCTGCCCTTTAATATACATGTGTCCCTAAAGCATGTAAGGTACCTGCTGTTTAATACTCTACAAGTCTTGTCAGTCTGATGTCATCAATTCAGTGGACTCACTCTGTCTGATTTGGCTACAAATCAGGGGTTCCCACAACCCCCTTTCTCAAGTTTGATAATTTTCTATAATGGTTCACAAAACCCAATGAAACATTTTACTTACCCTTACTGGTTTATTATAAAGAATACAAATGAACAGCCAGATGAAGAGACACATAGGGTGAGGTCCAGAAGGATCCTGAGTACTATGTGCCACCCTTCTGGTACATAGATGTGTTCACCAACCCAGAAGCTCTCCAAACCCCAGAGTTCAGGGATTTTTACAGAAGCTTCATCACGTACGCATCATTAATTATTAACTCAATCTTAGCCCCTCTCCCTTTTTCAGAGGCTAGTGGGTGGGGCTGAAATTCCAAGCTTACAATTATGGCTTGGACTTTCTGGTGACAGCCCCATCCTGAAGCTAACCAGGAGCCCACCAAGAGTCAACTCATTAGAACAAGAGACATTCCAATCGCCCAGAAAATCCCCAGGAATTTAGGAGCTCTGTGTAATATGCTTCTGTCATCGCCATCGCTCAGGAAATTACAAGGCTTTTAGGAACTCTGTGTCAGGAACTGGGGGCAGAGACCAAATATATATTTCTTATTATGTCACAACCAGCAATATGTCTTATGAAATGGATAAGGTGGTTAAGATCCCTATATACTAAATCATGGCACAGAGCCAGAGAATTCATGTAACCATGAGACAGTATATAAATATATATTAGTGTGTATATTCTATCTGTTGTTTTCTGTTAATTAAGTCAAAGAAAAAGATTCCACCAGCTCAATATTCTATTTGTGCTCCTCCTTTTTTAGTAACACTCCTCCCCAAAAGATAAAACCACTATTATGACTTCTAATACCCTTGATTAGTTTTTCCTATTTTTGAACTTCATACACCAGCAGTATATGAGCATTACAGTTGATCCACATCCTTGCCAGATTTTGGTATAGTTGATTTGTCTTTTTACTTTCAGCCTTTTTAATAGATTTGGTGCTGTTTTAACTGTTTTTTTCTTAGATTCTGCATTTGTTTATTTAGCCCATTAATCAGAGGGCCAAACTAACAACAAAAGTTGTTTACAACTCCCCTGCAATCCAGCTTTTGCAAACATGCAAACGGCGTTTTACAAACCCTCCAACCCCCTCCTTTATCTAACTCTCACACACCAAGCCAATATTTCCCTTGTCCTAAATCACCCAGGGTTAGGTACAAGACAACAAGAGCCCACTCCTATAGCCCAGCGCCTGCTGACATTATTCAAACCAGCCAATTCTAAACTGTTTACCTTGGCCAGACTTATCTTTCTTGCAAAAACGTTAATGAAGGCTGTGGCCTATGCTTTCCTCTCACTCCTACTTCTGCCTCCTGACCAAGTCTGGTACTTTCCCATGTGGCTCTGCATGGCATGTGTGCCCCCTTCTCATGAAAACACTAAGTAATAAAAATCTTTCAATGGCATTAGCCTCTACATGTCTTCACTCAGTCACCTCTGTGAATCCTGTAGACACAACTGATTTAAATATTATATCATTGTCGTTTTAATTTTCATGTCCCTAATGGCAAATGACATTGAACTTCTTTTAATATTGGTTTATTGGTCATTCAAAAATCTTCTTGTAGTCTATAGCCATGCTACCCTGAACAAGCCCAATTCCGTCTGATCTCGGAAGCTAAACAGAGTCGGCCTGGTTAGTACTTGGATGGGAGACCACCTAGGAAGACCAGGTGCTGTAGGCATAAAAAATAAAAAATAAGGGATTGTAAGCTGACAAGGTCCTTGCAATCTGTGAGGTCAACCAAGGGTTGCCTCACCTAAAAAAAAAAAAAAAATCCTTTTATGGATTGCTTGTTTGATTTTCCTGCTATTTTTCTATGTCTTTTATTGATTTTTAAGGGTTCCTTATATATTCTGCTTTTAGTCCTTTGTCAAGTATACGCATTGCAAATGTTTTCCTCCTATAGTAGCTTTTCTTTTTACTTCCTTAATGGTGTCTTTTGTTGTCTTATTAACTTTTGCATTTTAAAATTGCTATTTTAAACTCATGGCATAGAAAATAGTTTGAGAAAAAAGTTTTCATTGTAAAAACCCAGGAGTCTGAAAACCCCAATTCATAAATTTTTTTAAAATTTTATTTATTTATTTATTTTCAAATTTTAATAACAATAATCATGAACAAAAAATTTCTAAGACATGTTTTTTTCTTTATAGTCCCAGAGAAATTAAAGATTCCTTGAATCAGGGAAGAAAGTGGAAGTCAGAGGTAAAATAAAGATCTTAGACTTTGAGAGATTCAAGAGTGGGTGACTTGCATCTCAATTCCCCTCCCTCCCTTGCTGTGCATAGAAATGTAGGTGTGGTAATGTGCCATAACTAGGCAAAGAAGTCACATGAAAGCCTCCTAAATATCCTGAGACCCCACGGTGTTTCAGAGAATAGTGTTACAGCTTGAACCAGCAACTCATGCAGTACATGGATGAGACTCAGAGACATCCTCAGGGCTAGCTGGAGCCAGTATGAGACTGAGTTATCAATGGAGGCACCGCTGAGTCATAATTGAGACAAGAGATTAGACCAACACTTTATTGCTGCAGACTTCAAGGGTAGTTACCAACAAGGTTCCCAGTGATCAGCAAGAGAGAAAACTGTTTTAGAAACCAGGGGTGCCAGAGACCCTGTGAGAGTATATTAAGACTCTCTCTCCCCATTCATCAGGAGATCACATAGCCCTTTCACACTCCCTGAAGATATATTAGTAGGAAGGAAGAGGAGGAGGAGACTATTGAAAAGCCTGAGAATTTACCTGAAAGAGTTGTTTTGCCAAGAAGATTCTGTTTAAACTGAAAGAGATAGAGATTCTATTAACTAACAAATTTAAGTTACCGATCAATGAATGGTATTGGGGTAATTTGATCAATTATAGAAAATAAACTATATTTTCTCAGCATATGTGATTGCAATTTTGTAACCACACTACTATAATAAATGTAAATGATTTTATGCTTTCCTGCCTCGGGAGGAAGCTTCTTTCACAATTATTCCCATTCTTTATATTAATTTAAATGAGGCCAGGCTTGATCACTTTGTGAAAATAAAAAACCTAGCAGAGTCAGGGGTTTTAATGTTTTGCACTATGCCAATTCTCTTTTGATTTGAGAAAACAGTATTTATACTTGCATTGTTAGTACTGTACAGTAACATAGAATTGTCAATTAGCACAATATTATCAGGGTGATAAATCGAATACATGATCAAGTAAGAAAACTAATAAGAACTATAGGTATATTTGGAAAGTAATTTCCCCAGGACAAAAGTCTTATATGACCTCTTTATTCAAACTATACTTCCAAGGACATACATATATTAAGAGAGAACAGAGCAAGTTGATAATAGTTATGCATAGTCACCAAGTCTCCATTTTGAACAAATAGAAAACAACATGGACAATTTTGTAAATGTTCTCAATCCAACTCCTTATCAAATCATATTCCTTGAACTAGTATTATAATACAGAATGATATTTCTTCCTCTGTTGCTGCAAGGAACATCTTCATTACTCTCATAGACATCTTTTTGTTAATTTTTGAGACTTGCTTTTAAAGTTCAGGTTCTGGAATTTCATTAGTTAGCACTAAAAGCTAAATTCAGGGTTTTAGATCATGATTTAACTGGCTGAAGAAAGAGATGAAAGGATTTTATTTAATACTGAACAT
>NW_006494614.1:40841240-40859413 GCF_000325575.1 Pteropus alecto | reverse complement strand
ATTAATCTTCTACATTTAGTAATACTTCTCTTCCTGTTTATTGACTCCTTTTCCTCTGTCCTGAAATATGCAGAAATCTTACCTCAAAAATTACCTGAATGTGATATATCTGAAAAATAGATTACTAATCAGCAACAAAAAGGAATAAACTACCGATACATGCAACAACAAGGAATGAATCCCCGCAACACTATGCCGAGTGGAGAAAATCAGGCCCAAGAGTCCATATCATATGATTCCTTCTATATGAAGTCCCAGAAAAGGCAGAAGTCATCTATAATGATAGCAGGTCAACAGTTGCCTGGAACTGGGGGTAGAGTGAGGAATTGATTAGAAAGGGGCTTAAGGAAACTTTGGGGGGCAATGAAAATATTCTATATGTTATGGTATAGTTACATGAGCGTATGTATTTTTCAAAACTCATTGAACTATACATTTAATTGGTGAGATTTTGCATTTATGTTATACCTCAATAAATTTAGTTATTAAAAACTAACTGAAAAGAAATAGAAGAGAGTAGAAGAATCATAAGAAATTCAATTTTTATTTCTGGCAACATGGTGAAGTAAGATTCAAGGCTGAAACTTCATTCTGAAAGCAACTAAAATGCTGCAGAAAATAGAAGAAAAAATCTCCCTTGAATGCATCAATGAGTTGAGAAGAAAGTGAGAAATGTTCAGACCAGAAACTGAATAAAGGCAGAAAATCAGACAGAAAGACCATTGAAGGAGCTTTTATTACTAGAATATTGTCAAGCCAAGTGAACTTGAACGCTAGACTTTGAGACTCATAGATCATAGCCAGGGTCTTCCTAAGGTTCTTCTAAAAGAAGACATCCCCATAAAACCGGGATCCCAAAGGGCTATATCTACAGTTTAAGAGTAAATTAGAAATAAACCTACCATAAGGATTTGAAGAGACATTTCTCCAAGAAGACCAACAAATGGCCAATAAGCACATAAAAAAATGTTTAACATCACTAATCATTAAGGAAATATGAATCAAAACCATGAAATACTTCATCCCGCTAGGATAACTATAATAAAAAAAGACAGTAACAAGTGTTGTCAAGGATGTAACAAAATTGAAACCCTCATACATTTTTGGTGGGGTTGTAAATCGTGCAGCCACTTTGGAAAACCATTCGGCAGTTACAGTTAAATGTTAAATATAGTTACCATATGACCCAGCAATTCCACTACTAGCTATATACCATAGAGAATAGAAAACATGCCCACATAAAAACCTGTTCATGATGTTAATGGCAGTGTTATTCATAACAGCCAAAAAGTGGGAAGAATCCAAATCTCCATCATCTCACGAATGGATAAACAAAATGTGCTATGCCCGTACAATGGAACATTATTTGGCAATAAACAAGAATGAGCTTCTAATACTTACTACAACAAGATGAACCTCGAAAACATTATGTTAAGCAAAATAACACAAACACAAAAGGACTTATATTGTATAATTCCATTTATATTAAATGTCCAGAGTAGGCTAATCAACAGAAACAGAAAGTATATTAGCAATTGCCAGAGACTGGGAAGAAGGAGAAATGAGGAATGACTACTAATAGATACAGGATTTCTTTTCAGGGGAATGAAAATTCTCTGGAATTATATATTGGTGATGTTTGTACAGCCTTTCTGTCTGGGTTTCTGCCTAAAAAACATTGAATTGGAAACATTAAAAAGGTGAGTTTTATGGTATGTGAATTATATTTTAATAAAGTTGTAATTTTTTAAAAATTAAGTAACTTTGCCTTCTTTGCAGGGGATTATAAGGAAATTGCCTGTCTTGACTCTTAATACTTACTGAACAGGGGAAAACTTTCTTTCCTGAGAATTTATACCCTCTGTACAGCCCCCACATAGGTTTGTAGCCCAAATTCATATTGTTAGGCGGCCTGAAAAACCTCAAGTCAATAATTTGAAATGGTCCCAGATTCGAAGTGCCCCAAACAGTTGAAAGAGGCAAATGTAAATCATTTCTGAAGCAAGTCCATCTTAAAGTCATATCTCAAAAAACTTTCACAGGTAAGGTGAAGTGGGTATCATTTAGCAAAACCCATAAGGAAACAGAGTGCCATGAATGAGAACTAGAAAAAAACAGGAAAATCAGACCTTCAAAAATTTCAGATTTTGAAATTATCAGACCTAAAATATAAAAATATTTAACATATAAAAATAAAATAAAATAGAGGCTTACAAACAAAAGCAATTAACAATGGAGACCCTACTCAGTGCCATAAGATAAAAAAAAAGAAATAAAAAGAAATAATTGAAAAAAAAAAGAGATAAAACTTATTATTCAAACATGACAAGAGTGTGTACATAGAAAATACAAAATAATCTACATGTAAACTATTAGAAATTTGGAGTATTAATCAAAGTCACTGATTTGAGGATCAATATACAAAAATTAATAGTTATATGGTAGCAGAAGGAAACTGGACTTTGGGTGGTAAATGCAATAGAATATACAGATGTCAAATTATAATGTACACCTGAAAATTATATAATTGTATTAACCAATGTTACCCCAATAAACTTAATTTAAAAATTAATCATATTCCTAAATATAGTGATAAGCAATTAGAAGAGGAAAAAATTTTAAATGATACCATTACCATTGTTATAATAAAAAACACTAAATAGCTGTGAGTACAACTAACAAAAGATGGGCAAGGCCACTAAACTGAAAACTACAAGACACCGTTGAAAGAAAATTTTAAAGACCTAAATATAGCTTAAGATTTGGAAGGCTCAGTATTATAAAGATATTAATTCCTCTGAAATTGATCTATATAAATTCGATGCAATTCCTGTGCTCGCTTTGGCAGGACATATTCACTGCAATTCCAATCACCATTCTTATAAATTTCTTTTGTGGAAAGTGACAAGCTGATTCTAAGATTTATAAGGACACAAAGGTCCAAGACTATCTTAGACAATCTTGAGGAATAATGAAGTTGGGAGACTTATACTTTCAAATATAAGACAACTTATAACGGAATGATAAAGTGTGAAGATAAATAGACCAGTGGAGCAGAACAGAGAATAAAATGCATATAGTCATCTGATTTACAACAAAATTACCACTGCAATACAGTGGGAAAAAGATAAACTTTTCAATAATTAGTGCTGAGTCACCAATAATTGGATGTCCATATAGTAATAGAAACAAAGAACTTTGATCCTCAGCCTGATACCACACACAAAAGTCAATTCCAGATGGAGTATAGACCTAAGTGTGAGAGGTAAAATAATAAAGCTACTGGAAGACAAAACAGGATATCTTAATGACCTTGAGGCACCTAAAAAGAATATATATGCTATGGGCTGAATTGCACCCCTGTCCTGCAAATTTATATGTTGTGACTATATTTGGAGATAGGGCCTTTAAAGAGGTAATTAAGTTAAAATGGTGTTGTTAGGGTGAGCCCTGACCCAATATGACTGGTGTTCTTCTAAGAAGAGGAGATTAAGCCACAATACACTAAAAGATAATCATCTTCATTAGTAATCAAAACACATCAAATTGTGTTTTTGCGATTATTAACAGAGGCAAAAATTTCAATATTCTCAATACCGGATTCCTCCTTGTTTTTATACTAATTTTCTCCATAATTCCTTATAAGTGGCTTCCTTGGTGAGGTGACAGGACACTCCTCTCTATCCAAACACAAAGACCACTCCTATTCTCTCTAGAACTCTTCAAGGCACTTGGCCCCTAACCTTTCCTTCCTGGAATACTCCTCCCAGTCTTCTTCAAAGGCTCATTCCCACTGCCCTGGACCAACTCCTGAGTGACGATTTTTCCTTTTCCCACCGTCTAGCTTTGGCCAACTGTAGGTAGACATTTCTTGGGCGGGATGGGGGGAGGTGGAGACTGTTCAGCATCTGAGAATTTCCCAGTTTATGAATCTTTTATGAAGCAGACCACATTACAGAAGCTGAAAATGCCAGATACTTATTTTCCCAGCCCCCTTTTGCACTGGGTGCTGACACTGACCTAGGCTGGGTCAATCAGATGCAGCTATCTTAGTCTCTGACTCTGGAGTTATTGGTGAAAAAAAAGCAGTCAATGGAAGGGTGTTTCTGGCAGCAGCAACTTCCCGTTTCCATGGCAGCTTTGGCAGCAGTGCGGAGCTCCTGTCCCTGGCCCGTGAAGCGTGCCATCTAGTGGAGAGCGATGTCCTTACCAGACTCTGTTTATGGAGTGGTTTTGGCTGTGGTTACAGCTGTCTAGGCTCTAAGCCTGTTTCGCCAGCTTTCCCAGTGATTCTATGAGCTATTTATAGCCTAACTTAAAATGAGAATCTATTTCCGTTGCTTGCAACTGAGAACTCTGGAGAATATAGCATTTCAGAAAGCTGTCCTCAGTTCTCTCTATATACCACCTAAAACCACACTTATCTCTATATTTTCTAAACTTCTATTGCATTATTAAAGAATTCATGCAATTTAGCACATTATCATTTGTTACCTTATGCATTAATTTTTCACTTTCATATGTTTGTTTATAGGCCCTACTGTGCCTGTAAATTATGTCTCTCCAACAATACTATGAACCATAAGAACAATTACAGGTGGAAGATTAGCATAGCCTTATATACTTGCTGATGGAAACAATCGGAGTAGAACAAAGTTAAGATAGACGGGTAAATGGCCTTGAGTAGTTGATAGGAGAATAGATCTAGTATCCAAATCAAGAAATTGGCTTTGAGAGCAGAGACAGTTCACCTGTAGCAGGAGGAGGGCAGACAAAGCAAATGGGTACAGATGCTGTCAGTAGGTAGATGTCCATGAGGAAGCAATGTCATCAGTAGAGAATGAGAACAGAAGATGTAAAAGGTTGGAGAAGGTACAGAACAGTTATCCAGGCAGCACTCTGGGGCATAAGGTAGCTTTCCAAAAGATTCATGGTATAGATAATTTTAAGAGAATCAATTTCCAGATACTCAATTTTCAAATATTCAATTTCCAAATGTTCTTTTCCTAAAATTGATTTTTCTTCCTAAATTCAATGCCACCTGTCTTTCCACAATTGCCTTTCTCCCACTTTACAGAGGTTGTACCTCCCACAGCTCAAATCTTACCATAGTTGGGGAGTATAACATGGTGATTATGACTCCCACGCTAGAGGAAGATTACCTGGAGTTGAATGTCAGCTCTGCTATTTACCAGCTGTAGTAGACAATCTCCAAGACAGCTTTCAATGATCTTTGACTCCTAATATTCATGCCTTCGATTTATCCTCTAACTCACTGAATCAGGTCTGGTCTATGTGATTAATGCATGACAACCAAGGCTAGGTCATGAAGGGCATTGTAGTTTCCACCTTGCTCTTTTAGATTGCTGCTCTTGGGAAAGCCAACCACCACATCATAAGGACACTCAAGCAACCCTATAGAGAGGTCTACATGAGGAGGAACTGAGACATCCTGCTAACAGCCAGCACTATGTGAATGAACCACCTTGGAAGCAGATCCTCCAGCTCCAATCAAGTGTTTAGATGACTGCAGCCCCAGATAATGTCTGACTGAAATGTCATGAAAGACCCTAAGCCAAAATCTCCCAGCCAAGCCATTCCTGAATTCCTGATTCACAGAAACTGTGAAAGATAACAAATGTTATTGTTGTTTTAAGCCACTAAATTTTGGGGTGAATTTTACACAGCTATAGATAATTTTAGGGCAGATTACTCAAACTCTTTGAGCCTCAGTTTCCTTATGTTCAAAATAGGAATACCAACACAATAGCACCTAACTCAGCATTGTTATGAGGGCTAAATGAGTTAATATTTGTAAAGTGCTTAGAACAAAAAAGTAAAAACTGTGACTCTGTTAAATAAAAACTGCGGTCTGTTCAATACAGAACTGCAAGTTCTAGCCACTGCAACGAGGTAAGAAAAGGAAATAAAAGGTATACATACAGGAAAAGAAGAAATAAAACTGTCTTTATTTGCAGATGACATGATAGTTTACATAGAAAATCTCAAGGAATCTACAAAAACTCCTAGAGCTAATAAGTAAATTTAGCAGAGTTTCAAGATACAAGGTAAATATATAAAAATCAATTGTATTTCTATAACCTAGTGTGGTAGCAAGGCCCGAGCTAATCGCTTCTTAGGATGGTTAAAAGTTATTCACTTCCGGCTCGCCAACCAATCAAAACACACTTTCCTTATATAGAAAGAACATGCAAGTCTGTAACTATGAGGAAGTAGAAGACATGTATAAAAGGGAAAGCCCCTCTACGATCGGGGCTCAGGCTTTGGATGTGAATCCACTGTGCCAGTGCTGGCACCAATAAATGCTACTTTCTGCTTATTGCTTCGGTGTCCCATCCCTCTGTTCAAGTATCCTGCAACATTTCTGGGGGCTCGTCCAGGATCAAAGATGGCGAGTTTTCACCTTCCTTGTCAGGGTTTGGCCCCCGCGAAGCTGGGAGAAGTGGACTCCACTTGGTGCCAGTGGACCTATTGTCTGTAGGGGAAAACGACTCTTGCAGCGGACCAGGGCAGTGGCTCCAAGAGCACAGTGGAACCTGGTGAGGTGCAGGAACCAGCACAGGAGCACTGCCCGATGGACTGGTGAGGACCAGGGTCCAGGTATTTGACCTGCCCCTAAAGAGGCAGAGGGAGAGTCTGATCAACTCCCGAGGTCATCTGAGTAGTCTCGGGAGGGAGATGAAACCGTGACCTCTCAAGTTTATTTGGGTAGAGGGTGGCGTTTGAATGATGTGTGCCTGAGTGCGAAGTGAGAGTTGAGCCCTTATCCGCGGATCCATGGCGAACCTCATATGGCTTAGGGTGATATCACTGGATCTCCATGAGAAGTCTACTCCAGTGATCTGAGTCGGGGTTTATACCAACCCACTAATTGTTAAGAGGCGCGGGGAGCAGCCAGAGACAGACAAAGTAAGTCCCCGAATGCATGTGCATCACCACCAAATGAGTGGAATATGGGTGGACAAGAGGGAAGCAGACCACCTTAGGATGTATGATAAAGAATTTTAAAGATGGCTTTTCAGGAGACTATGGTCTGAAGCTCACCCCCAAGAAACTTCGTACTTTTTGTGAGATAGACTGGCCCTCACTTTTTGTGAGATAGACTGGCTGTCAGAAAGATCCCTGGACAAGGCAGTCATAGCCAGGGTCTATCAGGTCATCGTAGGGAATCTTGGCCATCCAGATTAGTTCCTTTATATTGATAGATGTCAGGCTGTGGTACTGACCCCCTTGGTTGAGAGCCTGTCTAGAAGAGAATTGCAGAGTTATGTTGGGCCGGGCCACTGCGACCTCCAAATGCCAATCTAAAGAAACCAATTTTGCCAAGTGAGCCACAGGATACCCCACCGCCATATGCTCACTTATCCACCCCTGCCAAGGGCCCCAGAGCAGCCGCTACCCAGCCTCATTGATCTCTGTAGATCTACCGACACCCAGCCTCATTGATCTCTGTAGATTCTCCGCCACCTCCTGTCCTGACCCCCTATGGCCCAACCAGAACCTGACCAAAAGCATCAGTCTCTAGAGGAAAGGCCCTCCAATTATCCCTGCGTGAAACACGGGGCCCCATATACTATGATCAGGATGGCCACATACAGGCCGGCCGACATATCTTTGTGTACCAGCCCTTCACCACCTCTGACATCTTAAACTGGAAAAATCACACTCCCTCCTTCACAGAAAAGCCTCAGGCCATGATGGATCTACTGCAATCTATCATGCAGACGCATAAGCCCACCTGCACTGATTGCCGGAAGCTCCTCCTGACCCTCTTTAATACAGAGGAATGCTGGTGAGTCACCCAGGCTGCTTTAAAGTGGCTAGAGTAACATGCCCCAGCAGGGACTTTAAATGGTCCCTATGCCCAAAACCAGTTCCCTGAGGAGGACTCCCAAAGGGACTCTAATGAAGACAGGGGACTTCAGATGCTCGAGCACTAACAGGAGGTCCTCCTAGGCGGTCTGAGAGAAGGAGGGAAGAAAGCCATGAATATGAGTAAGACCTCGAAGCTATTCCAGGGACCTGAGGAAAGCCCAAGCCAATTCTATGAGAGGCTGTGTGAGGCGTTTTGTTTTTACACCCTCTTTGACCCAGAGGCAGCCGAAAACCAGAGGATGGTTAATGCAGCTTTTGTTGATCAGGCCCAGGTAGACATCCAGCGCAAACTGCAAAAATTCGAGGGCTTTGCTGGTATGAATGTGAGTCAATTTTTAGAGGAGGCAACGAAAGTGTTCGTCACCCGAGACCAAGAACCCCACTGGGAAACAGACTGAAAAACGAGAAGGAAAGTAGATCTGCTCGCTGCTGCCCTGGTAGAATGATCAGGACACTCCTGGAGAGGTGCCCTGATGGGCCAGGGACTGGGCCAGAGTAGAAGGCAACCGGAAGAACCACCTCACTCAGAAATAAGGTTGGGCATGACCAGCGCACTCATCGCCACCAAAAGGGTCACTGGAAAAATGAGTGCCCCCAACAGTTGGGCAGTTACCGGCCCACTCCAGGCCCAAGAGGAAGAGGCCAAGTGTTCCAAGGATGGTACTAGCCAACATGGTGACCACCCGAGGCCCCAGAAGACGATTTTGTCAGCCTGGCTGCCCTGGGAGACTATGAAGAAGAGTAGGCCAGACTGGGCTCCATTCTTTTAGGCCCCCAGGCGCCTTAGGTCCAAATGAGTGTAGGGGGCCAACCCATTGACTTTATGATAGATACGGGGGCAGAACATACTGTGGTGACTCAACCCATAGGCCCCCTTGCACAGAGACAGGCCACCATTGTGGGGGCTATAGGCAGCCAAACTCATCGCCTTTTCCTGCTGCCTCAACAATGCAACCTGGGAGGCCGCAAAGTCATTTAACCTTCACCTCCCACAGCCAAGTAGCCCTAATCCTGGGGAAACCAGAAGCAAGGATCATGACGCTCATGGTTCCCAGAGAGAACCATGTGCCTCTACAGTCTTGTAGGAAGGTCACAACCTGGACCTGAGCTTCCCTTCAAAATACCTGGGGTATGGGCTAAAGGCAATCCCCCTGGACTAGCCTGGAATATTCATCCAGTACTGGTAGAGCTCAGACCAGGAACAGAGCCCATATGTCAGAAACAGTATTTTATCCCTCACAAGGCACAGATTGGGATCCATAAACATCTGGAGATGGGATCCTTCGGCCGTGCCAGTCACCATGGAATATGGCTCTCCTCTTAGTCCAAAAACCAGGGACCAATGATTATTGGCCAGTCCCGGACCTGCGGGCCGTGAAACAGGCTACCATCACCCTGCACCCAATCGTCCCCAACCTGTACATCCTCCTGAAACTAATAAAGTTAAATGCCTTGGCTTCCACATATCCCGGGGCAACACCAACTCAGCCTGGAAAGAAAACAGGCTCAATACTCATTCCACCTACCTGACGCCAGGTTTGGGAGTTCCTAGGTGCTGCAGGGTTCTGTAGGATTTGGATACCCAACTTCTCGGTCTTGGCAAAACCCCTTTATGAGGCCACAAAGAGGGGTGAACAAGAGTCCCTGGTGTGAGAACGAGCATATCAAAAGGCCTTTGAAGACATTAAGCAAGCCCTCACTAATGCACTTGGTTTGGGACTGCGTGACCTCTCCAAACCCTTCTTCCTATATGTACATTAACGGGCAGACAGCAGTAGGGGTCTTGACTCAAATGTTGGGAACCTGGCATTGCCCGGTGGCCTATCTCTCTAAACAACTTGACTCCGTCGCCCAGGGCTGGCCACCCTGCTTGCGAGCACTCGCAGCCATGGCCCTCCTTGTGTCAGAGGCCAACAAATTGACTATGAGACAAGAACTGACAGTTTATGTACCACATTCAGTAATAACATTACTGGAGTATAAGGGACAATATTGGCTAACCATATGCCCGGATGGTCAGATACCATGGAATGCTGTGCGAGAATCCACACATCCGCCTAGAGGTAGTATGAACCCTGAACCCAACCAACTTACCACCCATTGGGCCTGGCCAGCCAGACCACGATTGTATGGAAATTATGGATGAAGTGTTTTCCAACCAACCCGACTTGACAGACCAGCCCCTCAAGGACCCTAATGTGAAATCAGGAGACACATCTACATTGGGACGAAGTCCTCCCCATGGCACTATTAAGAATCAAGTCGGGTGTATGGCCATGCTACCCTGAATAAGCCCGATCTTGTCTGATCTCGGAAGCTAAGCAGGATTGGGCCTGATTAGTACTTGGATGAGAGACCACCAAGGAAGACCAGGTGCCGTAGGCATAAAAAATTTTTTAAAAGTTAAAAAAAAAGGGGGGGTATTGTAAGCTGACATGGTCCTTGCAATCTGTGAGGTTAACCAAAGGTTGCCTCGCGAAAGAAAGGAAGGAAGGAAGAAAGGAAGGAAGGAAGGAAGGAAGGAAGGAAGGAAGGAAGGAAGGAAGGAAGGAAGGAAGGAAGGAAGGAAAACCCCAACAAGAATTGAAAGAAAGAAAGAAAGAAAGAAAGAAAGAAAGAAAGAAAGAAAGAAAGAAAGAAAGAAAGAAAGAAAGAAAGAAAGAAAGAAAGAAAGAAAGAAAGAATCAGATTGGCCCCAATCAAAATTAGGTTCTCCCCCTACGAGATCCTGTATGGGCAATGACCCCTGCTCATCAAGGGAATATGAGGACACCTAAAGGAAATAGGTGAATTGACTCTGAGACAGCAGTTACAAGCCCTGGGTACTACTCTGCAGGCTCTCAAACACTGGCTTAGGGAAAGGCTGCCTGTTAGTCTGACTACTAGGCCAGGAGATTCGGTGTGTCAGGAATGGAATGTCCAACTCTTAAAGCCTCTTTGGAGGGGCCCATTCACTGTTATCTTGTCCACTGCTGCAATAAAGGTTGCTGAGATAATGCCTTGGAGTCACGAGAGCAGGCTTAAGCCAGCAGCTACAGACTGGGAGTTCATTTCAGACTCCACAGAGCCTTTCATACTAACCCTCCGAAAGAAGACGTCGACTGGACTTGGAGATCAAAAGAACATCAGCCCCGCTTTCGTCACAACGAAAGCTGACCAATCTACACATGGCACAAGTCTGAGGATGGCAACACCCCACCAAGATGGCCAAGATACCCTTAAGGACTCTGTTTGTGACCCCTGAAACTATAAATGTAAAGAGGGAATGAGGATAGGTAGTCAGGTCATGCAATATGGAAATATCAGCCCTTAGACCAAGAACAGGATGAAGATGATGCTCTCTGACCCAGTCTTGGGCCTGAGCATCAAGAGGGAGAATGTGGTAGGGAGGCCCAAGATAACCGTTTCCTAGGACAGTTGAAAGTTATTCACTCCCCCTAACGGCCTGCCAACCAATCAAAATACACTTTCCTTATATAGAAAGAACATGCAAGTCTGTAACTATGAGGAAGTATAAGACCTGTATAAAAGGAAAAGCCCTGCTGTGATCTCAGGGCTCAGCCATTAGATGTGAATCCACTGAGCCGGTGCTGGCACCAATAAACACTACTCTCTGCTTATTGCTTCAGTGTCTCATCTCTCTGTCCAAGTATCCTGCAACACTAGCAATGAACACATGGATATAAAAATTAAAAATACAATACCATTTACAATCATTTAAAATAATAGGTAAATAAGTAAATGGAGAGATACACTGTGTTCATGGGTTGGAAGACTTAACATAGTAAATAGGTCAATTCTCCCCAAATTTATACATAAGTTTGATACAACTCCTATCAAAATCCTAGCAAGATTTTTTGAAGATGTATACAAGAGTATTCTAAAATTTATATAAAAGGCAAAGAAATTAGAATAAGTAAAACAATTTTTCAAAAAAGAAAGAAAGTGAGAGGAATCACTCTACTTGATTTCAAGACACACAGTTACAGTAATCAAGACTGTGTGGTTTCAGTGGAAAGACAGTCTTTTCAACAAACGGTGCTAGAGTAATTGAATATTCATAGGCAAAAAAAAAAATGAATCTGAACCTTAACCTGACACCTTACAAAAATTAAAATGAATCATAGAAAATGGATTATAGATTTAAATGTAAAACATGAAACTTTTGAAAGAAAACAAGACAAAGTCTTTGGGACCTAGGGCCTGGCAAAGAGTTCTTAAACTTGTTACTAAAGACATGATCCATAAGAGAAAAAAAATCCATAAATTGAACTTTATCAATTTAAAAACTTTTGCTCTGTGAAAAACTGATAGAATTAAAAAACAAGTTACATACTGGGAGAAAATATTTGCAAACCACATATCTGATAAAAGACCACTACCTAGAGTATATAACTCTCAAAACTCAACAGTAAAAAACAAATACCCGATACCAAATGGCCAAAAAACATGAAGAGACATTTCACTAAAGAAGATATACTAATGGCAAATAAGTACGTGAAAAAAATGTTCAACATCACTAGCCAATAAGGAAATTCAAATTAAGACTACCATGAGATATCACTCCACATCTATTAGAAGGCTAAAATTTTTTAAAAACCATGTCAGTATCAAATGCTGGTGAGGATGTAGAGAAACTGGATCTCTCATACATTGCTGATGAGAAAGCAAAATGGTATAGCCACTCTGGAAAATAGTTTGACAGTTATTTAAAAAACAAAGCATACATTTACCATACAACACAGCAATCTCACTCCTGAAAGTTTGTCCCCCAAAGTAACAATTTGCACCACCACAAAAACTGATACATTAATGTTCACAGCAGCTTTATTTGCAGTAGCCAAAAACTGGAAACAATTAAAATGCCACCCCCCAATGAGTAAGTGGTGAACAAACTGATACATCTATATCATGGAGTACTATTCAGCAATAAAAAGGAACAAACTATTGACACATGGCAACAACTTAAATGGATCTCAAGGGCATTATGTTGAGTGAAAAAAAAAAAACAATCTCAAAATGTCACATGATTCCAAAATTACAGAGAGAGAAAACAGATTAGAGGTTGCCAGGGGTTAGGGACAGTTGTTGCCAGGGTGGGATTGTGACTATAAAGGGTCGCAGGTAGAAGAGCTTGTAGGTGATTGATTAGTTTTGTATCCTGATTGCAGAGCTGGTTACGCAAATCTACACATGATAAAATGACATAGACCTTTACACACATTGCACCACTCGGTAGTTTCCTAGTTTTGATATTAATGTAGAGAGAAGGCAAGAGAATTAAAATGTTAATCAAGCCACATTCAGAGACTGCATATGCTGATCAGCCCTGTAGCCAGGCCAGGAGGACATCTGCAGAAAAAAGGAAGATTCCTACTGGGATTGCTCACAACCCATTTCCCACACCTGTGGAAGGGGAAACAGGAACAACAGTCTTTAAGTGGCTGCCTTACACAAATAAAATCTTTCATTCCCTGTGGCTAAAACCATGAGAAACCTATAGATTAACGGCTGAGAACTGCCAGCAGGCCTTTCAGGCTACATACTCTTCTCCTTCCTCTTCCTCGCTATATGTCCATATCAAAAGAAATGGAATGAAAGGATATATAAACCTGAATTCCCTAAACACTCACCCCCTACTCACCTCCTTTCCACATCTCTCTTGGTCCCTCTCACTCTCTGCCTCTGAGAGACCATACTCTTATCTGTGGAGTGTTACCCCTTTTCTAATAAACGTTCCTTTTGACTCTAACATTGGCATGTGTGTTGAATTTTTTCTACACTCTCCGCCAAAGGACCCTCTTCTCTCAGTACAGGGCTTCATCTCCCCTGACCAACTCGGGGAAATTTGCCCTATCCTGCATCAATATTGTACTATAGTTAATGTAAAATATTACCACTAAGGAAGATACGCAAAACCTTTCTGTACTAGCTCTGCGACTTCCTATGAATCTATAATTATTTCAAAATAAAAAGTTAAAAAATGCAACAACAACAAAAAAACATGGTGTAATTCCCTAGTATGTAAGAATTTCTGGGAAAAGAACCAAAGAGTCCTCTTTACTCAGGCACTGTGGTAAGACTTACTGTTTCTTTCTGTCTTATCTATGTTTTTGTCACCGGCAAGTGCCCTTAGCAAATCACTTTGCTAATAACTATGAAGCAAAGTGTTGGCAGAAAGGAGAAAGTAAGCCAGGAGGGGACCTGGGAGACAGAACCTACTGCCTTGGAAAGTTACCATCTGAGAGAGCTCTTCTTCATTCCTCAGAGGTACCTCTACCGCCCTCCCTTCCCTCCCACCCTTCCTAGGCACTCAGCCGAATCTGCCCACCCTCACTCTCACCACCTCTTGAATGCCTGATCATCCAGGCTCACTTCACATCAGATGTGGATGTGATGAGTCTGAAGTCAGTTTTCAAAATCTTCCTTTTGATGCCAGAGAGCTCGACAGGGTGAGTGTCCAAGAAGGGACCCTGACCTGGAGCTCGGGTGACCAGGTTCTTGTCTAATGCCATGAGAAAGAATTCAAGGACACGACAAACAGCAAGCAGGAAAGTGCAAGTTTTATTAAAGTAAAAGTATACATTTAAGAGAAAGAGCTTGCCCTGAGCTGTCTGAATTAGAGCCTTTTGTTTTCTTGGGTGTCGATGGTGTCCCAAGGCTATCCATCACCCCCACACCCCCCACTCTTTGGCTTGTTTCTCCTGACACCTGGAGGAGCAGAGGCAGCCCAAGGCCATCTATCTTGTCTCCCAGCCTTGGTTTGTTTCTCATGCAGGAGTCTCATGCTTGAAATCTAAACAGAGAGAGGGCTGAGTAAGAGACAAGGGAGAAATTCCAGAGCCTCAGGGAGAGGGTTGAGTAAAAGACTAAGAAAAAATTCCAGAGCTGTATCCTTGAGAGAGAGAGGAAACTTCCCTAGGCTAACTATCCTGCCTCACTTTGGCCATCTAGGATTTGGAGAATTTGGCCAGCCTTCCACTCTACGGATTGTGAATTATTTAGTGACCAATGATTTCCTCTTCTCCTTCTTCACCTCCTCTTCTCACCTAGCTGTTACTCCACCTACCTACAATTCCCCAAAGTGGAAGGAAGAAGACAAACTTGTAACCTTGGGCTCATTTTTTAGAAACCATATATAAAAATTCTCTGGGACACTAAGTGAGACTAGGGGCCAAATGATACTGAAAGGGAAGAATTATCTGTTTGAAGTGACCTTTCCTCCTCTATTTTCTGGGAAAACGTAAATTTATTGGTTGTTTGTGATTGTCAGAAAGAATTCTCTCCGTGGTATGACTCCTTTGCCAAACTTATTGAAAATTAGGACACTGGAGTATTATGAAAATGAGGAGGCTGTATCCTGTACCACCTTCTTCAGATGGTCAGTGGGAATTTGGCTTTCTTGGTGTGCCTGAGCACCGAGTTGGCTATGGGTTGGGGTGGAAGGTAGTAAAGGAGGCGTAATCTTTAATAGAAGCATTAACTGCCTCTCTTACTCTCTTTTCAGAAGGGCCTCTCTGAAGAACCTCTTGTTCTTTGGCTGTTAGATCCCAACACCTAACTTCACCACATCCTGCTTGTACACATGCAGTGAAACACACTTTAGCTCAGGCCTCTGTATAGGATTGTGCAGAACAGGGCAAATTTCTCCAAGTAGGGGTTTAATAGTTCCAAGCTGTCCCGCTCCCTTGTAAGGACGGGATATTTTAACTAAATTAGGAGCAATATTACAACTCGGGTATAGACCCCTCAGACTTTTAATGCTTCAAAAATCAACTAATATACCAGAAAACATTGACCAACAAGTTAATCCACTGGCTTGGTATAATGGCACGCCAGGGCAAGCCAGGAATGCTGTACCAGTAAAAGTTCAACTTAAAGATCCTTCTAAATTCCCTAACTAGAAGCAATATCCTATTAAGCCTGAGGCAAGGAAAGGTTTAAAATCTATTGTAACCGAATGTTTAAAACATGGGCTTTTGATACCCTGCCATTCTCCCTGTAACACCCCAATTCTGCCTATTCTTAAGCCTAATGAGGAATATCTGATGGTAGAGGACTTGAGAATTACTAACGAAGCTGTCATTCCCATCCACTGATATACTGTACTAGACCTAAAGGATGCTTTCTTTTCTATTCCTTTGCATCTAGAATCTTAGTTTCTATTTGCCTTTGAATGGGAAGATCTCAAAACTAAGGAAAAACAACTTACATGGACAGTACTACCCCAAGGATTCAGAGACAGCCTTCATTTTTTTTTTTGCTAGAGCACTAAAGAAGGACCTTCATGATCTAAACTTACAAAAGGTAAGCATTCTCCAATATATAGATGACCTCCTCATCTGTAGTCCCACTAAGGAGGTGTCAGATGAGAATACTATCAAGGTCTTAAACTTCCTTGCAGAATGAGGATATAAAATCTCTAGGAGCAAAGCTCAAATTTCTTTACAAGAAGTCCATACTTAGGACATGTTTTAACCCCTGGGACTAGACAGCTATCTCAAGATCGTAATCGAGCTCTTTGTATGCTTCCCTACCCAGCCTCTAAGCAACAACTTAGGTCCTTTCTAGGTATGGCTGGGTTTTGTAGAATCTGGATATATAACGTTGGATTAATAACTAAGCCCTTGTATGGAGCCACTAAGGGACCAGATGATATTCCCTTAGATTGGAAAGGAGAAATCAAAAAGGCTTTTAAGCAATTAAGGCAAGCTTTAATTCAGGCCCCAGCCCTAGGCATCCCCAATCTAGCCAAACCTTTTACTCTGTATGTAGCCGAGAAAAAAGTCATAGCCTTAGGAGTCCTCACTCAGAAACTAGGACCTGACCTTTGTCCAGTGGCCTACCTTTAAAGAAACTAGACGGAACAACTCTGGGCTGGCCAAGTTGTTTGAGGGCAGTAGCTGCAGCAGCCATCTTAGTAGAAGAAGCTACTAAGATTACCTTAGGACAGCCATTGGAAGTATTAACCCCTCATCAAGTCAATAAACCCATCACGTATCGTGACATAACTGGGGACCTGTGGTGCCCGGGAAGGATGGGGCTAGGTTTTCTTTAAACATTTCTACTATAACACCAGCAGAAAAATGCGTAACATTTATTAGGTGTACTAACCAGTGTTTTAATATCTCAGATAATATGATCTTGAACTGCAGTTCCACGACTTCTGTAAGCTATGCAAATACACGTGTTAAATTACCTGCTGGATGGTTTCTTATTTGTGGAAAAACTGTTTATTCTTATGTTCCCGCTAACAGTACTGGGGGATCTTGTTCCCTGGGAAGACTAACTGTATTTATGCCTCAAAAATCTCCAAATAGACACTGCAGAGAACTCACCCTTGACCCCAGCTGTAATAATTACCTACACTTACTTAGTCCAGCTGAATATACTGCTTTGTCTTTGTTTATTGTGCAAGCTATGACTATTGCCCTGAATATAGAAGTCAACAGAATAGCCTGCTCTATGGCAGAAGCCTTAAAAGCAACCTCTCAGGCCATACATGCCATGGGAGAATAATTAGGACAGGTCAGAGAAGCTGTTCTTGGAAACAGGGCTGCTATAGACTACCTATTGCTCAGACATAACCATGGATGTGAAGAATTTAAAGGACTATGTTGTTTTAACCTCTTTGACAACTCATAGTTAATTGAAGAAAAGGCGAAACAAATTCATAAAGTTGTGTACAATATTAAACAGAGGACAGGAATTTTTAGTCTTGATCTCTCCCCACTCACTTCCTGGCTGCCCAATCTTGCTGGGCTAAGGGCAGCATTTCTTATTTTCATTTTGTTTATCTTTATAGGAGCTATTTCTTGTTGCCGCATCCAATACACTCCCACCTATAGGTCCATTGCCAGTTGGATACCTAAGACAAAACTGAAACCAAAGGGAAGAATTTTCCTACAGCAACAAAGCAATCAATTTGATCTTAAGCTGGTCTCATAGATATGAGACCTAAATCAAAAGAGGGGGGAAAATGAGATGGGACAACACTTGTAAAATTCTTAATCTTTTAGCAGGAAATGAAATGGGACATCTCTTGCAGAGTTAATCTTTTTAGTAAACCTAGTTAAGTTTTCTTCTCTCCTTTCTTTGGGAAAAGGCTCTCTCCCTCAAATCCTGATAATTGTCCTGGCGACTCAGATCCTCTGACTATTGATAAGGGTCATCAGCCCATTGTTAAGTAGAAATGGTGTTAAGTCAGGCAGGGCCCTTAGAGTCTGGGGGTGGGGGGAGGGGGAGGACTTTAAGCCAAAGGTCTTTCTTTTCACTTT
>NW_006494614.1:40815089-40841011 GCF_000325575.1 Pteropus alecto | reverse complement strand
TTATAGCAGAAAGCAGATGTGGAAGAAGAGGTCTCCCATCCCTCAACATCTAATAATAAAGGTTCTTAGAAAAAAGGTAGGCAGGAAAGTTAATTAGGGAATTTCTGGTCTGCCTGCAAAGACAGTGAGGTCAACCTATCTTAGAAGGGGTCCGCCCTAATCCACCCACAATTAAGCAAGTCAGAAGGCATTTTTTTTAATTCGCACAAAGAAACCAGTAGGCAGAGATTTAGGTCCAGTTTAAGCCAGTCACTCGCACCTGCGCAATGAAGAGCTCAACGACCTTCAACTCATCTGAGTCTCATTATACTATCATTGTAATATGATGCATATGCCCAGAAGTTCAATAATATCATTATAACAGACTGAATTCCGGGAACAAACATGCGCAGAAAGCAAAATGATGACTCACTGAGTCCTGTCAATCTTAGTTGTCAATCAAGGAGGCTCACACCTCTAAGAAAAGTAACCACCCACAGCAAAAAAGGGATAAAAACCCTAAAGTCTTTGTTACCAGGTCCTTTGAGTCATGCTTCTCTTGCTCAGGCCTGCTTCCACATCTGGAAGTGTACTTTCCTTTCTAATAAAACTTCTTTTCTACTGTATTTCGGTGTCTTACTCAATTCTTTGTTCAAGACCTCAAGAACCTGGACAATGGGCTGAGAGAGGACCCCACTCTCTGGTAACGGGGAACTCAAGCTCTGCACTGAGAGAAAAAAGGGTTCTTTGCTGAGCGTTAGAAAGAATTCAAAAACATGTCAAAGTTAAGAGTCAAAAGGGAAGTTTATTAGAGAAGGGGTAATGCTCCATAGACAGAGCATGGTCTCTCACAGGCAGAGAGTGAGAGAGCCTGAGAGACTCAGAGAGACAGAGACAATAGAGAAAGACAGGGACAGTGAGAGACAGTAAAGACAGAGAGGCACCCTGAGTGTTCAGGGAATTCAGTTTACATGTCATTCTTTAGTTTCTGTGAATTACAGTTTAAAGACTTTGTTTACTCATTTTCCTTTGATGATATGGGTATACAGTGAGGAAAGACAAGAGTATGTAGAGTAAAAAGGTAAGAATATGCAGCATGAAAGGCCTGCTGGCAATTTCCAGCCTTTGATCCATATAGGTTCCCCATTGGTGTTAGTCATAAAGAACAAATGATTTTATTGCGTGTAGGGCTCAACTTAAAAACTCTGTTTTCCTGTTTTCCCTTCCAGGTGTGGGGAAATAGGTTGTTAGCAATCCCAGCAGAAATTTTCCTTTATTCTGCAGGTTTCCTCATGGTCTGGCTGTAGGGCTGATTAGCATAATGCAGTCTCTGAATATAGCTTGTTTTAACATTTAGTTCTCTTGCCTCCTCCCTACATTAAGATGATGTATTTGTCTACAGTGGCTAATGTAAACTTCCAAATAGTTGTTCATTTGTAAATAGCTCTGTGGTATTGTTTAACTGTCTCCCGTATTTCTTGTAAGTATTTAATTATATACTTGACTAGACTCAAATTTTTTGGCAAGAATATTTTATTTTTCATGAGGCACACACATCTGGTGTCTCTTTTTGTAAGATAGCAGCCATTGATGGTCATTGCCTAAAGGATCTATTTATTACTAGGGATTGTGAAATGCAAACCTACATTTAATTTGTAAAAATAACATTAATTTCCAGTGTTAGAGATACCAGGCTTCTTTTTGAGATGCAATGGAATAATCATAGCTATCTGTTGAGCTACTTTTCTTTGAGCTCTGTAGATACTTGTGTGAGGTAGATACCAACATCATGCCCAATAAACAGATAATACAACTGAGAAGCAGAAGCAACTCGCCCAAGATCACACTGTTGAAAAACGGTAGGCTCAGTATTCCATTTCAGGTCATTTAACAATGAAGCTCATATCCTTCCCATTGCTTCTCTCAAAGATTTACTATTGTGGGACTATTCTAAGCAAAGCATTTGCTCTATGCACTTTATTGAACTCTCTTAAGATTACCTTAGTATTGGTATTATTGCCCATTTTATACAGATAAACTGAGGTTTAAAGAGGTCAGGAAACTTCCCAGAGGCCATGCAGCCTTAGAGTAAGAAAGAAATGGTTTAAATGTCCCTAAGTGGCATTTTTCTTCCCTGTAGCAGGCAAGTTTGGCTTCCCAGCTCTGTAAACTTTAAGAATTAGAACAATGCATGTACTTGCTAGGAAACAGTAGACAGATGGGAGCGAGTACTGCACGTGAGAATGTATGAATGATGTTGCACTAGAGCTCAGTTCCCATGTAAGTAAGACCGCAGACGTTGCAGCAGAGCGCAGTTCACATTCGGAAACAAGGGTGCCACTGCAGTAGCACGCCTCGGTAAAGAGGCCATCCGAAGCCGAGAGCGGTGAGCATGCGCGCAAAAGTTCTGCGACTAGGAGGGTGAACCGCGCCTGAGAAGTCATCCTTCCTTTAGGGGGAGCCAGACTAGCGTGTCCAGCGCCCCAACCCGCAGCAGGCTCTTCTGCCTCCACCAGAGCCTGGGCTCTCTGGATCCGGTGGAAAGCCGTTCTTCAGGTTACAAGTTCCGGATCTCTGGGGGGAGGGGCACATGGGAGGGAGAAATGCAGAGACCACGTAACTGACCAGCCCAGAAGTCCGCCAGCACCAGGCAGCCAAACCACCTCCCTTTCTACCCTTGGAGGTAACCCGAAAATGGGCGGGGTCTTGCTTTGGGGCGGAAACAAGGAGGTGTCCCGGGAGGAGGGCGGGATTGGTGGCCCGGAGACCCGGCTGGGGCGCGTTGTCAAGGCCAGCTGTCAGCTGAGGCGCTCTAACACCACCCCTGCTGCCTGGCCAGCTCTCCCAGTCACGCAGCCTCCATGCGCCGGCTTCCTGCCTAATCTTCGCCGTTGGGGACGCGGATTTCCCCGTTTCTGGAGAGAACCTTCCCTCCTTCAACCCTCGGCTTCCCTGCAGGTGAAGCCTCCATGGAGCGGCTCCTGGCCCAGCTGTGCGGCACCAGCACGTTGCAGCCGCTCCCGGTGTGGGAGGAGGACACCACCGGCCACTGCTTCACCCAGCTGGTGCTCAGCGCCTTGCCCCACGCGCTCCTCTCCGTGCTCAGTGCCTGCCACTGGGGCACCCTTAGGTGGGTTGAGACGGAGTGCAAGACATCTGTCCATGTGTACCTCACCCGAAACCCACATCTGTGCAGCACTATAATTAGAATAGTGAGAGAGGTCTCTGGAGTAGGGCAAAAGTAGGATAAAATCTGGGCGTTACCACTTTACATCAGTGTGGCTGTCTGGGAGCAAGTTACCTATCTTCTCTGAGCCTCATAGCATTGTTCGGAAGTTTAAACCAGATAATGTATTTAAGCGTATTGCACAGTGCCTGGCACATTTCTAAAGACCCAGTGTGTAGCAGAAATCATCACTTTTGTAGATTTTCAGATACCTAAACACAACTGTCATGAATTGAAGGCAGAATTGAGTGAACAATATTTTTAGCCGAAAAGGATAACTTGGGTTGAAGTTGTAGGACCAGTTTCATAACACTTCCATCTGTGAAACCTTGATGTTACTAGGCTAAGGAAAACATCTGTACTCAGCTGGAGAGAAGGCAGTAGGTAGAAAAAAAAAAGAGCAAAATCAAAACTTTTAATTCTACATGAGTTTGAAGATCTAAGGTGGGGGTGCTAAAATCACCTTGGTTTTCTGCTTAGTTCCTGTATGGCTAGATATGGCTAAAGTTAGTCTCGCTCTGGTTCTGACAAGGCAAGAGGGAAGTGTTTTGGGGAGTCCCTAGTCTGATGGATGGAATATATCCCTATCCAGGATGAATTAGGGGGCTGATGAATCCTTTTCTTGGGTGGGAGAAGATTTGGATCTGCTCAGGCTGTGAAGAATCCTGTTTTATCTCTTATGCAGAAATGAGACAAAAGGAAAAAGAGGGTTAGTCAGGACATCTACACAGCCTACTCAGAGGAGTATCTATTAAAAATTGACACAATCTTTTAGGAACTCACAGTCTAACGGGAAGGCAAAAGAGACCATCACGTCAATAGAAATTATGTTTATCTCAGTTCACTTATCAGACTTTAGTGCAATGTTGAAAAGGGTTAGAGATCCTAAATCCCAGACAGGAAAGGACCTCAGAGGGCTTTAGGTCTAGAGTCTTCACTGCTCATTGTGCTGATGAAGAAAACAAGGTGCATAGAGAGGAAGAGATTTGCCCAAGGTCATGAGACTGGTGAGCCCAATGGTCTTTCTTCTGTCTACACATCTTAGGAAATAGAATTATTAAAGGTTGACTTTTATTCCAATATAAATTCCTCATATAACTGATCAGCTGGACTTTGTAAAGGAAACCTAAGGCATTTAACCAACAAAGGGAATAAGATTCAGTCCTTCTTTTAAGACATTCTAACAGTTACTGCTGCAGGCGTGTTTTCCTATACTTGATTTTTAGTGCAGACAGATCACCTTTTTGTTTAAGAACATGTTTGGCATGCCAAGAAGACAGACAAAACTGGAAAGAGGATTTTCTTCAGCTAAAAGAGTTAGAAGAAAGATCCACATCCCATTCTACAACCATTGGAGAGACACAGAGTAGAATATTCTGAGGTGTCATAAAATTTAGGCTATAGTAGCAGACTGTAGAAGGTGTATGTAAGTCAAGTTTTTATTCATCTAATAGTGCTTCAGGTGAATTTAAGGGTTGTTTTAGGTAGATACTTTTGTGAAAATGAATACTCATCCTGTAATGGTTATCAATATGAAAATGTAGGATTTTTTTTTCTAATTAGAGCTTTCATGTTTGGTACAACCTTAATTTAAAACTGTTAATCTTTGTGGTGAAAGAATGATCAGAAATGGTGTGGATAGATTAGAAAGTGGATTAAGTTAATCCAGGAAGACTTCCTAGGAGAAAAGGCCCTACATTTCAAAGTAAAGTGGGCTAGAAGTAAGGTATACAGGGCAGGAAGTTAATTCCCTCTAGGAAAGTGAGCTAGGAAAGAGGTGCGTCTGGGCCCTGAGTCAGTCATAATATGCTTCCTTTTCTCTTTTCCCTCTTGTCCCCAGGAGTCCAGATTACAACCTACCGTGCAGTCTTGGCTGGCGCCTTCGACTCACAGCCTCCTTCTTGCTCTCCATCTTTCCACTGCTAGACCTCCTTCCAGTTGCTTTGCCACCAGGAGCAGGCCCAGGGCCCATAGGGCTAGAGGTGTTGGCAGGGGGCGTGGCAGCTGTGGCCTGGATCAGTCACACTCTAGCCTTGTGGGTGTTGGCTCACTCACCTTATGGCCACTCCCGGGGGCCCTTGGCTTTGGCTCTGGCTGCCTTCCTGCCAGCCCCAGCCCTAGTGCTGACCCTACTATGGCACTGCCAGCGAGGCACACTTCTGCCCCCACTTCTTCCAGGGCCCCTCTCCCGCCTCTGCCTTCTTATCATGCAGCTGGCTGCACTCTTGGTCTATGGACTGGGCTGGGCGGTCCCTGGGGAGCCTCAGGAACCCTGGGCCCAGGAGCCTCTCCTGTCTGAGGGACAGGAACCTGAGGTAGCTGAGGATGGGGAGAGTTGGCTGTCACGCTTTTCCTATGCCTGGCTGACACCCTTGCTGGCCCGTGGGGCCCGTGGAGAACTCAGGCAGCCCCAGGACATTTGCCACCTCCCCCACAGGCTGCACCCAGCCTACCTGGCATGTGTCATTAAGGCACATTGGCAGGAGGGGGCCCAGCTGTGGAGGGTCCTGTACGGGGCCTTTGGGCAGTGCTACCTGGCACTTGGACTGCTGAAGCTGGTGGGGACCATGCTGGGATTCTCTGGGCCCCTGCTGCTGTCCCTACTGGTGGGCTTCCTGGAGGAGGGGCAAGAGCCACTAAGCAACGGTCTACTGTATGCATTGGGTCTAGCTGGAGGGGCTGTGCTGGGCGCTGTACTGCAGAATCAGTATGGGTATGAGGTACGGAAGGTGACACTTCAGGCACGGGGGGCTGTGCTTAACATCCTGTATCGAAAGGCTTTACAGCTGGGGCCCACACGCCCTCCTGCTGGGGAGGCCCTGAACCTACTAGGCACTGATTCTGAGCGGTTGCTTAACTTTGCTGGGAGCTTCCATGAGGCCTGGGGTCTGCCCCTGCAGCTGGCCATCACCCTCTACCTGCTGCACCAGCAAGTGGGTGTGGCCTTTGTTGGTGGTCTGATCTTGGCACTGCTGCTGGTACCTGTCAACAAAGTGATTGCCACCCGCATCATGGCCAGCAACCAGGAGATGCTACAGTACAAGGATGCACGGGTTAAGGTGAGGGACTACTTGAAATCCCCCAGCAATCCGGAGACCCCACCCAGCATCCTGGCCCCTAGGTCTTCCTATGTACAGTGCCTGAGGGAGTAAGTGTGATCTAAAAGTTAAAAATCTCAGACTGGAGAAAGATGTCGGTTCATGACCCAACTCTACCACTTACTATTTAATCTCCAACAAGTCACTTCTTTGGGCTTCCATTTTCTCATCTGTAAAATGAGGATGATAGCTTGCCTCATAGGGTTGCTTGAGGATTGAATGAGATCATGCTTGCCAATCACAAAGTAAACCCTAAGTAAATGTGGCCCATTAGTAATATTAAGTAAATTACTAATATTTTACTTAATATATTATGTAAATTACTTAATATAGTAATATTAAGTAAACCCTAAGTAAATGTGGCCCATTAGTAATATTATAGTATTAGCTCATGCAGCCCTAAACAGCAACCCTAGGAGGTAGGAAGTAACCTATCTGGGACCAAATGAGTTTTTAGTGATAGGGCCAGGACCCAAGTCTCCCACCTCTTCATCAAGGGCACAGTCGTCGCATAGCTGCATGTGGAGAGGCCTAGGGGAACCCCAGCTACCTCTTAGGGGTGAGCTGTGGGGAAGGGAGTGGGTCACTCTCCTGCCTGGGCCTGCCCTAGGTGTTGAGCATCTGGCTGAGTCAGTTCTGGGTTATCCAGTGATTGTGGGTACCTTACAGAGGGGATGGCAGGAGTGAGAGTCCATACAGCATAGTTGTTAACATCTTACTGGAAGAGTTCAGAGTGCTAATGTACAGGGTGTCCCTGATAGCTGGTTATGGCATGAGGCCTTTTCCTCTACCCATGACAACTACAGACTAGGTCTCTGGGGCCATCCACAGATGGCTCCCAGTGCCTCCCTGGCATGCAGGCTGTTGGGATCCAAGGAGTTTCTTTGGCCCTTGCCCATCTTGCCTGGGTCTTTTGGCCTCTCTGTCCCCGGGCTGTGGCTCCTATACCTGTATAGTCTTATGGGAATAGTTCCCATACCACCCAAGCTATGTGCCAGACTGGTGACCGGTCCTTGAATCCCATATCTTCTGGCTTTGGAAAGTAGTCCTTAGTCCCTCATCTAATGGAAGGAATGCTTTTGCCCCAGTGTGGTAACCCTCTGCACTTTATACTACTTCATCTCTAGGAAGATGAGGGGATCCAGCTCTGAACTGCCTCCAGCTGGAACATGTGGAGGAGAAGTAAAAGACTGGGAGGGAAGCAAGCCAGGACTGAAAGGGTTTGAGGGCAGGACTTCAGATAGAGCTGAGATGAGGAAGAAAACCAGGGCTAAGGAAATACATAGTGCCTGGGGACTCAGTACTCGATATCCTCTGTCAGGAGCCGGGGGAAGACTGGTCAGAGAAGTCACATGAGCAGCGTCTCCACTTCACACTGCTCTCTTGTCTCCATCCTTAGCTCATGACAGAGCTGCTGAGTGGCATTCGGGTCATCAAGTTCTTCGGGTGGGAGCAGGCACTGGGGGCCCGAGTAGAGGCCTGCCGGGCTCGAGAGCTGGGGCGACTCTGGGTCATCAAATACCTGGACGCAGCCTGTGTGTACCTGTGGGCTGCCCTGCCAGTTATCATCTCCATCGTCATCTTCATCACCTATGTCCTCATGGGGCACCAGCTCACTGCCACCAAGGTGAGGACTGGGGTGGGGGTAGGGGATGGCAGTAGGGAAGCATAGGAAGGAGGGAGCAGTAAGATGACTACAGTGGAGTGGAAAGGTGGGCTCAGGCCTGTGGTGCTAGCTGAGAAGGAGGGAGGAGGATCCCCGGCTACCTTATCTTTTCCTAAACAAGGGGAAATTCTCTGACGGGACATTTTTCTGGGACCTTGGATATGTAACCCTTCCCTCTGAAGGAATTCCTTTTTTCCCACTTTTCCTTTCTTTCCAACTTCTAGTCAGGTCCAAGCTCCATCTTAGGTCCCCTAATTCTCATTCTAATAGCCTTTGAGGGAAAAAAAATCCATGATCCAAGGGCTGGTTCTGGCCGGGGTCAGATGATGTTGCTACTTAGAAATTATGAGAAAGCATGAAAGTGAGCTAGGTGCAACCTGGATCCCTAGAGGAACATCCGGAATTTCTGTGATTCTTAAAAGTGGCTATCTTTGCCACCTCTAATCCAGGGATTATTCAGTCAACCCCTCAGTTCTTCTACTGCCTTGTTCTTCCCAGTCCACAAAGCCACCCATAGAGTAGGTCTTTAGATGCTTTAACCCCCCGCCCCCGCCTTCCACCCTACTTAGGTGTTCACGGCCCTGGCACTGGTACGCATGCTTATTCTTCCCCTCAACAACTTCCCTTGGGTGATCAATGGCCTCCTGGAGGCCAAAGTGTCCTTGGACCGGATCCAGCGTTTCCTCGATCTTCCCAACCAGAACCCCAAGGCCTACTACAGCCAAGGTAATGGGAAGCTAGAGGGCAAAACCTGGCACAGGGTGAGGAGGGAACTGTAGTCCCCTGGGCTCTGTATGGATGCTACCAGGAGCCAGAGGCATAAGAATCCATTTCCTGGGGGAGGATGCTCAGACTAAGGCTGAATTAGGCCTGAGCAGGCAGATATGGGACAGGTAAGCCAATGACATGCCCCTGGTTTACCATCCCCAAGCAGGTGGTTGATTAGGCCAAGCTGAATGGCTTCTTCCCTGTTCAGATCCCCCCACAGAGCCATCTACAGTATTGGAGCTGCATGAAGCCCTGTTCTCTTGGGACCCAGTTGGAACCAGCCAGGAGACCTTCATTAGTCATCTTGAAGTGAAGAAGGTTCGTTGGTCAGACAACCTAGGAGAGTCCCCAGCCTAATAAGGAAGATGGGGACTCAGTGACAGATAAACAAGTTTGGAACCAATCATAGCTAGGTGGCCCTGTAGCTCTAATTACTGAGGGAAGGACTGGAGTGGTTTTGGTGAGCTGGCTCTAATCAGGGAAGAGATGAATCCTCATCTCCGAATGTCATTCCTCCATACACAGCTTTTAGAGAGTAGTCACATCTTTCTCTGGTCTTCAGACAGCTTATACCCACCAGTCCAGACTGACAAGTTTATTTGTCTCCTGGATCCTCCATGTCCCCTACAAGCTTCTGAGTTCTGAACAGACCCCAAAGTTTACCCAGCATCTACCCCAGGCTGGGGACTAGAGGAGAGGCCCAACAGCCTCTTCTTAGAAGGATTTTGCAAATGGGGTAGATAATCCTCTATCTTGGTGAAAGAACTCACACCCTGTGACTCACACCATGGCATACATCCTCAAAGAAGCACTTGAAAGAACATTCCTAGCAGGACAGCGACCTCTGTTTACCCCAGTCCTGAGTTTTCACTCTCCCCTGACCCCTGTCCAACCCTTTGCCCCATAGCTCAACCCAGCATTCTCTCCAGTGGTGCCTGAACTGCCTCCACGTTTGGCTCACATTTCTGGCTTGGGCTGTATGTTTTGTTTATCCTTTTAGGCAAGACAAGGCTGGAATTTTTCAAAGGAATTTTACTAATGTGTCAGGGCTTTTTTTTTTTTTTTTTTTTTTGTAGAGAGCCGATTGTTAAAGATTTACCAGCATGCCATCATTGCTCACAGACCAGATGTGATAAGAAAGCAGGATTTATGGTAATGAGTCTTAGAGGTGAATTTACCCTGGAGATTATTTCTCAATCTATGTTGGCTAAAATCTGTTGTAATAGCCACAAATTTTTTAAAAGAATTTTTCTAATGTTTGAGGGGTTTTTTTTTTTTTTTTTTTTTTTTTTTAATGTCGTAGAAACCCAGTGGAGAGAGCTTACACAAACAAGAATGTATAATAGGGATATAGAGATGAATTGCAGAATCCGAAAACAAGCATGTGGCCCAGTCTCAGCAGCAGCCCAGAACCAGGTCTCAACTTGCAGAGCTCTCTCCTGTCCACTTTGCTCTCCGTATTTGCCTTGTTTTTTCTCTGTGTGAACCCACTCTCCATTGAGCAAAAGGTGTGACTGCAGAGAGCCCTCCCACTTACTGGCTGCAGCCGGAAAGAGGGAGCGTCCCCAGGGAAGGCCTCAGATTTGTTTGATGCCCACTTGTAGATGGGTTAACCCTGGCTGGCCGGGTGGGGGCATCACAGTTTCTAAGAGCCCCTCCTGTTTCTAGAGAAGGAATTTTTTTTTTCCTTTTTGTACAGGGAGATAGCTCCATGAATGTATGTTACAACTAAGAAATGAATAGAACACAGAAAATGTTAAACTGCAAATCACAGAAATGGGCACTTCTGAAAGCACTGTTTTTTTCTTGAGATATCCAAAGTCTAGCCACAGGTAGACTTAGCCAGCTCAGTATACAGGCCCCAAAGCATGGAGTCCTTTCCTTGAAATTTCTTGGGCAGTTTTCCTCCCATTCTCTGGCATGCTGCTCCTCTCCAGAGGCCCTTCACATAAGCAGTGAAACTGATAGCTCCTCCGAATGGAGAATAAAACACCCTACTTTTCTAAGTCCAGCACCACTCAGTCTGTGCAGTGGTAAATTATTTCCTTACAGACAAACTGAGTCCTAAAGAGAAGCCTCTGTGGGATGATTGGCAGCCCAGGGCCTCAGGAGGGAGATCTGACACCTACTTGTGTGACTTTTGCAGGGTGTCCTGGTCGGCATCGTGGGGAAGGTGGGCTGCGGGAAGAGCTCGCTGCTGGCTGCCATTGCTGGGGAGCTCCACAGGTAAGCAACCTCCAGTGCCCGCACCCTTGGCTCTGTCCTTCATCAAACACCTAGCTCCTGCTATGTGGTGGACACCTTTTTTAGGGGCCAGAGGTGTCAAGATGAAGAAGACCTTGTCCATTTCTTGGGAGAGTTTTCAATTTGGAAAGGTGAAGACAGTCAAGAAAGTGAGTTATAAACATCATACCAGAGTGTTATAAATTCTATAATAGTGAGTGAAGAAATAAATGGAAACATCCGGCATCAACTAATCTTTGAGAAAATGTAGTTGTGCAGCAAAGGGATCCAGAGAGTTGCTGAGGTGCGAAGGGGGCCTTCTTATTTTACGGTGAGAATGCATGAGTGCAGAGTGATGGCCACACTCTCTTCTGAGCTTCTGAACACAGCTAGATACAGTAGCTGCTTGGCTGCAGCCAAAGAGCAATTTCTTCCCTTCCCAGTCTGGAATGAGCCTACAGCCTCATTTAGGACCACTCCACCTCAGTGGCTGCCAATCCCGAGAGCCATGTAACACGAAGACAGCAGTCTGGAAAGGCTTCCGGGAGGTAGGGGCTGGGCGTGGAGGGACTCAGTCTGGATCAAGCCCCCATGCTGCTGGCCTGGCTCTCTGCAGGCTGCGTGGACGGGTGGCAGTATGGGGGCTGTCCAAAGGCTTTGGCCTAGCCACCCAGGAACCCTGGATCCAGTTTGCCACCATCCGAGACAACATTCTCTTTGGGAAGACATTTGATGCCCAGCTGTACAAGGAAGTACTAGAGGCCTGCGCCCTCAATGACGACCTCAGTGTGAGTGCCTATCCCTGAAACCTCTTGGCCACTATCAGAGACTTGCTACTCTGGGAAGGGCTTGCTTCCACTCAGGCATCATTTACCCAGGACTAGCTGTCAGGCTTTGATCCTCCCAGAGTGTCTAGCTGCTCGGTTCCCTGTTCTGCATAGCACCCAGAGTTGTGGTGGGGACTGGATATTCCACACAGAAGCTGGAGGAACCCTGAGGCATCTGGGACTAGGGGAGGGTTCCATAGGTCTGAAACCCTTAGCTCTCCGTAGGTCTGGCTAGTTGTTCTGATTCAAGAGGCCCTCCCCCACCTCCCACTAGGAAAACTTGAGTCAAGGTTACTCTAGAGAAGCCTGGCGACCCCATTAGATCCCTCATAGCTAAAGCACTAAATTTAGGGGGGTGAGATTACAGATTTCTCCTATGACTTCCCCACCCAACCCCCATGTCCTCTGCAGTACTGTCGTCACCACTACCCTATCTAGGTAAATATGGCACTTCCCTGGAAAGGAGGACCTTTGACTTTTACCATTGGGCATCCTATGTCCATTTATCATTTGTTTCTACATCAAGTATTTCTCAAATGTCTTCCGGGTACTGGGAACTGTTCTAGGCACTAATAATAGTGATGAATAGCAAAGCTTTTCTCTCAAGGGAATTAGCCATCTGGTGGACCACTGGTGTTTATTCTGGTATGGGGACCCCTTAGCTAAGGAAATCACTCCTAAGGCCGCGGGAAGGCTCAGGGTACATTCCTTCTCGATAAATCTATGGAAGCTTTCACATCGAATTTCCCCATCATCATCCTTGCTTTTTAAAAAGGCAGGGTATCTATGTTCATGTCCTGTCCCTTACTACCTGTGGAACAACCTTGGGCAAGGTAGTGACTCTGTCTGAGCTTAGATCTCATCTGTGAAAAGGAAATAATACCATCTTCATAAGTTGTCAGGATCAGATGTGATGATGCCTGTGAAGTGCTAAGCAAATAGTAAGTGTTCAATAAATGCCAGTTGTTATTAGAATTATGGATTATCCCCTCTGGCTTGCTCACCCAAAATTCAAGTCCAGTCTTTTCAAGCTTGCTGGCTCTCTTCCCTACAAAGGGGTAGGAAATGGGATAGAAGGTATTGGGAAGTTCGTTGACCAATACTGGGGGACCTGTCCCATCAGATCCTTCCTGATGGAGACCAGACAGAGGTGGGGGAGAAGGGTGTGACCCTCAGCGGGGGACAGCGGGCCCGGATTGCCCTTGCTCGTGCTGTCTACCAGGTAAGTTAAAGGTGGGGGAGTCTAGAGCCTTGGGAGCTTTGCCGAGAGGATTGGGATGGAGATATTCTCGTCAGCATCCAGTTTTCCCCCTCCCCTTTCATGCTCGTGAGGTATTGGTCTCTCGGCTATCCCACCAACCTTTTGCAGATTCAAGGCAGAATTAAAAGCCCTTTAAAAAGCATTATGTGGCTTGAGGCACTGGGACCCAGCAAGGCTGAGTACTGGCTCTGGAGCACTAGTCTTGCTTGACTGGAGGGAAGTCCACTCTTAGGTACCACCTCCTCTACCACTGTAGGAGTAGCACCCAGAGTTCTGAACCGTCTACTCTGACTGCCTCGAGATCACATCCTAGGAGAGGTCTGGGTTCTGGCCAGAGGACCTGAGACTTGGTGCCAGTGATGTCCCCACCTCTCCCTAGGAAAAGGAGCTCTATCTCCTTGATGACCCTCTGGCGGCTGTGGATGCAGATGTGGCCAACCACTTGCTGCATAGGTGCATCCTGGGAACACTGAGCCACACCACACGGCTGCTCTGCACCCACCGCACTGAGTACCTGGAGAAGGCTGACTTGGTGTTGCTGATGGAAGCTGGGTGCCTCGTCCAGGCTGGTAATGTGGGCCCCTAGGGCAGGAGCACAGCCAAGTGAGAGAGCCATATACCCAGATGTGACAGGGGCTGGGAGACAGATGGATTGTTAAGTGCAGACTCTGCCAGCGCCTCCATGTGTGGCCTGAGCCTTTGGTCTAATGGGAGCTCCTGTCCTGCCTTCACAAAACCGGCGTGAGGTGAAATGCCAGTGGATTTGGGACTTGGGCCTAATGACTGGGTGCTTTGGGAACTTAGAGGCCCAGGATCTCTGAGAACAAGTTTGATATCCTTGGAGAAGAGAAAGCAGTCAGTTTTAGAACAGTCTTTATTTAAAAAAATCAACTGAAGGATTATTATCTAGAAGGACATGACCATCTGTAAGTTCACTGGGAGAGAAATAAGAGGAGATGAGGCTCCACCAGAGAATTAGGAATTTTGTGAGGCATGAGGAAAAAGCTTGGTGGTAATGAGAGGTGACTCTGGACAGAGTGCTTGCAGGTGGCTGTGACTCTCCTGGAGAGAACATTTCTGTCAGTGCCAATAGAACCAGAGACACAGAGGAATGGTCTTGCTTTGAGTCTGGGGATCCAGGGAGGAGGTCCAAAGAGAATAGGGGGTGGATTGGCACACATCCTGGTGTATTTCCAGATTAGCCTCCTTCTAATCTCCCCCGCTACCTTCCAGGGCCTCCCTCTGAGATCCTGCCATTGGTACAAGCTGTCCCCAAAGTCTGGGCTGATGGACAAGAATCTGACTCAGGTATGGCCCAGGTAGGGCCCAAGAGGAAGGGGCTTGCCTTTCACTGCCACACTGTTTTCTACAGAGCTTGCCTGCCCCTCTGAAACACTGAGGTTTTTAACTGTCATCCTGCCAACTCAGTCCCCTCTGACCTTGATTCTCCCAGCCACAGCCCAGTCAGGAAAACAAAGAAACCCAGAGAAAACGAAGGAGAGAGTAGAGGCAGAGGAGAGCACATCTGGCCGCCTATTGCAGGAAGAAAGCAAGAAGGAGGGTGCCGTGGCCTTCCACGTGTATCGAGCATACTGGAAGGCCATGGGCCAGGGTCTGGCCCTAGCCATCCTCTTCTCTCTGCTCCTCATGCAAGGTAGGAGTAAACCCTGAAGTCCCTTATCCCACCCACTGCCCTATCTTCTAAGTCCCCACCATATCCACCACCTTGTACTAATCCTTACAAAGCCCAGAGACTCACCATACATACGTGACAGCTGAGACAAGAGGCCCCTAATTCTGAGAGAGTCCAAGAGGCCAAATAGATGCACTCTGTGGCCATCTTCTGATCTGCCCCATTCTGCAAATTTGAGATCAAGCTCTCCCCAGAGTTAAAGGGCGATGGGCCCGGGAAAGACGTGCACACCAGGAAGGATATTGGACAGTTGCAAGGTGGGGAGGACCAGCAGGGTAAAGAAGGGTAAAACTGGAGGCAAGGGCAGAGGAACAGAAAAAAGGAGGTCTCTCTCTCAACTTTTTCCTTCCCATCTCCACCCAGCCACAAGGAACGCTGCTGATTGGTGGCTCTCCCACTGGATCTCTCAGCTGAAAAAAGCCAAGAATAGTTCCCAGGAGGCGCTAGCCCCAACCACCCTGGACTCCGCTGGGCTCCTCTCTGCCCAGCTGCTTCTGTTCTCCCCCGGAAGCATCTAGTGAGTGACTAGGGCTGGGAGCAGGCCTGGTGCTCTCAGAGTGGTTGCTGGGCAGGGAGTGAGAGCTGTGGGGGACTGCGTTCCCAGGGCTGTGTCTCTGGAGGTTGGGGTGAGGTGGCATGGAGGAAGGGAAGGGACCCCCGACTGGCCCTACTTTTGGTTACCCACAGCCCCCTCCCCACCACCCAGCACCTCAGTGTTTCCGCTGCCCAAAGCTGCCCCCAATGGCTCCTCAGACATCCGTTTCTACCTCACCGTGTATGCGACAATTGCTGGTGTCAACTCCCTCTGCACCCTTCTCCGGGCAGTGCTCTTTGCAGCGGGCACCCTCCAAGCAGCCGCCACCCTGCATCGCCGCCTGCTGTGTCGAGTTCTCATGGTGAGGGGATGGGAGAATGGGTGGCATGGGGGAGCCCTCTCAATACCTGGGCTCCATCAGGGACCCCATCCTACTGCCTAGATGAGGGCAGCAGTTGACAACCTGAGACCTGGAAAGGCCAAGAGCAGAGGCTCCCTGGGTTCAAACCCAGTTACTTAAGCCTATAGCTTTCTCATCTGTAACTTGGAGGGAAGAGAATTTTCCTCAGAGTCACTTTCATTTTGGACTTCAAGTGCAAAGGGCTGAGTTAACCACCCCTTAGTGTATGCGAGGCCCCTCTTTTGTTTTACTTATTTATCCATCCCCTTGTATCTGTATATCCTGTCTCCATTTCCCTCCTTTCCTTGATAAACAACCATTCTAAGTATGTTTAATATGGATCTTTTTGTTTTGTTTTGTTTTGTTTTTGTAAAATGTCTGTGTTTTGTGTACACACATTTTCATAAACGACATTCCGTTTCTTATAATGTTTAGGACTGTTTCTAAGATCCATCCTTGTTGCTGTGTATACTTCTTTTCTAGTCTGTTGCTTACTCCATAGACTTATTATGCGGATAAACTTAATTAGTACATGGAAAGTGCTTAGGATGGTTCCTGGCACATAATAAGTGTTCAATTAGCAATTATTATTAATGTTGTTGTCATTGTTACAAAGCCCTTTCTTGTCCGTTATCTTATTTGGGCCTCATAATAATCCCGTGAGGTAGGTACTGTTAACCCCAGAAAATGAGACTCTGATTGTGTAAGTGACCTGGACAAAGCTAGTTCCATGGAGATCCAGGCTGCTATGCACATCTTTCCATTGACTATCAGGGAGCAGCTCCCTTCGCTTCTTTCTCTCCTCGAGGAATCAAGGAGGGGACATCTACAGGCTGTCAAGGAATTAATTTCTCATAAGCTGGCATTAGGAAGTACTTCAAAAAGTCCTTTTAAGTCTCCTGCCTTAAGATAGGACTGTTCCCCAAGTAAAGGCAGAGAGTTGGACAGGGAAGATGCAGAAAGGGAAAGGAGGCTGTCTTTGAAACTGTACCTCGCAATAGTAGTCCAAATAGCTAGCAGTCACTGAGCACATACTCCATGCCAGGCAGACTGCTAAGCACCTGACTGCTATATATATGGCCTTTAATCCTAACAGTCCTGTGAGGTATGATTCCCTTACTATCTCCATTTTGAAGTGGGGAACCGAGTCGCTTAAATCTCACTCACTGGCCTGAAGTCCCCATTTTCTGGAGAGAGATTAGCTCCCTGCCCTCGAGAGGGTCATAGGCATGTCTAGTACAGAGGTAGAGGAATGGCCAGCATGGCCTCTCATGATCACTACTGACCAGAGGGAGAGAGAGAGTCTCTATCTTTCACACTCTGAGATATTCTTCCTCCAAGCCCCACCTGCCCCTCCTCTCTGCCCCCAAATTCTGGGGACACTTTAGTCCCTTCCTGTTCTCTACCTTGGGCCTTTCTCCCCACTCTGTCTCCCCCCAGGGTTTCTGCCAAACCCTGTCCTTGCCCAACCACACCCCGCCTTCTCTCAGGCACCAGTGACTTTCTTCAGCTCCACGCCCATGGGCCGGATCCTAAACCGCTTCTCTTCTGACGTGGCCTGTACTGATGACAGCCTTCCCTTCATACTCAACATCCTCCTAGCCAATGCAGCAGGCCTGCTGGGCCTCCTGGCTGTGCTGGCCTCTGGCCTGCCCTGGCTGCTGCTGCTGCTGCCACCTTTGAGTATCATCTACTACCGTGTGCAGCGCTACTACAGGGCCTCCTCAAGGGAGCTGCGGCGCCTAGGTAGCCTCACCCTGTCTCCACTCTACACCCACCTGGCCGACACCTTGGCTGGCCTCCCCGTGCTCCGGGCTGCTGGAGCCACTGACAGGTGTGTGGACTCTGTCTCTCTCAACCAGAGCCTAGGGAGAGGGGAGAAGAGGGACCTCTGAGAAGAAAGGCATGCTGGGGAGGGGGGTTTTAGGTTTCCTGAGAAAGCAAGGGTGGGTGAGGGCACTAGGGGAAAGAGGAAAGAAAAAAGGGATAGTGAGGCAGAGCAGACCCCTATGAAGGAACACCTTGGCCTCTTGGTACCCTGACGTGAGGCCTGTGGGTGTGTAGATCAGCTCTGAGAAGGAGGTATTCTATGCGGAAGGAGTCTGGGTGGGTCAGTGCAACAGTAGGATGGCCTTGTTTTCCTCCTGGCCTCCCCCAGGTTTGAAGAGGAGAACCAGAGACTCCTGGAGCTAAACCAGAGGTGCCAGTTTGCTTCCAGTGCTACCATGCAGTGGCTGGACATTCGGCTACAGCTCATGGGGGCTGCAGTGGTCAGTGCCATCGCAGGCATTGCCCTGGTGCAGCACCAGCAGGGCCTCGCTAACCCAGGTACCACCTCAGGACCCCTTACTCTTACCTCAGAAGCATGTGATTCCCACCCCCTACCCAAGACCTCTCCCTGCACTGTACCCTAAACATTTCACCTCCCACCCAGGTTCCCTATGAGGAAGTATTGTAATTCTCCGCCCACCCCCACCCCCCCATTTTAGAGTTGAGGAAACTGAGTCTCAAGGACTGACTTGCCCAAGGGTTGGTGGATCTGAGACTAGAATGAGTCTTCAGATCTCGCCCCTTCCCTGCTCATCCCCATCCCCAGGACTCTTCCAGGTCTACCTGTCATCCCTCATAGCCTCTCCAGGCCCACTCCATTGCTTTACATCTAGCCTTTTGTGGTTCTGGTCTGGTGCTGACATCTTCCTGCTTCTCCGCTGGTCTCTTTTAAATGCCCATGGTCCACATAGCTTGGGATTCTCCTATTCTGCCTCACTTCTCCCCATACACATCCCAATGTCCAAGCCTCCCCTAGTGGCTGGTGTTCCTCTCCCCCTAGGACTGGTGGGCCTGTCACTGTCCTACGCCCTGTCCCTGACGGGCCTGCTCTCAGGCCTGGTGAGCAGCTTCACGCAGACGGAGGCCATGCTGGTGAGCGTGGAACGGCTGGAAGAGTACTCCTGTGACCTGCCCCAGGAGCCCCAAGGCCAGCAGTCGCAGGTAGGCCTGCATCCCCGCCCCAGGCCTGGGTGCTGGAATCCTGTAGGACCTCCTGATGGCCCTAGTCTCTCTCCAAGTTCCTTTCCTTTCACTCCTCGCCATTTTTCTCAGCTCCTCTAACGTTCTCACACGTTCTCCCCATTCTTCACTGTGCCCCGCATCTTTGTGTCCATTTTCCCTGCCTCTCCTTCATTTGCCCTCCTTTCCCCATGCCATCCATTTCTCATTATCCCCCTCCTTCTACTCTCCAACCTTCCCTTCTCCCCGCTGTGTCTCCCCCATCTTACCCATCTCCCTCCATCTCCCACCCATGAATCCCACCAGCTAGGCACTGGCTGGCTGACGCAGGGGAGCATTGAGTTCCAGGATGTGGTGTTGGTGTACCGGCCAGGGCTGCCAAATGCCCTGGATGGGGTGACCTTCCGCGTGCAGCCTGGAGAAAAGTTGGGCATCGTGGGCCGCACAGGCTCCGGCAAGTCTTCCCTGTTGTTGGTGCTCTTCCGGCTCCTGGAGCCCAGTTCGGGGCAAGTGCTGCTGGATGGAGTGGACACCAGCCAACTGGAGCTGTCTGAACTCAGGTCTGGGGGAGGGAGAAGAGGGGACCCAGACTACTGGCACTTAGAGGAAGGCCCAGCCCAGGAAGACTTTACATGAACTCAGGACAGCCAGGGCTGATTATAAGTGAAATGGAAGACAGGACAAGCAGGTGAGGATAGCGAGCTCCTAGTGCTCAGGTCTAGGGGCACAGCTATGGTCTCAAAGTCTTCGGTCTGACCCAAGTCCACCTTTCCAGCTTCATCTTTCTTGTACTTCCCAGCATACACCCTGCACTCTAGAGCCCCAGTCACTGCATCCTGAATCAGAACCTCCCTGGTGCTGCGCCTGAGATACTCATCCCCTTAGCCTCAGGCTCGGCACGTGGTGCTCAGGACAGCTTGAGACCTGGGCCAGTTGCCCCTGGCACAAGCGGCCACATCTGGGGCTGAACTTCTCCCCCGACCACCCCCAGGTTAGCCTGGTATCATTTTTGCTGAGTTCCATGACATGGAAAAGGAAGGGAAGCTCTGTTCTAAAGCCCATTACTGATCCTAGGCCCTGGCTCCGCCCTTCTTGTATTCTCTATGACCTATGGTGGCCTTACGTTTTAGCTCCACCATATGGCTCCTCAGGACCCAATTCCTGGCCCTCCAACCTTGAAGCATCCCCTGCCTATCCATACTCCGCTCATTCCTTGCCACTACTGCTGTCCCAGTGATTGCTGGAGTCAGTGCCACACAGCCCACCCTCGCTCTCTGTATTTTGTGCCTTAGTGAGGGGTAAACTCCTTAAGGATGGAGTCTAGGCCTTTTGTTTCTCTGGTATTCCCCAGAGCACCAGCACTGTTCTAGGAACATGGCTTGCTAACTGGGGAGCAGAGTGAGGGTTATGTTCAGGTTGTCTCCCCAAACTTTCCTGGCTTTGCTAGACTTAGAGCTAAAATCTGTGCTAGGAGCAGAAGTGGCCACATCTCCAGCCTAGACCCCATGTCCTGTCCCCTCCTTGTTCCCCAGATCCCAGTTGGCTATCATCCCCCAGGACCCCTTTTTGTTCAGTGGAACCATTCGGGAAAACCTGGACCCCCGGGGCCTGTTTGAGGATAGGGCTCTCTGGCAGGCCCTGGAGCAATGCCACCTGAGCGAGGTGATCATATCCATGGGTGAGTGTACTAGGCTTTACCCTGCAGGGTGGAAGAGGAGGGAGCAGAGAGAGTCCTGGGACCTGGGGGTGAAGATGTGCCTTGCAGGTGGTCTGGATGGTGAGCTAGGCGAGGGCGGCCGGAGCTTATCGCTGGGACAGAGGCAGCTGCTGTGTCTGGCCAGGGCGCTCCTCACAGATGCCAAGGTAAGGTGAGAAGAAGAGACATTAGACAGGGCCAGGAAGAAGGCAGGGGCATGTTAGGGGTGAAGAAGTGGGCTGGGGAGAGGTCTCAGGGGACCTAGTTTTCCTTTTTAGAGCTGGAGATGGGGAGCTGTGGGCTGGACTGGGCCAGGCCAGCCAGGAGGTGGAGGCTAGTGCTTGGCAGGAGCCAAGGCTAACCCTCTTCTCCCTCTTTCTTCCCACCCCCTCCACATGTTCCAGATCCTTTGTATTGACGAGGCCACAGCAAGCGTGGACCAGAAGACAGACCAACTGCTCCAGCAGACCATCTGTAAACGCTTTGCCAACAAGACAGTGCTGATCATTGCCCACAGGTGTGCAAGTATCCAGCATGAGACTCTAATCAGGGCCTTTGGTGTCAGGGCTCCCAGGGGTCAGGGCCCTAACGGTTCCAACCCCCCTCCCCCCCCCCGCCCCCGTGAACCCCCATTCCTCATTCTCATAGCACATTGTCGGCAGCCACAGATCAACTCGCAGAGGCTGCTCCTAACGAACCCGCCTGAAGGCCCCCTGGAATGAGGGCAAGTCTAGTATAACCCCGATGACTGAACGGTTCCAACCCCCCCCCCCCCCCCCCGCCCCCGTGAACCTCAGTTCCTCATTCTCATTGCACATTGTCTTAGAGAACCTGCCGCCCCCAGCCCCAAGCATAGAGCCACGGATAAAGCCTGCAGGCACACCTGTGCAGTCCAGGGCAGGAGAGGAGAGAATGCGGGTCAGCTTTCTGCTTTAAGGCGCTGTCCCTCATTCCCACTGACCACCTGCTCTCACACAGGCTCAACACCATCCTGAACTCGGATCGAGTGCTGGTACTGCAAGCTGGGAGGGTCGTGGAACTGGACTCCCCTGCCGCCTTGCGCAACCAGCCCCACTCGCTATTCCAGCAGCTGCTGCAGAGCAGCCAGCAAGGAGCCCACTCCTCTCCCTGAGGGCCCTCCAGGGTCTGCTGGGTGGCTGCAGAGCTGGCTGCTTGTTTACATTCTTTTCCATGACCCTACCTCAGCCCGTGCTTCCCCAGAGGGGAAAAGGCACCCTGGGTTCCTCTTTGGGAACCACTCTTAAGGCAGAGTTCCAAGGTTTCCCCAGAACATCTGTGACTCCAGGAAAGTTTCTCTGGCAAAGAAGCCCACTTACACTTTCATAATTTTATTGGATAAAATTCCCATCTTACATTCTGTGTATTAAAAAAATAATATTTCTGGTGTGAGGCTGCTTAGGGGTGGTAATAAAAGACTACTCTAGTCTAAGGGGCAAAGGAGGTAAAGGAGGGGGCAGGAAAGCCCCCACTTCCATCACAGTGCTGTGGTCTTTCCAGGCTCAGGGGGCAGGTCAGGTGGTAAGGTGAGCCCTGCAGGCAGCATGCTAACCTGACACTCCTGGTCCTGGCGTGCTGGGACATAGTGTGGTGCAGGGTAGCAACAGGGTCCAGGGGGACAGATACCACGGCGCCAGGCCCGCAGGGTCAACAATACCGTGGACAGGACCAGGGCGGCAGTGATGGCCCCAAAAACCACCATAGCCACCAAGCTAGACTCACCTAGCCCGGCCTCTTGCCTCCGCACCACCTCCTTCACTGAGATGCGCAGCAGACCAGCCCCCGCACTGTGGGGGACAGGCCCTGTGGCTGGTACCACCACAGCTGACGTGAGCCCCAGGGGGATGTCTGCTGTGGTGGTGGGTTCTGGGACAGGTAAGACTAGCTCACAAGTCTTGCCGCCATAGCCACTGGGGCAGAGACAGTCGAAGTCATGGACACGGTCCCGACAGCGGGCCCCTCTCTGGCATGGGCGGCTGGCACAGTCATCCAGGTTGATGGTGCAGAAGCGTCCAGCAAAGCCCTCAGGGCAGAGGCAGGAGAAGCGATTTATGCCGTCCAGGCATGTGGCACCGTTAGCACAAGGCCGCATCAGACAGTCGTCTACATTCACCTCACAGCGGGCTCCCACAAAGCCCGCCAAGCAGCGGCATGTGAAGTTGAGGGCAAAGCCCTGGTCATCCTGGCACAGCCCACCATTCCGGCATGGGGAGCTGGGTTGGAGGTGGGAGAGGGCATTGATACTGAATCATACCTGTAGGGTAGCCCACGTCAGCATCCTGACCACTGCCACCCCATCCCCCTTCCAGCTATCACCTTGAGCTCACTTTCGGAGCCTCAAATGCCTTATTTTAAAACTGGGAACATAAGGAGTACCCAGCATCCTAAATTGTGAGGGTTAAGTGAGATAATCCAATGTCATGCAGTTAGCTTGGGGCCTGGCCCAAAGGGCAGGTAAGTATACTATTACCCTGTCAGGCTCTCAGGCCTGGGGCAGGAATGAGGACAAGTCCAACCCTGCTGCCCATTTCCTCATGCACACCATGAAGCATAAGGCTGCTGTTTGGAACATCCTTAGGGACTGCGTGCAGCTTCAGAGAATGAGGGGAGTCCTAGGTCCTCAACTTCCCCATACCCACCCCTCTCTGCTCCACAGCCAGAGCAGTCACTTGTTGATCTGTAGATTTTTGTTGAAGAAATGGTTCAGGTGGTATAAAAAAGCTGAGAAACCCTGAACTTGAGACACTTTGGCAGGCTGGGGTTTTGTCCTTTGTTGCCCCCATGTGGGTCTTCTGACCCTCAGCCCTAATACTTTACCGCCACCACCCTCAACAGTCCTGCCTCCTCCCTTCACCACATCGTCTAACCTCAAACTCACCCCAAGGGGCCAGCACTCACCCTGCCTGCTCACAGGGTCCCCTCTTGCGCTCGCAGTCCCGCCCATGGAAGCCTGGTAGGCACACACAGTGGTACTTGCCACCCCCGTCATACACGCACTGGCCTCCGTTCTGGCAGGGGGACTGTGTGGTACAGATGTACTCATCTGGAAAGGAGACAGGGAAGGCTCTGAGATAGCCCCTTACATCTGGCATCCAGACCTGCCCAGGCCCCACCCAAGGTTCTGTGGGTGTAGCTCATACTGCAAAGCCAGGCTGGTATTGTGTAGTGGGAGAAAACAACACTGAATTTGGAGTCAGGAGGCTCCTATCACTGGCAATGTCAGTCTGTTTCAGAGTGAATTTGGGCAAGTTATATCTTGTCAATGGGTCTCAGTTTCTTCTTATGTAAAATGAGTACTGTTTTTGGCAGCTGCCTTGGCTACCTCTTGGGGTTATGTTGAGGGCCAATGCAGACAGCAGATAGGTATAACGTCTAAAATGATGAAATACCATGTATTTGAGGGTTTGAGCTGGACACAACAGGTACTCAATAAACATGGATGGATGTTCTCCCAAGACACAGCGGTTCCCCAGACTAACAGCTTCCCTCTTGACTCTCATACCTTTGTCACAGAACTTGCCAGCCCAGCCACTGTGACAGATGCACTGCCAGGGCTGGTGGCAGGAACCGTGCTGGCAGCCGGGCATCCTCACACAGCGCTCACAGTGCAGCCCCTCCCAGCCTGGGTCACACCTGATGGGGAGAAGTACAGGGTCAGGGCTCTGGGTAGGCAATGTGAGGAAATGGAGGCAGCAAAACCAAAGCTTTTAGAAAACAAGAGGACATATGACAGTCCCTAAGGGGAAGCAGGCCTATCCCAGATAGGTGTGGTCCGTGCAAGATCATAGGCCACATATATGGAATCAGACCATCAGACATCAACATTCAAGTCCTCATTCTACACTTTGTCTAATCTTTATGAGCCATAGTTTTATCATCTATTAATTGGAGATACATCTGGCAGGGATGTCTGTAAATGCCCCCGATATCACTCTTGTCTGAGGAGCTCAGAAGCATTTTTTTAAAAAGAGCAACTTCGAAGGGTCATCAGAACTATCTTCCCACCCTGATTCCAGGGCAAAGGCCTAACCTATTTTTTAAAAACCCTCCAAGGATGACGAGTCCGAAACACCCCCAGCCCCTCCAGCAGCTTCCCATCAGCTCCTTTCCTTATGTCCCTCCAGACATATTTTCCTCCTGCTACAGAATTTCCCCAACCCCCACTCCAGTCAATTACTCAGATTCATCAGGAAAGATCCCCTTTCTTAAGTGCTTCTCTCTAGCAACGCTGCAACCTTTCTTTCCAGGCTGAACAATTCTCTTTATATCGTTCCTATATTTTTCCCTTTCATCAAGATTCTCAATTTCCAAATGCTCTCAAGCTTCAAGTCTTTCTCCTGGTATCTTGAGGAGGAATATTTCAGAATTTCTGGATCAGATTTGGGAGAGTAGAGGAAAAAAAGGCAAGGCAAAAGGGTCTGCAGGTTGGGACAGGCTGGCCAATCTGCCCCTATGCTGTGAGGGGATGGGGAATGAACAGTAGGGTCTCAAGCCCCTGGATACCCTGCCCTGGGGCTTGGCCTGGTTGTGGTATGAAGGGCTGAGAAATGGGGAGCAAAGAGTTTAAGAGCACGTGCTAGGAGAGGTACCTGCAGGAGCCATCAGGTGCACAGCAGCCATGGGCCAGGTCACAGTGGGAGCTGCAGTCATCAGCTGCAAGAGATTGATGTGGGAGGGGTGACCCTGGGGTCCGGGTTGGGCTCCCTGAGATGTGGGGCTCTGGAGAGGATACAGGGTCCCAGTAATTGGATGGGCTCAGCTCTGGGCCAGGGAAGGACGTCTAGTTCCAAAGGGAAGACTTGGGTCCCACCAACCCCACGGGTCCGAGTGGGTGCAGTGCCGTCTCTGGCCGGCAGAGGTCAACGTGCAAGCGAGGGACAGCCCTCTCAGGAGAGGGCCGCGCGACTTGAGCCCGGGGTGCGCTCACCTCGGGCAGGCTGAACGGATGCCCCCAGAATGCACAAAAGGCACAAGAGATGTAGGCAGCGGCAGCTGCTGGGCATGGTCAGCGCCGGCCCCAGGAGGAACGGATGGATGGATGGCCGGACGTGCGGACACCTGTGGGATGGCACAGGCTGGGAGGAGGTCGGACGCGAAGATAGCGGCACGGATTCCGGTTCCGAGTGACAGAAGCAGAGAGGGAGAGGAGCGTGCAGACAGGGGGGGTAGGGACAGCGGGAGGGCGGGGGTGTGGAAGGATTGGGCCAGCAAGGGTACTGGGGAATAGGATCCAGGAGCTGGCTCTGTACGAAGAAGGCGAAGGATGGGCAGCGCGGAGCGAGGTCAGGGCGCAGGAAGGGCCGGGGCGGGGAACGCAGCAGAACCGAGTTGTCGCGGGGATGGGGACAGCGCCGAGGGTTGGTCTCGAGCACGGAGGGGTGACAGGGGCTGGTTCCTGGCAGCAAAGTCTCCGATCCCATCCCCGACTCCAACCAGGACTTTCTCCCACGTCCCCTTCCCATTTCGACCGCGTATGGTTCGGCCGCGGCGCCAGGCCTGGGGTCCCCGAGCGCCGCTCGCCCT